>NC_137973.1:8319668-8919668 GCF_963924665.1 Micromys minutus
GTAAGCAATTAAAGTATGTAATAAGTGAGTACTTTTTCCTAATAGAAAATATGTTTAAAGAAGATGATTTGCTATGTAATCACATTTCCCATTACAACAGATTACACATGAGTGGCTAGAAAATTGTCTTTGGGAGCTACGTATGTTTTACAGTCCATCACTTGATGGGGCAGACCAAGAGATATGATAACACATCTCTAGGAGACAGAAAAGATTCACGTCAAATGACTTGGAGTTGATATTCAAGTGTCACTACTGAGAGTAGACATTGCCTACATGTTTTCATATTGTCTTCTGTTTGAAATCTTAACTCTGAAAGCAGGCCGACTTTCTTTGGCCTTGTTTTCCTCCTGTTAAATGAGGACAGAATTCTTAAATAATCTATACCGCCATAGTATTCACTATAGAAGGGAGTTCACCTTGCACAAATGCATAGCGCTACTTCAAAGTCACATTCATAATTTAGTTTATTTTCTTTGATCATATTTGAAGACAGCTTGAGAGCAGACATTAAGACCCACTTTCCTTTTCTGAGCTGCTGTAGTGACGCAAATGGGATGAATCTCTTCCAGTAGTTGATAAACAGGACTCAGAGACAGCCGGGGAATATAAAATATGAAACCCACGTAGGCAGACTTACAGAGAAGCTGGGGACAGGTTCTCAAGTTGATTTAGAAAATGCCAGGAAGACAAGTATCTTGCTTCATCATCACAAAGACTCAGCGGAAGGGATATGCTTTCTCTATATACTACTACTAGATGTAAGTTTGAATTAAGAAGACTCACATATCATTTCCTACATCATGGTTATTGTGTATTTTAGGTGCCTATTTATAAAAAAATGGGAGACCTAGAGTGCTTGGAATGTGACTGTTAATGTGAGGACAAGGTAGCCTTAGGTGACTTGCATTCTGTAACTAGTCTCATGGGGAAATAGAAGACTCAACAAGCTCTAGCCTTCTACTCCTTGAAAAGAAAAGACTTCCTTAAGAGAGAAGAAATGAGGCTTTTGAATATATAATTTCACCCTTCATAGGGGCAACAGAATGTGTGTAAAATTAGTAACATTCTAGGATTTATTTCTTACAGGGATGAGTAAGATTTCTTGAAATTGAAATACTGAGTCTGTCAGGAAAGAATATATTCGTGAGGAAAATGAATACAACACGGTAACCCAGAAACACTGATAATTAGGTATACGGTCAAAGTACCTCGGCACTGACACATGGAGTCAGCCTAGGAATGGTGTGAACAGCTGCATCTTAGCCCCTGTCCATTGGCTAAGGGTCTCTATTTCTCCCTCCTTCCCATAACCCCCTCTCTCCTTTACTTCTTGCAACTTTATGTTCATTCACATTTTATTCTGGTGTACCATGTAACAAGACTTTTTTTGAGAGGGTCGGGGAGAAGTAATGAGATGTCAGGCATGGTTCCTTCAATCTCCTAGTGATGAAGTCATGTTGGGAGGGCAGGTGATTAACAATGATGAGTGTTTCAAAGGAGTGACAGCAACCTGTGTAGAAGGAGGGTTCAAAGAACAATATCCTGACCTTCTATAGGCATTTCTTTTTAGAGTCTTTCAATCTCATCAACAACTTTTCAAGCATGTCATTACTTAGGCGTCAATGGCGGCAATGCCTCTTTTCTCCTTGTTGTGTGACCCTACTGTCATTCCACAAGTCCCTTCTCTCTTGTCCTGGACATAGCTCATTGACAGAGCATTGTTTAGTGTGCACAGGCCTGGTTTCTATCTTTATCATAACACAGCCATACCCTACACCATTGTATGCCCAAAGCAGAATTACTATTTGCACATGTATGCTTTTCCTAACTGACTTATTCGGCAAGTATTCCGAGAGGACATTTAATCGAGCATATAATGAGTTTGGCATGTCCTCACAGTGACTTAAACTCTGCCTTTGATATGCTTTTTTTCCTGCTAATAATTTGATTCTCTCTTGCTTCACATCTACTTTATGTCACTTGCTCATGACCAGGCTGCTCTGGTTCTGCTTCCTCCCATTATTCCAGTTAGTCAATGTACTTTGGTGGCTTTGGCCTCTGGAACATGAGCATGTTTTCTGCCCTGCCTTCCCAAATTGTCATGGATTCATAGGAGGGCATACTCTTGTGGGAAAATTCATGCTCTCCGAAGATTTGAAGAACTTATTCTTTCTTTCTTTATCCCTCTGAATAAACAGTATTTGATTTTTTCCTACATAATAGAAAAAAACTGCTAATAGTTGTTAATTTTATTGATTTGTCACATTTTTGTTGATATTTAATTTTTTTGAAAATCACAAGTATATTTTTACCCACTTCATAATCCTCATCTTTGTGCTTTTAATATTTTATAACTTATAGAATAAAACCTTTTATTTTCCAAGATTATTGAGCAAATAATTTAAGTGAAAATGTGAAGTAAATTTATGAACATCTTAAAGGATAATCTCAGGACTTTATTTTCAACAATTATAAATTTAAATATGATGAACAACAGTATATGTAACTATAAAACTCTCAATTGACTAAGTACAATGTTAAAATTAATAGTTCACTCAAAATCTTAATGGCACATGCTACTAATTTGATCCTAACTATGATTTATTGCTTTGAATAGGATTTGAAGATTCATTTGAAATAACTTACTGAAAAAATTTAGTGACTGTTAAAATTTGATCACACAATATATCATTTAATTAATTAACTCAAGAGAAATGAAGTTTCTTTTATTATAGATCTAGTCTCTTGTGAAAGCAATAAAATTTAGTTTATGGCAAAATTAATTTTATACCGTATTTGCTTGAAAGATAACCTAGCTGCAGTCTAAATGACAGAAATAAGCTCACTGACTGTAAGATTTAAGTATGACATTAATTATTATTACATTGATGAATGTTAAGTTTGGTTGTACAAAAGAAGTTGAGAATTTACTGATATTCGAAAAAAGACATTTTTTTTTCAGAAGAAGTGAAAATATAGAAATCCTTTCTGTGTACAGCAACCCAGAACATGTCATAATTCACCAAAACTTATTGAAACATTAACTTATGGATATGTATTGGAGTGCACTTATAGGGTACTGATGGTAAATATTGTTGTAGTTACCTCACATTTTGAGATAAAATACAACAGCAGACTCTATAACTTGAGATTTGTATCAGAATAAGGTTTTATTGAAGCGAAGATGGCTACTCATTTGCTCCATCCTCATATGATATTTCTGCTGTGCACACTCAATCCTGGATCTTTTCCTTTAACAAGAATACTAATTCTGTATCCTTGAATAAATTAGTAGCTTATTCATTCAAAACATTTTGTTTAAATGCAGTATTTTATTCATAAAGCCATCTTCCTCTTAATTTACTTGGTTTAAAACACAGAACTTGATTGCCATATAAATGTTGAAGGCATTTGTCCTTTTTCTTGCTTACTTCAATCAAAACATAAAGAAAAAACAGTTAAACAGAATTTGAGCGCTAGAGACATGGTCCAGCTGATTAGAATACTTAACTGCTTTTGAAAGATTTCAGATTTGGTTCCCAGTACCCACTAGGTGGTTTACAACTATCTGAAACTTCACTTCCAAGGGACCACACACACTCTACTGGTTTCTTTGGGCATTAAGCATGCAGACACATGCACGCACACACACACTCATGTATATACAATGAAAATAAGAAATATTAAAATATCAATAAGGATAATTAGAAATAGTCATTTAGAAAACCATTGCCTGTATTGAAATTACTGAACCTAAAGTGGGTTTTTTGAAGATGGGGTTTCACTGAGAGACACTTATATTATGATGCTTTGTAATTTAGAAGCGATTTCTTTCTTCTTTCTCTCTCTTTCTCCCTCCCTCCCTCTCTTCTTCTTCTCCTCCTCCTCCTCCTCCTCCTCCTCCTCCTCCTCCTTCTTCTTCTTCTCTCTCTCTCTCTCTCTCTCTCTCTCTCTCTCTCTCTCTCTCTCTCTCGTAAAGCTCTGGTTTTCTTGAAACTCACTCTGTAGACCAGGATAGTCTTAACTCAGAAATTCACCTTCCTCTGCCTCCCAAGTGCTGGGTTTAAATGCCTGTGCCACCACTGCCTGGCTGGACATGCTGTTTACTGCATACAGATCTGGATAATTTTCAGAGTGCGTACCCATGGAAACTTGTACCTTTCAATGAGTGCTGATAGCCTATATTATTCTTTGCTTAGTGTTGAAGGAGAAAGGGAACCATTGCTCCCATGTGTTTCTACACTAGGGAAAGGAATCACATAGTCTGCATTTATGAGTGATGAACTAAAGGTGCTCAAATTCTTACCCTGAAATCTTGATCTTCAAAGTGCTGTGATGGTTAGTGTCAAGTGTATATTTCACAGAATCTGGAAACATATAGGAGATGGACTTCTGTCTACCTGTGGAATTTAGTTTGATTGCTTTAAATGATAGGGAAGACCTCCCCACTATGGGTAATAGCAGTCTTGGGTTGGGATCAGCATGACATTATGTAAATGGAGAAAGGATCAGAGAGCCTATTATATATTCATTACTCTCCTTTGACTGTAGACATAATAAGACCAGTAACTTTAAGATTCTGCTGTCTCAACTTTTTTACCATGATGGGTTGTTCCTTGACTGTGAGCTAAAATAATTTAATTCTTAAATTTCTTTTATCAGGATATTTTATCACAGCATCCAAAAATAAAAAAACCTGGAAGTGATACAATGAAATGGTGATAGCAAAGTCCTCATGAATATGATTATTACCCTTATAAAAGAGATCCCATTGAGTGCCCTTGTTCCTACTTCCGGTCAAGACACAGTGAATAATGGCTATTGTCCATTCACTTGAAGTGTGGCTTGCACCAAATTGGCCTGACTCTTTGGTATTTCTCTCTTGGACGTCTAGGACCTGAGGCTGGAAAATAATATGTTTGTTTGAAAATCAGTCAGTCCATGCTACTTTGTAATATTAGCCCAAAACTGACTAGAACATAAATTTGGCTGGAAACTTTAAATTGAACCCAGTTTAATTTTGTCCACATGTAACTGGGAGAAACAAATATAAACACCCCTTGGGAGGAAACACTTGGGTGTAGATGTAAAGAAAACTAACCACTGGCCCAGGTTCAGGACCATGGAAGAAATAAGCATTCTAAGCGATTCTTAGATGCCCAACACAGATGAAGAGAACTGAGTGATTTATCTGAAGGAAAGGCTCATAGTTCATCATTAAATGTAGAATATGTAGTACTCTTAAAATGTTGTCTTGATTGTAGACATCTATTAATAAATATAAGTTCTTTATGATGGTAGAAAGAGTAAGGAGATTTACAAACAAAACCCATAAAATATTCTTGAGCTGTTTTTAATCATCAATCAAGGACTTTATTGGACTTTAAAATAGCAAAGAGGATGTCATGAGGGAAAAAAAGAGGATTAATCATTGAGAAACAATTAGTATAATAGCTTATTTCTACTTTTTAAATAAAAATACTTTGTATTTTATTCATAGAGTATATTTTGAGTATGGTTTCTCTTCTTGCTTCTCCTCCCAGTTACTTCCTACCTCATCTCTCGTCTGAATCTTACCCAATTGTGTCTAATTAGAAAACAAACAGGCATCTAAAGAATAATAATAAAATTAAATTTAAAGAAATTGGAAAAAGTCAAAACAAATAACAAGGAAAAGAGCCAAAAACAGAGAAACAGATGCACACACACATACATACATACATACATACACACACATACACACATACACACACATACCACAAACACACACACACACACACACACACACACACACACACGTACACACACACACACTCACACAACTGAATCCCATAAAAATATAGAACTAGAAGCTATAACATTTACACAAATAATATGCATACACAAAATACCTATAAGATTACAAAGAAAGAAAGAAAGGGAGGGAGGGAGGGAGGAAAGAAAAAATAAAGAAAGACCCTTGACCTAACATTATGAGACAAAAACTATCTCCAATGCTACTGTAGAGCTCATACATGTACTGCTGTGCCTAGACCTGCTTTTAAAAGTTTTTCTTTTTACTCCCCAATAAGACTTCTTTAGAGAAAACTGATTTTTTATTTGCAAGTGACTATCATTAAACTTGTGTGCTAGGGATGGAAGTATGAGCTCATATCTTCTTCTTTAGGACCTCATCTGGTGCCGACGCCTGTAGGATGTGTGCATGCTGCTCTGGTATGGGTTTCTGTGAGTTCACAGGTGCATTAATCCTGTTAATTCATAGGTCTAGTTTCTTTGGTGTCCTTCATCCCCTCTTGCTCTTAAATTCTTTATGTGTCTTCTCTTCTACAGAGTTCACTGATCTACAGAGATCCCTGAGGGGAAGGATTTGATAGACATCTCTTTCAGGGAGCAGTGTTCCAATCTCCCACGCTGCACAATGTCTTGCTATAGGACTCTGTATTTGTTCTATCTGCTGCAGTAGAAAGTTTCTCTGATGTTTGCTGGGCAAGGTATAGATCTATTAGTATAGAAGACTGTCATTAGGACTCACTTCATTCAGCAGTAATATTTAGGTTTCCTGGGTCCCTGGTCCATCTAATCTTAGGTTCACAGTCACCCCAACAGCATCAATAATGGATTCACTTTCAGGCAGTGCCCTTAACTCAAATCAGATATTGGCTGGTTACCCTCACAATCTTTGTGCCACTACTGCCCCACTGTATCTTGCAGGCAGGTTACCATTATGGATCAAAGAGTTTGTAGCTGGTTTGCTGTTTGCCTTTCTCCTTTGGTAATATGCATAGTTCTTTCCAGTCTATAGGGGTGAATATCGGTCTATAGGGGTGAAGCTCTAGGTAGGTACCATCTCAACTTCTTCATATTCAGTGAACATTGTAAGTATTTTCTTCAGTAATAGGACTTTAGCATCAGTTTGAGGTTTGGAGATCCTTAAGAGACCCCCTTATCCAAGAACTTAATTATATGTAACCCATTCCTGGTACTGGAAACTTTATTTGACAATGGAGAGTTTCTAGCTGGAACTCTATCTTCCCAAATTATTTAACAATTTCTAATAATAAGATAATCAGAAAACAGTAGGAACACATTTTCAATGTTTCTGAGAAAAGAGTAATTTTCAATTTAAATGCTGCATATATTGAAACTACCTTTCAAACCACAGATAAAACAAAAAGTTTCTGAAGAATGATTCCCAGGAGTAATAAAACCAAAAACCTGGTACATAGGTCTTATTCATTCTGGTTATCTCCCACAAAATTGCTGTAAATACTTAGTTGGAAAATTATGGAAATTTCTTGCATAGTAAAAGCAGAGTTAGTTTTCTAAGAGCCTTTGCTTAATAACACTATTGCCAGCCAATCATTAAAAACCTTTCTTCTTATTGTTTATGTTCAAGAACACCTTATTTATGTTTTATTGGCTTTAACCTCATAGTCAATGACACTGTTATGGAGGCCTGAACAGAACTTTTGTCTCACATGCATTTGCCATGCATGGAAGGCATATTATAGCTTTCTTGTTCTCTAGAACATTAAACTGGACTTCAGCATTATACTCAGGAAGAGTTTAAACAAATGACAACATTAGCATAAAGCAGAAATGTGAAGAATGTTACATTAAATGTTCCATGTGCAAGTCGGTCTGAGAGTATAATGAAAAAGACAATCTGAGTCACATAGTCTTAGAATCCAACAGAAAAGGCAGGGTATCATCTGTTATAAACTCAGATAGATGTATATGCATTATGCAATTCGGTGTTTTACTGTTATAGATATTAGTGTGTCCATCATTGACTATGTAACCATTTTAAATATTGATTATTTTAGACTAATAAGTTTTAAAGTAGTCACACTTAGAAACTTACAATCAATGGACAGTACAAATTAACTTGATAAAAAATACTTCAGAAGCCTGGCCTTATATTAAGCATATAAACATATTCTACATAAAAGTAAATATAAATAATTTTATTTGTGATGAAACAAATTAATTTTCTATGACAGAGTTTGACTAGGCTTATTACTAAAGGGGAGGCCCCATGCCCGGCTTTAGATGCAAACATAAATTAAACCGAATACAATTTTTGTACACATTTTGTCTCATATAGCTTTATTTGAGCATTGTTTAGTTTTTTTTTTTTGTTTGTTTGTAGGCTTCCAATTTTGTATTCTTTTGGTGTGTGTGTGTGTGTGTGTGTGTGTGTGAGAGAGAGAGAGAGAGAGAGAGAGAGAGAGAGAGAGAGAGAGAGAGAGAGAGAGAGAGAGAGGTTTTTTTTTTTTTTGTTTTGCCTTTTAAAAACATGGCTATTATTTGTTTTCCAATGAGTTATAGCTCAAGGAGGTAGAGTTGAATGGGTAAGAATGTGGAAGGACCTGCTGGAAGTTTTGGGAGAGAAAGCTATGATCAGACTATATTGCAAAAGAATTGTTTTGTAATAGAAATACCATTTGATATAATATGGACTAAGCAAAGCAGAACTGGTCATGAATATTAAGTACTTAGTGAGAAATATTTTAGCCATGTGATATGCTGTCTGAAAAGAACAAGAGAAATCTGTCATGAGGAATATGCTCTTGAATGTTTCTTAGCATGCATTATATCATTCCTTTTTACCTTATAGAAAACTGTAGAATCAGTTCAAGTGACAAGTTTGAAATGGGAAAACTAAACAGAAGTAAAACTAAAAGTCAAACTACAAAATAAGATTGCAGACAGAAATGCAAATATTTAATAATCACGATTAAATATGGTAAATTTCCTGGAAAAAGGTGTTAGGCCTATCTGTAATTTTTTTTTTTAATGCAACCAGCTTCTACTTGTAAAGACAGCATAAGGTTACAAGTAGAATAGTGTTGAGTGATAAAGCAGGAAGTGTCACTCAGAGGACTTGTTGCTGGTATATGAAGATTGTACTCAATTATTTTGGAGATAAAGTATTTCTAGGGAAGGCAACATGGTTCAGTGGGAAAACGTGTTTGCTGAGGAATCCCTGATAATCTGGACTTGAGTCTTAGAAGCCACACAACTCAGGCAGAAGAGTTGGTATGCATTGTCAGCCTTGGTACTCCAAAGTCTCGATGCAAATCCAGCGGGAGATTCCACCCCAGCTGCAGGCCAGTTAGCCTGCCGCATACAGAATGGTACAACAGGAGGAGTAATCATGGCTCAGGAAAGTGGGACTACAGAAAGACTCCTGAAATTTGTCCTCTGATTTCTCAATGCATGCCTAGGCAAATGCATGTCCACACTCAGGCAAATGTCAACACGCGCACATAAGGTGAACAGTATTAATAAGAAAATTTCAGGTCACATTTATGTAATTAGGGTTCTAAGCTATAATCTTTAATCACCATGAAATTTAAAACATTTTATCATCTGTGTTGCTGAAAATATGGCTTTAAGATATATAAAACAAAATATGACCATGAGTGCAAAGATGCAGGCCTACATTTCTAACTGTTGCAGGAGATGCTCACCACAAAAGGAAAAGAATCAAACATCATGGATACAGATGATGGTGCCAAATTAATTAAATGACCACATCTAATTAGAATGAATAATATAGAATTCGCATTTAGAGAATAAAAGATTCCTTCCAAATACACCACGATGCTATAAAAATATTGGAAACAGTCTAGACCACTGAGTAAATTGGAGTCCTTCCAAGTATTCCATACATGCCCAGTCATCTTACGACAGCTACATGATGCTGTTAACAGTATAGCAGATATAAAATGACACTTATTTGAATATCAAGAAACACATCTTTTCAGAATTCAAAGTCAACAAAGGATTGTAATAGCAAATGCATATACTCCATTAGCCAAGAAAATACTAAATGTCAAAACTATAGAATACAATGATAAAAATAATCAGTAGTTAGTGAAACACATAGCTGACAAAGAATGAGAACAGAATTGTCTGGAACCACCTTGTGGACTCTGTTACCTGTTTTCTTTGTGTTTCACTTGCAAATGCCTTAAAAATTGAAAGAAAAACTGGAGGAAAAAAGAAAGAAAACAAAGAATGCTAAGAACAACAATGATTCGTTTGAAACATTATACTCCTGGGTATTACAAAAATTTCTGAATTCAATTTACATATTGGAATTCCCTAATTTGATTTGCTGGGTTATTCTGAGTTTGTAGTATTTTTTCTTTTTTAATTGGATATTTTATTTTATTTATTTGCATTTCAAATGTTATGCACTTTTCTAGTTTCCCCTCTGGAAAGCCCCTATCCTACCTCACCTCTACCAACCCCCTAAATCACCAAAAGTCAATGAGTACAACATCTAACTTAAAAATTCTCCAAAGAACAAATAAAAAATTAGAATATAAGTATAAAAGGCGAATAAAATTTAAAATCTATTTTATACAAAGATTGTCTTACGCAAAAGATGGTTCATCTGAACTTATCAATAAAACTGGACTATTACATCTTAGTTTTATTAAAAAGTGACAAAGTCAAAAATGTCAGACAAAAGCAGCACATTTATTTAATTGATGTATTTTGTGGTACACTTAGATATGAATGTACTATTACTATGGACTAGGTTCTAACATGGAATTGAACATAATTGAGGAACATAAATAATTGAGGTACATAGATAATGTATGAATTACTGTGAGAAAGTACACTTTACATATGACCTAGCTAATAATCTAAGATAATGAAAGGTAATTTATATATAGATTGACATCATTATGATTACAGTAAAAGAAATTCTTTGGCTTAATTTTTAAAAACTATTATTAAATGTCAATAGTATATGTGATTGTGTGTGTGTGTGCATGTATGTGTGTGTGTGTGTGTGTGTGTGTGTTTGCTGAATGCAAGTGTGCTCACAGAATGTTTGTGGCCATGTGGGTATACTCACATGCAGAGATCTGATCAGCTGTGACTCAGTCATAACCATATTGTCCTGTGACAGGGTGCCTCACTGAACCATACGCTCAGATTTTGCATATTGAGCTCCTGGGATGTGCCTGCTGATGCCCACCAAAGCCATGCTTGGCTTCTTACATAGGTGCTGGGGATTCAAACTGATGTCATTGTGCTTGTAAAGTTTCTCAGACATCTGCTATATCTTGAAAAAAAATCTGAAGTTAATTTATACTTGTTTTAAAAATGGTGTGTATTTTATGTATTGATATGTCATTTGTAACATGAGACAAGGATCACATTTGTCATTTTGCTCATGGTGAAGAAAATTCAACATGATTAATGACCTCATGGACATAAAGCCTTAAAATATCTACACAGAAACTTAAAAGAAATAGCTACAAAAGGTGAAAGCATTAAGAATGAAAAGGCAAAGCAAGGAAGTAGAAGCTCCTGATTCATGTGGATCATAGTACGAGAGAAGAGAGAAACAGAAAGATTTGGGGGTAGAGTACACTGATCTTACTATCCTTAGCAAAGGCTTTGTATAAATTCTTATGTAAGATTATGGCTTTATCGCATATTGAGATAATATACGAGGGTTTAATGATGAGTATTGAAAGAATCCATCTTAATGCTGGATGCAGAGTGATAATAGAGAGGAAGATGAGTCAAGAAGGCATGGGGATGAGTATAGGATGACGCTGGCCTGGGACAAGATTGCAATGCTAGAGGTGCAGAGATTTGGGGAGATTTAGGAGACAACCTCAGGTAGAACTGATAAGGGTTTTGTAGAATTTTCTCTAAGAAGATTACAGAATTCCTAGTTTAGGTGTCTTTGCTACCTTCTCTCTTGCTCTTTATTTTTTCCTTTCCTTTTTCTTTTGCTTTTTCTGCCTTCTTCCCTTTCTCTATTTCTCCTTTCTTCCTTTTTCTTCCATGTCTATGCTCCCCCCCCCCTGCTCTCTCTTTTTTTTTCTGAATACTGAAGATAAAACTTGGTATGAGCAATCTGTGTCTTCCAAACTCGGTTCCCAGGTCTTTGTGTGTTTTTTATTTATTTTTTGACAAGATCTCAGTGAATTGCTCAGATTGTTTATGAAGGTAGTCTGTCACACAGACAGGCTTAAAACTACTGATTCACCTTTATCTGCTTCTATAGTAGTTGGAATTAGAAACCTGCTCCACTAGCTCTGACCTAGACTTCTATCTCACACAATAGCATTAGATAAAGCTAGCCACTGAAAGTGTAAAACTGGTGGTTCTTTGTAGATTGTCTTGAAGCTGTTTGTATTTTAATGTTAATTCCACTTCCCCATGAAGGGCTGCCTAGTTATGTACTCATGAGGTGACTTCATCTGAACCTTCCCATTTTAATTAGTAAAATAAAGGAGAGCCAGTGACTGGGTAAGGGAGGTGGAGAGAGAGCGTCAGAGTGGAGAGGACAGAAGAGGACAAGGAGAAAACTCCAAGATGGAGATCCAGAAGGATGAACTAGATCCAGGTAGACTTAATTGGCATTAAGTAGCTATGAACATTTAAGGATTTCATAGGTCTAATATCTCATATAGAAGAGAAGATGGTATCTTAGTCTATTTGATGAAATCTTGTGTAGAGGATTGAGAATTGGACATATAAACCTTTATGAAAAGCTATGAGGCCTTAGAGTTGTTGGGATTTGGGGTATAGAAACACCCACAGAGGAGGCAGTAGGGAAGGAGGATGAAAACAGCCCAGGGAAGAGAGTTGTAGGAATGGAATAAGACCAGGTTGGCAGCTCGGACCAAGCAACAGAGGCCATGTGCTGGCTCCGTACTAGAAGCAGCAGGCAGAGTGAGACTCTGAGGCCAATATAGAGATAAGCATTATAATATTTTTAATGTGTACTGCAACAGTTCTTTAACCTTAAGTTTTACATTATGATAAATACCATTCAAAACATGTTAAATTTTATCATCAAATACCTAGGGCCCAATGGAGGAGTTAAAGGACTGAAGGAGCTGAGGAAGTTTGCAACCCCATGGGAAGAACAACAATATCAACCAACCTAACACTCCAGAGTTCCCAGTGAGTAGCCATCAACCAAAGAGTACACATGGAGAGACCAGTGGTTCCAGCCACATATGTAGCAGAGGCTGGCCTTGACAGGCATCAATAGGAGGAGCAACCCTGGGTTCTGGGAAGACTTGATGCCCCAGTGTAGGAGGATGCCAGCGCGGGGAGTTAGGAGTGGATGGGTAGGTGGGAGAACACCCTCAGAGAAGCTGGGGAAGGGTAGATGAGATAAGAGGTTTCTGGAGGGGAAACTTGGAAAGAGGCTGACATTTGAAATGTAAATAAATAAAATATTCAATTAAAACCCAATACCTAGGGATCAATTTACTTGGAACTTTCTAGAACTCAAGCATCTTCAAAATTTTCCAAATAGTTGTCCTGGGCAAGGTGTTAAATGCCCAGTAGGTGAAGAGATAGAATGCATATTACATTTGATGCTGGCTTTTAAAAATTTAAGGTGCAAAGGCACTTTTCTGTTTTAGAAAACTTAGAAATTATAAAATGAAATCCGGTGAGTAACAGATCTTTGCTGGGCAAGTAGGATATAGAGTCAGATGAAGCAATGGCCCAAGGATGATTAGGATAGTGGGTAGTGGAATCAGATCTAGGTTTGGAGAAGGAAAACAAGGAAATGAATTTCCTTAAGAAGTTGCTGTAATCTCTGAGGAAGAGACATAGGAAGTTTTACTATGTGACCTAAGGAAGCAGGTGGAAATACCTGCCTGTTTAACTTCGAGGTAATTAGAGATTTGACAGGGAAGGCTTGCTCTAAAAGTGAAATAGATAACTATTTCTACAATAGAAAATAAATAGCCACAGTGCCTTTTAAGAAAAACATGCTCTCAAGGAACATCTGTTAATTAAACTAGAAAGTGGACAGGGCATTGGGAAACAGTGGAAACTACATCTTCTGTATATTAGTGAGTGTTTTGTTTATCAGTAGTATGCTATATTTTTCTTAATTTTCAGATTATAATTTCATCATTTACTTCCCTTTCCTCCCTCAGATCCTCCATTATATCTCTCTCTGTCTCTCTGTTCTCTTTCAATTAACGCCTTCTTCCCCCTCCCCAGGAATTCCTGTGTGTGTATATATATATATATATATATATATATATATACACATATGCACTCCTACATACAACATGATCAGTCTTTGTGAATTCTTATCAATAAGAATAAGACTGCTTGCATATGAGCTGGGAAAAGACAGAGATAAATATGATAGCAGAGAAGGGGAAAGCCAGAGAGGCTGCAGCCCCACACAAAGAACTGCAGGCAACTAAGCAATGCTGAGAGCTAGCTGGCGCTGCACACCTTTAATCTTAGTATTTGCTGGGTAGAGGCAGCATCTCTCTGAGTCTGAGGCCAATCTGGTCTATATGGTGAGTTCCAGGGCAACCAGGACTATGTACAGAGACTGCCACAGAAAACAAATAAATCAAATTAAAACAAAACAAAAAGTAAAAAGAATGCTGATAGCTAAAGAAATAGTCTTCCCCTGGATTGAGCATACCAATTGATTATTCAATATGGAGTAGTCAATTCTGAACACATACAAGCAAATTACCAATACTATTTTAAGGTGCTTCCTATAAAAAAGTTTATGTATGGGCTCTGGTGCACATTTGGAAGTTTATGCATTTCCATAATTACCAGGAAACAGAAACTTGGCAGAAAGTTCTACTTCATGAAGCTGTAGACTCAATTCTATCAAGTCTACGAAATGCAGAGTGAATGGTGTGTTTCTCTGGCTGCTTGGTCATTGGCTGCTGTGTTACACCTTAATGGTCAGAAAGCAGAATGCTGTAACCCTGCAGCTTGGTTTCTGCCCTAGCTCTGCTGCTTACTGTAGTTGTTGCTTTAGGCGAGCTACGAAAAACAAGCTCCTTTAAGGACTGTAAACTCTAATGCACAGCCAGGATTCATATATGCGAACTATCATATGCACACATACACACTGATTTGCATAAAAGATTTCAAGGTATGCTTTTCAAACACATAGATTAGATTACAGCTGCCTCCTTCAAAACCTTCAACAAGGTCTCCAGTGTTTGGAATCAAATTAAACTCCTTCCCATTATCTCTGTTCCTCCTTCCCACTTTCAACTCCTGGCCACTCCCCGCCTTATCATCATGAAGGTCAGTTCTCCAGTGGGTCCCAGCCACTGGCATTTGCAAAGGTTTATGCTCCGTAGCACTAATACTCCTCCTTGGGCTTCATTTGTGATCATAACATCCCGAGTGTATTCAACTGAGCTTCTCTTGCCCTTTTTCTTAAGTTTTCCACATTAGAAAAGAAGAAGGAACAGCCCTGGCCTCACATGAAATAAAAGCACAGCTTGAAGCATGTGGTTCTCAGAAACAGAATAAAACACTCTAGTATTTAAAAGTTAATCAGCATTTTAATTACTGAGCTTTAAGCTTTTCTTTAAAAGGAGAAGCAAAACACATTCATGCTGACAAACTAACTCTGAGTGAGTTGAAATGTCAATTAAAAACCTTCAAAGGGAAAGCAGAAGCTGGTCAGAAGAGAGGAATTGGCTGAGAGCTGCTTCCCCATCTGATGGCCCTTGCTTGTGTGAGGCTTGGGGCTCCCTTGTTCCCCAGAAACCTGAGGCAGGATTTGCTAGCTGTTTTGGAAGAGGCTCAGCAAGGCTGCACCAGCCTTGTTCCCCCAGCAGAACCTTTTGTCTCTAGCATGTTAGAAGCTAAGCTGAGTGCAAAGAAGAAATGACAGGAGCTCATGGAAATGTGAGCTTTGATTAAACCACTACTCTAAATAGAACCTCCCTTACTCCTTCACAATCCGGAGGTGAAGTTCAAGGTGGAGAGGAACCCAAGAATTCCCCCTTTCCCCTGCTGCCTTCAAATAAAGGCTTGTTTAAAGAATCAGTTTCTTTGTTCAGTTTTGACAGTTCAGAACCCAGCAGGCAGTTGGCTTCCAGTCAGTTCCCCAGCCCTTCCTGGCAATCTGAACTATTTCACCGTGAGCGCTGCTTGGCTGGGAAGCCTTGACATGGAAATTCTTCAGGGTCACAGGGGCCTAGGTGTCTGCAGCATTAATGCAGAGAGATTTGGAAATGAGAAATAATCTGTTTTCTTTTCTCAGGCAGTGGAAATACCCTAGGGCTGTTCATTATTTTGTACTTTGTTGATCAATTTTTCATATGTAGCTGATTTAGCCAGTGTGTTAATCCGTTTCTCTTTAGAAAGCTTTGTCATGGCCTACATTTACATACTGTAATGCTGTTGGTACCAGCATTCCCTTTACACTAATCTGTTTCATAACCCCATAAAAACATTTGACAGGACCAGACTAAGGGTTCCCATGAACTCACAATGTCTTTTCTTTCGTGCTTAAAGAATTTTATTAAAAATATATGTTTTTATTTTTATTTTTTGGATGTGTGTGAGACAGACAGAGAGAGAGAGGAGAGAAAGCAAGAGAGGAGAAGGGGAGAGAGAGGGGGAGGGAGAGGGAGAGGGAGAGAGGGAGAGAGGGAGAGAGGGAGAGAGGGAAAGAGGGAGAGGGAGAGGGGGAGAGAGAGAGAGAGGGAGAGAGGGAGTGGGAGGGAGGGGGGAGGGAGGGAGAGAGAGGGAGAGGGAGACAGAGGGAGAGAGAGAGAGGTGTACACATGTGCAGGTGTTTGTACTACTCCACAGGAGGTAAGAGGAGCCTTAGGTGTTCAGCTTTATTATTGTCTTATTCCATTGAGACAGGCTTTCTTACTGAACATGGAGTTAGGCAAAGAGCTAGTAATGTTTGGGATGTTTAGGTGCACATAGTCCACAGTACTAGGTTATGGACCTGCAGGTCCATGACTGGCCTTTTACATGAATGCTCATGATTTAAATTCAGGTCGATGTGCTTGTGCAGTAGGGGCTATATCCACTGATCCCTATCACAAGCTCCTAGTTTCTAGAAATTGGTCTACATGACCTAATCATAAGTTAGATTTTTTCCTCATAATGTAAGAAAGAAAAATAAACTCCATCCACCCCACCCCCTTTTTGAGACAGATCTTACTGTAGCTCTGTTTATTTTAGAACTCACTATGCAGACTAGGCTAGCTGGCTGACACCACTTTACAGGTACTGGAATTAAAAGTATGTCTCAAGTTCTTGGTGAAACATAAATTTCTCTTAACTTGATACGTTATAAAGACATAAAGATTGAAAAAAGGGAGGGGAAAATAAATAGTAAGAAATGTAGCATCCAAACATTGATTAATCACAAATAATAAATTATTCATAACACAATTTTTACATAAAAAAGAATTATACCATCAAAAATGTTTTCTAAGATACAGGAGGAATCCTAGAATCATTGAGCAAACAGACTTCTTCAGATAAGGCTCACTCAGTTGATAATGGGTCCAGGAATGGGCTGTGCTTCTAATCTCAACCCCTCCCTCATCATCCTCTGATCAGAAATATTCCAAGGACCACAAGTAGATGTGATTATTGTGTGAAGCTAATTAAAACTAGTCAAAAGCAATCAAAGACTGAATTAGTGACATCTACTGCCACATTCTAATAATTGCTAGAAAACAGTTGCAACACATACTGGTTTCTACTTATTTCTTTAGGTGTCTGTCTTTCTAATTAAATTGCTACCAGGGCCAAACCTTTATTAATCTTTTTGCTATTTATAGCACTGTTATATGTTCTGACAGGGAGAAAAGACTCAAGAAATATTTTATGAATATATATATATATATATATATGTATATATATATATATATATATATATATTATACCAATCACAGTAGAAAAAGCCAAATAACAGTCATTGTTATAGTAGATATTTCAGTGAATTCTTTTCATAGTTTCTTTCTTCTCTGCTGTTAGTACTGAAGTCACAGCAAGACCCTCCAATTACACAGCTCTTTCTTATGTAGATTAAAGGATATAGCAGGGAAAAATGCTTCCCTAGAACAATCACTCAAGGTCTCAGTTTCAAAGCAAAGCAAAGCAAAGCAAAACTCTCCAAGTCTTATAAATTAGGAAGTGATCACACATTGGATTTCTAGAGAATGTTTCATCCTGGAATCCCTTCACTTTCTGATAAATAACTCCTGTGTGTTGACAACTCCTTAGAGGTGAACAGGAGGTAGTATTATTTTGCTGCTGGAAAGAACATAGTTCAGTGCAGTTAAATGGTTTGCCAGAGGTCACTGGAGGCCTGTTCTATTTGTCTATTTGTTTAGAAATGCCTGTGCTTCTGAAAAGTACCTTGCCTCTACTGCAGAGAACCTCTGTAGTAACCATGATTTAGAATGGGATCCCTCTATGACACTCATTATATATGTGCATTTTACATGCTATACCTGAACAAAAAATTTGGTTAGTGAAGTAACGAAGCTAAAAACATCTAATTTCTCTGGTCCTGTTATTCTATATTCTTCCTCAAACACTTGGAGCTCTTTGCCTTTTTACTCTCAAAGAATTTAAAACTCTTTTGCTCTCAGAACTCCTATATACATATAGATTCTCTCAAATGAAATCATAATTTTAAATAAATCTTAAGCCATACTTTCCAAATTCTTTCCTCTGGTAAATATTCCAATGAGAGATTATTTATAATTTTGAAACACTTCATTTTTGAAGCAACTATTATTGAGAGCTGAAAAAGTCTCATGAGACAATTCAATTATTTTTCATCCATCTAGATATATATTAAAATTCCATTGACTTCACGTCAAAGTCTATCAAATGGTTAGGTATAGTATCATCGTTTATATCAACCCAGAACCAAATACATGACTTTATACTATAAACTGTTACCATCACAGACATTATTTCATTGGATCATCTCAGAAGTTTAGAGAAATGGAATGTATCAATTTCATTTACAGACTAAAAAAGTCAAGCTCAGAAACATTGGTAACCCTACACAGAGAATTGGTACCATACAGCAGGACTAGAATCTGAACACCTAGCTTTGAATTTAGTATTTTCATAATTGAGGTGGCTAATTTTCATTGTCAACTTGATTGACTTAAGACATGCTTTAGAGAATAATACATTATTCATCTGTGTTGCATGAGGCTGCTTCTAGAGATGGCTAATTATGTCATCTTGAATATGGGAGACATCATCAATTTCATCTTGACTCAGTTGGAATTAAAAACAAATAATAATCAAGGGGAAAAGGTAAGTAGCCTATGAACAGGTTGACTTTCTGTCTCATGCTTTTCCTGAGGTAAATGGCTCTTTTCCTGGAATTCCAATATAATTCCTTTGTTACTGATCTGAAAGCATGGAGTTATCCATTCATGAATCTTTGAAACTGTGAGCCAAAGTAACTATTCTTCCCATTTTGCCTTTGTAATTATTTTCTCACAATAAACACAAGCTAATTAATATAATTCTTAACACCATAATTATTATCATCATAATAATTATTCTTACAGTAATAATATTAATTATTTTTAGTACTATCTTTCATGTGCCTCAAGAACTTCATTAAATATTTTAATCAAGGATGTTTTTTTTCTCCTTTAATGTATGTACTTAACTATTTTTAAAATGTAAAGGTCTATGAACTAACTTATTCATATGTGCTTGATGTTATTTCATCTCCCTAGAGAATAACTTTCAACAATATATATATATATATATATATATATATATATATATATATATATTTATTTCTCTAATATATATATATATATATTAGAGAAATAAGTGTGTCAACTTGTTAAACATTTATACTCACAATATATTACACAAGAACATTATCAAAATTGTTAGAGAACAATTTTTTTCAAGACAGATAAATAATACCAGTTTAAAAATGATTAATTTAGATAATGTTATTTGTTGGTCTAACATATTCCAATTATCTATTTTGATCAACCTTCATAATACTTTTTGATTTAAAGCCCCCTTTATTTCTTGCAAAATAATAAATCTTCATGAGTTTGGAATTGTCATTTTAAAAGAAGAACTCTGTTTTTTACATATTTGAGGGCTGTTTACTCTCTCTTCTTTGTTCCCTGGTTATCACACTTTCCTCAACAAATTGTCCCAGGTATACATGTGCGAGTTCTGACTTAAATTTAGAACATCACATGCCTAAGTTTTGTATTTTCTTTATTATAGGCAGAAGTGAACTTCTACGAATAAAAGATCTAGTCTGGTTAAATGATAACCTAGGTCACATTTTATTAAGATTTTCCCACATTGGGTAGATAATGAAATGTGCCTAGTGTGGTGTTGTTCTATTGGGGGTGGTGTATATAGTAATGCATTAATGAATCAACTTCTGATCCAGAACCCAGAGAGAACCAATGGGATGTTTTTTGTGGAGGCTGGGCAACCAGTCCTGAACTCTGTCAGTATGCATCTGTGAAAGACAAATGATGAACAGGGAGGCCAGACTCCTTGAGCATGAATTAAAGTTTGTCAATTCCATCTATTCCAAAATATATGAACAATTACATATGTTACAACTGCACTGCTTTTCAAATAGCCTAACTGGCCCATTTAAAGATTTTATTATACTTTTAAAAATACTTAGTGGATCTAGTCTTATTCTTTAGGCTTTAACATAGAGTGCTATAGCAGCAAATTATTACTCCTACTTAAAGAAGTAGAGCCATTCCTGACACTTCTTGGGTGATCAGGAACCTGAGATTAGATATCTAGGAACCAAAGGAAAATTAAATATGCAAACACTGCTGTTAAATAAAATGACAGCTAATAACATTCTACTATACTCAAAGATCAATGTCTTGCTCAGTCACAATCATAGAAGCTTCCTTCTGCAGCAGAGAGAAACAAACACAGAAACCCACAAACAGGGTACTTTGTATAGAGTGAGAGATATTGAAACACTAAGTCCTACAATGGACATCTCCATCAAATCCCTATCCTCCCGGTTCAGGGAACCCCACAGGAGAATAGGTAGAAAGAGTATAAGAGCCAGAGAGTATGGAGCACACCAAGGAAACAATGTCCTCTAACTCAGCAGGATTAGTAATCATATAAACTCAGAGAACTGAGGCAGCTTGATGAGATCTGCATGGGTCCTTAGAGTAAATATTACAGCTTGGTGGTTTTTTTTTAAATTTAACAACTTTATTTTAAAAAACAATGATAAATGTACAGATTTTAAGCATTTTTTTTTTTTTTGCATAAAAGTATCCGAATACATTTTTGTCAGTACTTGTTTTTTTTTTAAAGGTTTGATAGTGTGCATTAAGATCTTACTAGTTACAATGAGCATAAAGTACATGTAAAACAAGATGTAATGTGGAAATAGTCAAAGTTTTCCTGGTGTGTAAAGATTAACCATAATGGTTTCTCATTTTCTTTTATTTCTTGAACTTCATATAGTCTGTGAGTTGTTTCTGGGGTGTTCAGAGCTTTCTGGGGTTAGTATCCAATTATCAGTGACTGCATATAATGTCTGCTCTTTTGTGACTGGGCTACCTCACTCAGGATGATATTCTCTAGATGCACCCATTTTCTTAAGAATTTCATAAAGTCATTGCTTCTGATAGCTGAGTAGTACTCCATTGTGTAAATATACCACAATTTTTTTTCCATTCATCTACAGAAGGACATCTGGGTTCTTTCCAGTATCTGGGTATTATAAATAGTGCTGCTATGAACATTATGGTGCATGTGTCTTTTGTGTATGTTGGAGCTTCTCTTGGGGTATATGCCCAGGAGTGGAATAACTGCGTCTTCAGGTAGTACTAAGTCCAATTTTCTGAGGAACCTCCAGACTGATTTCCAGAGTGGTTGTATCAGTTTACAACCCTACCAACAGTGGAGAAGTGTTCCTCCTTCTCCGCATCCTCACCAGCATCTGCTGTCATCTGAATTTTTGATCTTAGCCATTCTGGTTGGTGTGAGGTGGAATCTAAGGGTTGTATTGATTTGCATTTCCCTGATGGCTAATGATGTTGAGCACTTCCTTAGATGCCTCTCAGCCATTCGATATTCCTCAATTGAGAACTTTTTGTTTAGCTCTGTACCCCGTGTTTTTATAGGATCTCTTAGAGTGCAAATGAGTGAGTCTCTAAATCTCGTGCCTTCTCTTAGTCTCTTTTCTTTCTGTTGGTTTGTTTTGTTCTGTTTCAATGTGTTAGTTTTATCTTATTATATTTCATATTAATTGTACCTTATTATCAAGCTGCTTATCTTCTATTGAGAGATGAAAATGGATTAGATCCAGGTAGAAGAGGAGATGAGGAGGAACTGGAGTAACTAAGACTGGAAACTGTAATGAAGATATATTATGAGAGAAAAACTTCCACATTGAATAAAGAAACAATAAATTCATTATGGATGTTATTACAGGTGGATTCTACTCTGGCCAGTCAATAAGATCACTTGAATACTTGAGAGAATAATAGTTTTATCGGCTAGGAGTGGGGCTGACATTTTTTACAAGGCCATGACAAAGACTTGGCTCTGTTTTCAGGCCTTTGTTTTCCTTGCTTCATTCCTTGACTTAATCATAACCAAAGCAGTAGTTATGAAGAGGCCCAGTAAGACTTAAAATATCAGAACTCTTTTAAAGCTCTAAAGAATTGAGAAGAACAAATACTTAAAACTAGAGGAAGAGAAGCTTCAGCAAAATAAAAAGAGATCAGTTTTGAGGTTGGAAACAAACAAATTTTTCTCGTTTGAGTTCAAGTCACATTGAAGCGCTTAGGCTTTAACTTTCAGCCTAAAGTCCTATTCATTTTTATTTCATTTATTAGCACTTGGAAAATGTGAAAATAGTTGAAGTGGGAGACAATGTGAGATGTGAACAGACCAAAAGCATTTCTGCTTACAAATTTATTTAACCTAGTCAATGCTAAAGACGAACACTTTCACATTAGTATTTCTGTTGTGAAAACTACAAAGTTAATTTTGAAAAGCACATTAAGAAATACACCATTTTCTATGCAAAATTATTCCCACAGGCCTGAAGAAAAATCTATATGTTTGCTAATCTGGCAGGTCCCCAAGGTCAACAAGACTAAAAGATGATTCATAATATATATTAATATGCAAAATGATGACATACTATTTTAGAACTTTGTGATGTCGGTTTCAACAAGGCACGGATATTAATTTTCATAAGTTTTGAGTAAAGTAATATGAAATGCATTTGGAAATACGAAAATCTCCCTATTAGATTTTTCACATAAGAAAGATTGCAGCCAGAAATTCTGTAGTGATGTGTGGTTAATCTTCAATAATAATATGCCAAAGACAAAGACCCTTTAATACCAATGTAGGTAGAGAATGGCTGGAAAGAAGATTTGAATAGTGAAACAGGTTCCTCACATAACTGCCATTGTTTATTTTAATACTGCATAGTTGTCACTGATAGAACTAATGTGTGTGTGTCAGAAAGTCCACACCTGATGTATTAAGAGCTTGTACTTATGTAAGACAAGATTTTATGTTCTACACACTTGGATCTGATTAGTGGCAGTTTCAATTGTTTAACAATGGCCTCATACAAGAGATTCCTTGAATTTATTCTTTCTTCTAAGCAATGAGGCAAAAGAAAACATAAAAAATGCAATCTAACAAGATACTTCAGAATACCTATTTTGTGTGAGATTCTGGATAAAAGACGAAGGTTAGATACAATCTGAAAGAAACCAGGATATGAAGCTCTTTGTAAAAGTAACTCTTAAAAGTGTTACCTATTACATCCATATAATATTCTATAAAGTACATAATAAAATGTCATTCACTTTGATTTGCCTTTTGTTGCTCTTGTTCAGCCTTGAGGCCTCAACCCTATACAAAGAATTATTGGCAACTAAGGTACACTGAGAGTGGAAAAAATAGACTTCACCAGGGAAAAACACATGGATTTGTTATCCAGTTCCTCATGATCAGCCTTAAATCATACATATTAGCATGTATATATGCATATATATACATTGAGCAGGGTGTAGGGTATATTTATAAATATAAGAATATAAAAATTAACAATAAAAGATAATAAAAACTCGAAGCAGAAGACATACTGCATATGATTGGAGGGAAGAACTAAACTGGAAGATTATGATATTATATTATCAAAAATGTCACAATCTTTCTAGATGAGTAAATAGAATCAGACATGCTTGTTTTTACTATTCAAAGCCTCATTATTTAGGAAGAATTAATATTACCTAATAGAAAACTAGGTTCTTAGTTAGTTCTCTATATTCAATGTAATTAAACTTGGAAGCAGAAGACAAAGCTGAAATCCATGCTTTACTAAAACGTCTCAATGTTGGCTTCTAGATTTAGAGTTAAGGATTTTCAGTTGAAGCTGTTCTAAGTCTTTACAAAAATACTCTCTTATCTATCCATGATTCCTTTATTTTTATGCCTTCATCTGTATTTACTGTATAGAGCCTTCTATACAGTATGTGACCTTCTTACTGGATGTGACCCTTTTAATGTTTCAGCCAACAGCAATATGGTATACTACTGCTAATGTTATGTAAGCTCAATTTACTTTCAACAAAAACCCTACCCAATTCCAATAGCTAATATTTTAGGCTTTGACTCTCATGTGTTTTTATTATCTAAAAACTTAGTATTTAGCAAATATTCTTGTATAACTATTACTGATGCATAGACATGTAGAAAGGTACCCTATCATTCTAAAACGTTCAGATTTGGCAATATTGTCTAGGGCTTGAACATTAAGAACATTGGTTGCTCTTGAAGATGAACTTTTTTTAGGTTTTATTTCATAGCACCATGGGTAACAAAAACCTATAATTCCAGTTGTAGATGCTCCAAGGCCCCTTTCTGGCCTCACAGTCACCAGGCACATAAATGTTATGGATCCATACATGAAAACAAACACTGATACAAATAAGAATAAATGCATCTTTAAAACCTTTCATGATAGCAAGTTGGTAATTACTGCATCTTGCAAGGTTTATGGATGAATAAGATTCACAAATTTTTCATTCTTTTGGGAGCATTTATAGTAACTTCTGGAAACTGGAACACTAGCTAGCAAGCATGACCATCCAGTTAAATAGCCTCTAGGCTTCTCCATGATCTATAACACAAAAATGTGTTTAAGACTAACTTTCAAGTTGTGAAGGGTAACTAGGAACATTGACCTAGACCCCAATAAACAACAATTCAAAAATATTGTAACCTGTTTCTGGTATTGAATTATTTATTTGGTTGCACAAGATGTCTACCTACTTGGGTTATCTCCCCCATCCCAATTAAAATAACTCTATTTAATCTCTTTTATATATGTAGATATTTTAGAAAGTTTTTACTTATTTTCATAAAAATGGTATAGTCTATATTTCTCCAGAATAGTATTGAAATCGTTTTATTTTTTCATTTTTCAACTATGTACACATATGTCTGTGTTTCTACAACACTTGTGTACAGGTGCTCAAGGAGTACAGAAGTGTCAGGTCCCTTGAAGCTAAATTTACTGTCTGTGGTAACGTGGGTGTTTGGAATAGAACTCAGGGATACCCAGAAAGAACAGAGAGCAGTCAACTGATGAGTTACATCTCTAGTACCCATTATCAATATTTATATAAAACTCCATCTCACTTCATTAAAATTTTTACTGAAATATATAGATTGTTTTGTTCTTGTGTTAGCTTTCCATACTATAATGATATATAGGCTACAATCAACTTTCAAAAAAAAAAAAATAAAAGGATGAGTTTGGGTCATACTTCTCAAGGTTCCAATCCAAGAGCTAGTGGCACTATTGCTGTGGGCCACTGGCAAGGGTGCCATGTTTTAATGGGAGCTTGTGATAGAGCCAGGTTTTTATATCACAAGTCAGGAGGCAAAAGAGTGAGATACCATCATCCTCTTGAAGGCCAGAGAACCCTTCCGGTGAACCTCATACTCTAGATAGATAGATTAATAGAACTATACTGAGTACTGAGCCGTTAACATATTGGCTTTTAGGGGATATTCAGCATTTATAGTTGACCTTTAAAAGCATTTACAGCTTTGAACACACTAAAAATACTATTAGAAATCCTGATTAATTCTAGGCTCATGTAGAAATGGTGTTCCTGTTTTGGAGTTTAGTCCACTGAGGCCACATTTCTAGGAAATATTTTGCAAAAATCACAAAGTTTGGCAGCAGTAACATTGTAGTTTGACAACAGGTTGTCTTTTCCAAAATTCTACAAAGTGATTTCCTTACAGAAAATTAATTTTTTAAGTAGAGATACACTGGCTTTATTTAAGGTGATTATTACAAAGAAAACACACATTTCTTTCCAACACAATGAGGGGAAATTGTTCTATAACAATCCATTTTAACTAGCATTAAATTAGAAAATAATTGTTAGCTTCATTTGTAGGAGAAGTATCACACTGATTTTTGTTAAACCTGGCATTTAGCACAGCTCACATGCAATTGTATGATATATTATTATTATGCTACTCAACTTCAACCGTGCATAAAGCAGCTTCCTTCCTGTGGCATCTGACAAGGTCAGATTCTGTATGGAAGGTTCATTTCTTCTATTCAGGAGGCATGCACTTGCTGGTGTTTAAACTGTTTAACAGAGCCCTCTGAATATAAAGGCACTTGTATACTTGGTAGTCTGATGTGATTTTTTTTGGAAACAGTAATTTTGCAATACAAAGTGGCCTCTAGAGGAATAAAAATTTAGCAGACTGGACCCATGATGCCTGCAGGAAAGGAGACTGGGGCACTTGGTGGACATCTGTTATCTTTGTCTGACTAGCATTCACTCTCCTTTTTTTTTTCTTTTTTCCCCCTCAAAAAACGATCTGACTTCCTTTGGGGAATCAGTTATTCTCCATTCTAAATTACTCACTTTTGGTTCAAATTCAAGTCACATCTTCCAAATATTCTCAGTAAATGTTATTCCTAGGGATTTATCTGCAATTGCCAGGACATGGAAGATCACAGCCTGGTATAATGTCAACTCTATAGGGAGGATGTAACTCCACAGAGCTTTGTATTATATAGCTCAAAGAATATAGGAGGGTATTACCTGGATAGGCAATTATACAGAAACTAGACATAGAGACAGGTCGGTGACATCATCACACTTCTCCATCATTCTCTTATGTCTGAAACCAGCTTATGTCTTACTTTAAAAGTACATTTGTGTTAAATCAGTTTCAGTTGATTGTTTCCTACTATTTTTATTTGGATAGTCTCTGTATTTGCAATTTAAATGTTACTCCCTTTACTCCCACTCACATCCCCCTCCTCTTACTTCCATGAAGATGCTCCCTAGCCCAACCACACTTTCCCACCTCAGGAAAACAAGCCTTTGCTGGACCACAAACCTCTTTTCCCATTGATGTCAGACAATGCTATCTTTGGCTACATATGCAACTGGAGCCATGGGTCTCTTCATGTGTGCTCATTGGTTGGTGTTTTAGTCCCTGGGAGCTCTAGAGAGTTTGGTTGGTTGATAATGTTCTTCTTCCTAGGGGAAGAACCCTTTCAGCTCCTTCAGTCCTTTCTCCAGCTTCTCCATGTTCCATCAGACAGTTAGCTGCAAGCATTCTCAAATGTATGACTCTGGCAGAGACTCTGAGAAGGCGTATATATCAGGATTCTGCCAGTAAGCACTTCCTGGCATCATCAATAGTGCTTGGGTTTGGTGGTTTCATATGTGGTGAGTCCCCAGGTGAGGCATTCTCTGAATGATCTTTTCTTCAATCCCTGCTTCTCTACTTGATTCTGTATTTTCTCCTGGGAATATTTTGTTCTATTGTCTAAGAAGGACTGAGGTATCCACCTTCTGTCCTTCCTCCTTGTTGAGCTTCACAAGGTCTGTGAATTGTTTCTTGGGTATTATGAGCTTTTGGGGCTAGTATCCTTTTATCAGTGAGTGCATACCATGTGTGGGTTTTGTTTTTGTTTTTGTTTCTTGTGACTGGGTTACCTCACTCAGCATTACAGCTTCTAGTTACATTTATTTGCCTAAGAATTTTATGAAGTCATTGTCTTTAATAGCTGAGTAGTACTCCATTGTATAAATGTACCAAAATTTCTGTATTCATTCCTCTTTTGAAGGACATACGGGTTCTTTACAGCTTCTGGCTATTATAAATAGGTCTGCTATGAACACGGTGGAGTGTTTGTTCTTGTTAAATATTGAAGCATATTTGGGTATATGCCCAGGAATTGTATATCTGGGTCCTCGGGAAATACTGACTGCTGACTGCTAGTTTAATGGCAGCACCATTTGTTGAAGATGCTGTCTTTTTCCAATTGAAAGTTTTTAGCTCCTTCGTCAAAGATCAAGTGACCATAGGTGTATGAGTTCGTTTCTGTGTCTTCAGATCTATTTTATTACCTGCCTGTTTCTGTACTAATATCATGTGTTTTATATCATGATTGATCTGTAATACAGCTTGAAGTAAGGAATAGTGATTCCTCTGGAAGTCATTTATTTTTGAGAATACTTTCTTTTATGAATGTGGTTGCTCTTCCATTTGGAGCATAGATGTTCAGATTTGAGAGTTTACCTTGTAAATTTTTTTCCTTTGATGAGTAAATGTGTCCATCCTTTTTTTTTTTTTTGATAACCTTTTTGTTGAAAATCTATTTTATTTGACATTAGAATGGCTACTCCAGATTGTTTATTGGGACAATTTGCATGGAAAAAAATTTCCTAGCCTTTCACTCTGAGGTAGTACCTGCCTTTGCTGGGTCCTGTTTACATATCCAGACTGATAGTCTATGTCTTCTTATTAGGGAATTGAGTCCATTGATGTTAAGTAATAGTGATTGTTGTTTCCTGTTATTTTTTGTTGTTAGAGATAGACTTATGTTTGTGTGCTTTTCTTTTGGGTTTGTTGCAAGAAGATTATTTTCTTGCTTTTTCTAGGGTGTAGTTTCCCTTCTTGTGTTGTAGTTTTCCATGTATTATTCTTTCTAGGGCTTTATTTGTAGACAGATATTGTGTAAATTTTTTTTCCTGGAATATCTTGGTCTCTTCATCTATAGTAATTGAGAGTTTTGCTGGCTATAGTATCCTGGGCTAGTATCTGTGTTCTCTTAGGGTCTGTATGACATCTGTCCAGAATCTTCTTTGTTTCATAGTCTCTGTTGAAAAGTCTGCCTTTACAGACTGTTACTTGACATTTTTCCCTTACTGTTTTTAGTATTCTTTCTTTGTTTTGAACATTTGATGTTTTGATTATTATTTGTTAGGAGGAATTTTTTCTAGTTCATTTTATTTGGAGTTCTGCAGGCTTCCTGTATGTTCACGGAAATCTCTTTCTTTAGGTTAGGAAGTTTCTTCTATAATTTTGTTGAAGATATTTGCTGGTCATTTATGTTGGGAATTGTTGCTGTCTTCTACACCTATTATCCTTAGGTTTGATCTTCTCATTGTGTCCTGGATTTTCTGGATGTTGTGGCTTAGGGGCTTTTTGATATTTACATTTTCCTCTGACTGTTGTGTCAATGTTTTCTATGGAAATTTTTTCCCCTAAGATTCTCTCTTCCATCTCATGTGTTCTGTTGGTGATACTTGTGTCTATGACTTCTGATCTTTTTCTTAGGTTTTCTATCTCCAGGGTTGTCTCCTTTTGTTATTTGGTTATTATTTCTATTTTTGATTTGAGATCCTGGATGGTTTTGTTCAATTTCTTCACCTGTTTGGTTGTGTTTTTCTCTAGCTCTTTATGTGATTTTTATGTTTTCTCTATAAGGGCTTCAACTACTTTACCTCTGTTCTCTTACATTTCTTTAAGGAATTATTTAGGCACTTCTTGAGGCCCTCCATCATCCTCACAATATGATTTTAAGTCCAAATATTGTTTTCTGGTGTTTTGGGATATCCATTACTTGCTGTTGTAGGAGAACTGGGTTCTGATGTTGCCAGGCTGCCTTATTTTCTGTTGCTTAGGTTCTTGTGCTTGCCCCTTGTCATCTTCTTATCTGTAATTTGTAGTTGGCCTTGTTGTCTCCTACTGGAGCTTGTCTCTCCTCTGGGGCTGTGGGCCTATGCTCCCAGGTGTTCAGCTCTCTGAGGACAGGCTGTGAGTTCTTAGAGTGCTGGGCCAGCTCTAGCTCTGGGCACAGATAGAGTTTATAAGGGTCAGATCTCAGGAATCACCTCAATACTTGGACTCTGAGAGCTCTAGGTGGTCTCTCCCTGTATAGTCATTGGAGAGAAAGTGGGTACTCACCAGTGGGCTCAGGAGGGAGAGTGCTTCTGAGGCTTCTGTGTACTCAGCTCTCTGTAAGTTGGCCATGAGTCCTCCGTTTACTACTTGAAATTAAAATGTTATTTTACTCCATGTTTTGTGAGACAGTTGCTCATATTTGTAGACATCTTAGTTAATAAGGAGTAAGAATGGATTTTCAGAGACTACATTTTATGTTTTGTGATTAAACAGATTTGTTGTCTAACTAATAATGGACACACCAGCTCCAACCTATTTAACTTAGGAAAACATACTCTACTGAACCTGTGCATTTTCTGGACATTGTTCAGAGATAACATCTGTCCTTGGTATTCAGAAAGTATATGTCTGTTATTGCATCCAGGGAAAACACTTTTGAATCCCCAGACTAACTTGTTCATTCTTTGGTTTTTTTTTATTGCTTAAAAATATTGAAATATCCATGGTTAAAGAAAATGTTCAATATAATAATCAATGAGTCCATTCGAATCGAACCCTCTGTCTGTCCATCTATCTAATTTGTCTATGTTTGATGTTATGTGTCACTTCACTGTTTGCAATACTTTCCATATACATCCTCAGAAAAAATTATCACAGAAACCCAGTGAGGTAGATTTTAAGAGTTTTCCTGAATTAATAATTCTTGGGACTTGTTTTTAAAGGATGTTTTTACTCCATTATGGAAAATCTAACACAAATGAGAATCCTAGGATTAGAGAATCTAGAACAATATATGTTTATATATTATATACAATATTATATATAATATAAATATATATATGTATATTATATAATAAACATGTATATAGTATATAATACATTTCTATGTAAAAGTTAAACTGTATAGAAATTTTAGCTTAAACTGAAAGGGGCAAGATAGAGGGAATTTTTATCATGCAATATGGCTGTTCTGGCAAGAGATAAAATCCAAAGACATAAATTGGCTAGAATGGAGCCATACTCTGGATTACAGTATGATCTTACTGGAAAACAAACAAACCCTTAATAGACATCTATGATTCTTAACAATGACAGTAAAGTTACTTTACATAGAAAGAAGCAGTCATCTCTGAAAGTTACATCTGAGGGACAGACAAAGAGATGAATCAGAGGCACATTTGATTGAATGAGTCAGAGATAGGATAGAACCAACTCACTAGAGAACAGCAGAGACAGAGAGAGCAATGAGAAGGTAAAAGGGAAATGATACCTGTGTGTGTGTGTGTGTGTGTGTGTGTGTGTGTGTGTGTGTGTGCGTGTGTGTGTGTGTCTGGCAGTTTTATAGGAACAGTTTTAAAGAGACAGGTTATAGAGAGAACAAACTAGACACAGGTGAGGATACAATGAGCCAGAGAACAAGAAGTCATAAGATTACAACATATTCCTAAACTTAGTATGAGACCAGGCAGAGCCATTCAGTCAGAAGCCAAGAGAAGCAATAATGAATCTGACAGCTTGGAAGACTAGATTATATGGAGGCTAGAAGCTTCCAGGCTTAGGCCTACAGATAGAAGAGAAAAAGAAATGCTCTTGGGTCTCATAAATAAGAGTTACTAAATGGTAAGTAAATATTAGCAATGTTCAACTTTCTGGGTAAGAGCAGGATTTGATATAAAAACTTCTACTGACATATAAACCAAAACAACCTATTTGGAAATTATACTGTTTAAAATGACTCTGACTTGAAATTGCAAATATGACCCTCTCCCTGGATTGGGGGGACTTACATCAGAATGGCCTGAGCTAGAAGTTTAGCTTGGGAAGAAGACAGGGAGACCAGGAGCTTTTGACCTTGGGCTCACTCATGATGTCTTAAAGGTGTCTTCTCATAGCTTAGCATATGGAGGAACCTTAGGTATAAAGGCCTGCATTAGCTTTGATGACATTGGAATCAATATTCCAGTCACCAAGCCTTCTGACAGAAGACCACAGACCTTTATGGGGATTTTTAGAAATACCATGTTCTCCGGAAGATCTTAAGATAGATTCTCAGAGCCTTTCAGTCTGTGCTATCTCTTAAAAGCCCCTCTCCACAAACAAGCTTCTCTTGTCCTTCTGAGCACTGTGATGATTGGAATTGGCTATTTTTGGTTAAAAGAATGGTAGAACACTGAATTTTGGGGGGTCAAGTATTAGTGCCTTTGAAACTTCAGGGCTGGTGACTCATACCTGGTACAGAAGCCTAGGTTCCACACTTAGTGAAGCATCTTACATTGAAGAAGTCAAGAATCAAAGTGATCCCAGGAAGTTCTGGGGGCTAGAGGAGATAGCTGCTCCCTTTGTGGCTTCTTTCTGAGAAGTAAGAAACCTGAAGCTGACTTCAACTTTTTCTTGTAGCTTGGGATACCTTCATGTACAGCAATCTAACTCTAGAACCAGTTGAAAAATATGGATATTTCCAAAAATCCTAAGAGATGAGGCATGTCTGAAAAAAAATCTGAGTGGTATAATTGTGTCAAAATGTTAACCAGATCTAAAGTATCTAAGGACTATAAGCTATAAAAATAACTTTTATATGGCAAAGCAAAGTTTTCACATAGAATGAACAAAATATTCTTGTAAGTTTATGGGGAATAATGTGGCAGTTTTATGCATTAACATTTAATAGATAAGTTATGAATGATTATCTGCAATGGGTATACGAACTAGAAGACTATAAAGATTAGTTAAAAAGTCATGTTTAATACATTAACATTTAGTTCATAACTCAGAGAAAGGGCAACCAACCTGGTTTCAAATAACTTACAAATGCTACCGTCTCTCAGACTCAGCTGGCAGTACTAACCAGTGATCAGATTAAAAAGAGGCTATAAAATATGAATGAGAATAATCTATAATTCTGATTTTTTTACATTTTTCTGTGGACAAGTGGAACTTGCCAATTTTAAATGTGATTTTGTTCTTAGCAGACTAATGTTTTGTAAATTTCTTATTGTGCCTTCCTTATTCCATTACTCTCTAAGCTATTAGAACTTGGGGAGTTATCAGATATCAGGAACCGAATCATGACTATACCAAGAGCCACATATAGGTGGGTGTGGCATAATTAGAGAATCAATGCATCAATTCTTAATATGTAAATGTCTATAAAGCATGAGGTATTTATACCCTGCAACACCTTCCTATAGTGTCCAGGTTGTTAGAATGAGGAACCAGGTTGTTAAATGAGGAACACTGAGGAACAAGTAGGAAAGCAGGATGAAGAAGAGAGCTCAGTTCTCACCAGCATCTGTTGTCACCTGAGGTTTTGATCTTACCCATTCTGACTGGTGTGAGAAAAATATCTCAGCATTGTTTTGATTTGCATTTCCCTGATGACTAAGAAAGATGAACAGTTCATTGGGTGCTTCTTAACCATTCGATATTCTTCAGTTGAGAATTCTTTGTTTAGCTATGTGTCCTGTTTCTAATAGGGTTATTTGATCCCCTGGAGTCCAATTTCTTGAGTTCTTCATATATATTGGATATTAGCCCTCTATCTGATGTAGGATTGGTAAAGATCATTTCCCAACTTTTTTGGTTGCCATTTTGTCCTTTTGACAGCATCCTTTGCCTTACAGAAGCTTTGCAATTTCATGAGGTCCTATTTGTCAATTCTTGCTCTTAGAGCATAAGCCGTTGATGTTCTGTTCAGGATAATTTTCTCTGTGCCTATGTGTTCTAAGCTCTTCCCCAATTTCTGTTCCATTAGATTCAGTGTACCTGGTTTTATGTGGAAGTATTTGATCCATTTGTAATTGAGCTTTCTACAAGTAGCTAAGAAAGGATTGATTTGTATTTTTCTGAATGCTGACTGCCAGTTGAGCCAGCACCATTTGTCGAAGATACTGTCCTTTTTCAGTTGAATGTTTTTAGTTTCTTTATCAAAGATCAAGTGACCATAGGTGTGTGGTAGAAAAAAAGGAACACTCCTTCACTGTTGGTGGAGTTGTAAGCTGGTACAACCACTCTGTAAATTAGTCTGGCAGTTCCTCATTGTGGGGCGCCGCCCTACATGCCATTGCAAGATGGCGCTGGTTTCCGTTAAGGAACAACGGTAAATAACCAGAGCATGCCCGCCTAAAGCCTAGCCACGCCCCTAGACCCGGGTGCTCGCTTCTGACATCACATCGCATGATTTGGCCCTAGCCCATCAGGAGGCGCCACGTCCGAGGCGAGACAAAACCCCTATATAAGGGGAGGGTTTGGTGCACTCAGGGTCTCCGCTTTGTATAGCTTTGGCTCTCCCTCTCAAGAGTTATTAAAGCTTGCTACAGAAGGATCCTGTGTGTGCCGCGTCGTTCTTGCGGGCGAGACGACTTGCGCGGGACACCTCATAAAATTGAACAAAGTGCTACCTGAGGACCCAGTTATACCACTCTTGGGCATATATCCAAAAGAAGCCCCAACATCAAACAAAGAAATATGCTCCACTATGTTCATAGCAGCCTTATTTATAATAGAAAGCTAGAAAGAACCCATATGTCCTTCAACAGAGTAATGGATACAGCAATTGTGGTACATTTATACAATGGAGTACTAGTCAATTTTTGAAAAAATGACTTCATGAAATTTCTAGGCAAATGGATGGAATGTGAAGCTATCCTCCTGATTGAGGCAACCTAGTCACAAAAGAACACTCATGGTATGCACTCACTGATAAGCAGATACTAGTCCAAAATCTTGGAATACCCAAGAAATAATTTACAGAATGTATAAAGCTCAAAGAAAAGGAAGGCCAGAAGGTGGATGCCTCAGTCCTTTTTAGAAGGGAGAACAAAACATTCACTGGAGGAAATAAAGGGACAGATAGAGGAGCAGGGATTGAAGAAAAGATCATCCAGAGACGGCCTCACAGGGGGATCCATCCCACATGCAGCCACTAAACCCATATACTATTGCTGATGCCAAGTAGTGCTCACTGGTATGCTCACCCGATATGGATGCTTCCCCAGAGGCTCTGCATGAGCCATACAGATACAAAGGAGGATGCTTGCAGGTAACCATCAGACTGAACAGGGGACCCCAGTGAAGGAGCTAGAGGAAAAACTGAAGAAACTGAAAGATTCTGCAACCCCGTAGGAAGAACAAAATCATCAACTAACCAAACCACCACAGCTCCCAGGAACTAAAACACCAACCAATGAGTTCTCATGGAGATACCCATGGCCCCAGGTACATGTGCAGCAGAGGATAGCATTGTCTGGCATCAATGGGAGGAGAGGTCTTTGGTCCAGCGAAGTCTCACTTTCTCGGTGTAAGGGAATGTCAAGGTGCTGATGTAGAAGAGGGTTATTGGGAAAGGGAGCACTTTCATGGAGACAATGGGAGTGGGAGGAGAGATGAAATTGGGGGAAATGGAAATACAGAGAAAATCCAATAAAATAATGTAAAATAAAAAAGAGAGCTCTGTGAAAGAGAGTATGCACTGCTATTAAAAGAGGGACATATATGCTAGAATTCGGCCTATATAACTTTAAGAAAGCAAAGACAGCCTTCGTTGTCCTCCCAGCTTATATAATTTGTAACTCTCAGGTATGATCAACTTAATTTTTATTGTATCCATTTACTTGTCTCACATCCTTGATTAAAGAAAAAGAGGGGGAAACATAGGCATTTTAAATGACAGGAACTGATTTTCTAAAGGAAGCACAAAACAGCCAGCTGGCTACAGATACAGACCTGCTAGAATTTAGTCGGGGCACCCTCTCATCTCCTCCGACCAGCAGCAATGTTTTTTCAGTTGTTTTTTAGTTGTTATCTCAAGCACTTTATATTGTAGTAATGCATATTTACTACATGTTCTAGTTGCATTTATTGTGGTTGTAAAAACCCCTGACCAGCAGCAATTCAAGGAGGAAAAGGGCTTATGTTAGCTTGTATTTTTATAGGTACAGTACATGATAGGAGATAAGTCAACACTGGAACTTGAAGATTACTTCCTATCTGGTGTCAAAACAGGGGAAAACAAACATACATATGCTGCCTGATTACTTACTCATCCAGCTGTCTTCTATACAACACAGCCCTATGTGTGCAGAACCCCCTATCTAGGGAGTGCTGTTGGGCACAATGTACTGGGTCTTTCTATGCCAATTAACAATCAAGATAATTTCCAACAGACATAACCTCAGATCAACCTGTAAGAACATTTCCTTGAGACCTTCTTCTCAGGTAATTCTAAATTGTGGAAAGTAGAGATCTAAAGCTAGTCAAGGCCAACAGAAAGAATATATTATACACAGTAGTCTCCTAATTCATTTTTATCACAGAATCCTTCTTTTTTCAAATAATTTTTAAGGTCTGCCTGTCATGGAAAAAACTTGGTGGACCACCTGGCTTGAAGATTCTATATTTTTTCACCAACTCTTTCAATGTACAGTCTATGATTTTAAAGTGTAGTGGGGCAAATGAGCCATTATCAGAGTTCTCAGGTAGCAACTACTTTTTTGTAAGCATATAAAGCTAAGTAATTATATCAGTCAATGATGCAAATCTCGAAGAGTTTTCTTTGGAGTAGAATTTTTGATGTTCCTGAAATTATGGAAATTTGATTCATGTGAAGTTTGTGGATAATTTACTTCATTAAAAAAACAACATGAGACTAACTATAGTTATTGACCATGAAAGCAGTATATAACAAAATACCTCTACTTAGATATGCACCTGAAATTTCAGAGCCTATAAACCTGAGATATGAATGCACATGCATAGAAACAACACATGATCTGACTTGTGATTGGAGAAATGAGTACCACTTTGCCTACCAATAATTCTTCACTTATATTTTATTTTACTAATGTTTTTTCATGGAGAGTTGCTAATATTATATTTAAAATTCATAATGATCTACTTCAAACACTCAGTATCTTTGGTATTTTATAGTTTTTCTTCTAGAACTCATTGTATGCTGATACTATTCCTACAAAGTTTCTGTGCATTAATGTGCTTCTATCTGCTTATACTTATAATTAATAATCATGTGATGCACATATATTAAAAAGTTTTCCTAAGAAAAGGTGCTTTATAATCAATGAATCTTTTTTTTAAAATACTTTTTACCCTCTTGAGTGACACTTTTACTCACTAAGCCAACAATAATCATTCTTAAAATATTTTCTTTCATAAAAATCAGGATTTTTTCCATCACCAAATACAGACCTAATGCCTTATTTAAACACTTGGGTATTACCTGTGGTGTGGTTTGTATTTCTTTCAACACAGTTCCATTTTAAAGTACATCCTACTATTTAACTCTCTGTATCAGCTTCAGAAAGACTTGGTCACTTACTCAGTGAAATGGAAAATAAACCTGCATGTTCTTTCTTTACGACATATTAGATGTAGGAATTACATTGTATGAAAACATTCACAGTGATGTAGAATTATTAATCACATATAGATAGGCATTTTAGAGGGGCCATTATATAAGCTTATGCTATAAATAGATCTTTAATATGTTGTTTTTACTGATACTTTTAATTTATATATTAGTTATTTCATACCTATTCTAACTTATATGTAGTTGAGTCTTCTAAGCTAGATTTTAATTAAACAGAATGGCAAAAGACATTTGACAGCTGAAGTACTTTGTTTTGTGAAAATAGTTATTTCTAGAATACAAAATTAATTTCTTAAAGAATATTCTACCAAAGAGAAAAATAAATTTTAATGTTGCATCTTTTGAGTATTTGCCAGATAACATTCAGTCTACAATAGATTCCTTCTAGAAGTAATTAAGGAGCCATATTATTATCCGTAGAAACAGAACAAAAGCTTCATGTAAGCACACAGTTTATCTGTGGAAATTCTGTCTGGACTAGCTGTCAATTTCTGGACTCCCATTTTTTTTTCATTGAAGACTATTCATAAAATGTAGATAAACACATTCACGACCTACAATATAGGTATACTTGAAAATGTTTAATGCATCAGGGCATTTGGAGTTTATTTTAATGGATTTTTACCAAATCCTGTTTTGACAGTTAATTTAAATACATTTAAGTTAACACTATTGCCCATACCAAAATGCAGAGGGAGACAGGAAGGTTCTCTTGTAAATGGTTGAAGGAACCTGATAATAAAACATTCCATCCAAAAAAAAAAATCTCAATAAAAGAAATGTAAGTTAATCCAATTGCTATGCTTGAGGAAATATACGTTCCTGTTCAAGTACCTAAGCTTATGTCGTATAGAGCAAGGAAACGGTTTCTATACATTCATATTTAATTCTCCTGCCCACCCATGAAGTCTTGAAGCAGTGTATTATGATTGTGCATAATAACAGGAAATAGAACATTTTTCCTTTCACTTTGAGAAAGTCCTTAGCTTTAGTAATAACATTGTGTTTTTCTTTCATTCACCTGAGGTAAAAGTCCCAGGACATTTCTAGCCTGCTTCCATTCACACCAACATCACTTGGTTCATATTAAAATTAAAACAGATGTCCTTTAGTTTTTAATTCTGTGCTCTGACTGATAATCAGGAAGCAGTGGATTGCCTTAAAAATCAAAACAGTTCTTATAGCATGCTACTATTTTGGCAAGTTGAATACAAAATAAACAGAAAGTAGAAAATAAAATAAAATGTGGAAAAAATAAACAGTGCAGGTAGGAGTATCTCTGACTCACTTTTTGTTCATGGAACCCCAATGGGTTGTCCTATCTGGCCTTGATATGAAGGTTTATGCCCTGTCTTATTACAGTGTTATGCCATGGCAGGTTGACATCACTGGGAGACCTACTCATTTTTTCAAGGAAAACAGAGGAACCGTACATCTTGGTGGAAAGCAGAAATTGAGGAACTGGGAGGAGAAAAAGAGAGGGTAAAGCTGTAGCCTGGATGTATTGTATGAGAGAATAAACAAAGAAAAATAAAACAATAATGTTCCACTCTAAAAATAGTAGGGTTCTTAAAATATTTCAGAATGCCTTATTCATGTTACATAATAATTCTTGACTTTTGGATGACATGGCATACATGCTAATACTTTAATTATATGAAGAAATTAGGGAAACACTAAGTCATTTTCATCTGATAAAAAAACTGATGCTATTATCTCAGCTCTAAAGTCAAGACTTGAACTCATCCTGTGCTTAGTTTAGTTTTTTAAATAAATACATACAATTTTGTGTATATGAACTTATATTAATTTCCCCCTCTGTTTTTATGTAATTATGTATGACTTAAAAAATCCTGGCCAAATAAGATGGCTTAGTAGTCCTATATCTGTCACTATGAGGAACTTGTTCATACTTGAATCTTTAAAATTACCAATAAGATGGCAGTATCAGGTACTTATCAATTGAATTCTGTCTGTCATGTATTTTAAGTTTTTAGTTATCTAGGTGATTAGTATAATTATTTTCAGGTATACTAATTGTCATGTTTAAAGAATAATCCTTGACAGTATCAACTCATTTCCTAGGTTTTTCCTTCCTTTATCCTTTTCTTCATGTAAGTGCTAGGTAGACCTGGAACTTCAGCTCATCCTTCCTCCTTTCTCCAATCCTGTGATTTTTAGGGTTACAGACATGTGCCTCTGGGTCTGGATTGAGTTTCTTTGTTAGTTATGATTTACTTTTTTAAATTATCTAAAATTTACATTGTAACTGTAATTTATAATCCTCAGCCTACACATTCATGTGCAATAACAATTAATGAAGAAAGAGACAATGGGTTGAAGGAGACTGGGGAGGTATATATGATATGTTGTAGAGGGAGGAAAGAGTAGAAATGTAGCTGTATTATAATATAAAAATAATCTCAAAAATTACATTCTAGTATCTTTTGTGAGATTTTTTTCTTAAAATTTTATTAAAAATAGAAATACATATACAGATTTTAAAAAGCATTTTGGCATAAAACTATAGGAATATATTTTTGTCAGTACTTGATTTTTTAAAAAGTGTTTGATAGTATATATTGAAATTTTACTAGTTACCATAAGCATAAAGTACATGTAAAACAAAACATAACATGGAAATAGTAAAAGTTTTTTTGGTGTGTACAGATAGACAGGTAGATTAATGGAACAGAATTGAGGACCCAGTAATAAACCCACATAACTATGGTCATTTAATCTTTTAAAAAGGAGATAAAACCTTCAATGGCAAAAGGACAGCTGCTTCAACAAGCAGTGTTGGTTCAACTGGCAGTCAGCACGCAGAAGAATGCAAGTCGATCCTATCCTATCTTCTTGTACAAAGCTCAAATCTAGGTGGATGAAAGATTTCCACATAAAACTATGTATATTTAAACTATTAGAAGAGAAAATTGGGAGGAGCTTAGAACACATAGGCGCAGGGGAAAAATTTCTGAACAGAACACCAATGGCTTATGCTCTAAAATCAAGAATTGACAAATGGGACCTCATGAAATTGCAAAGCTTCTGTAAGACTAAGGACACTGTTAAGCAGACAAAATGGCACCCAACAGATTGGGAAAAAATCTTTACCAGTTTTACATCTGATAGAGGACTAGTATCCAATATATATATATATATATATATTCTTATTGAAAATGGGTTACAGAGCTAAACAAAGAATTATCAGCTGTGGAACAGCAAATGTATGAGAAGCACCTAAGGAGATGCTCAACATCCCTAGTCATCAGGAAAATGCAAGTCCAAACAACCCTGAGATTCTGCCTATCACCAATCAGAATAGCTAAGATAAAAAAACTCAAGTGACAGCAGATGCTGGCATGGATGTGAAGAAAGAGAAACACTTCTCCACTGTTGGTTGTGTTTTAATCTGGTGCAAACACTTTGGAAATTAGTCTGGTAGTTCCTCAGAAATTCGGACATAGGAATATCTGAGAACTCAGCTATTCCACTCCTGGGTATATACCCCACAGATATTCCAACATATAACAAGGGCACATGTTCCATAATGTTCATAGTAACCTTATTTATAATAGCCAGAAGCTGTAAAGAACCCAGATGTCCAACAACAGATGAATGGATACAGAAAGTATGGTACATTTACAAATGGAGTACTACTCAACTATGGAAAACAATGACTTCATGAAATTTGTAGGCAAAGGAATGGAACTAGAGACTATCATCCTGAATGAGGTAACTTAGTTATAAAAGAACACACATGGTATGAACTCACTTAATAGTGAATACTATCACAGAAAACTCTGAATATCCAATACCCAAGAAACAATTCACAGACATTATGAAGTTCAAAACAAGGAAGGCCAAAATGGGGAAGCCTCAGTCTTTCTTAGAAAAGAGAATAAAACTCCTATGGGAGGAAATGCAAGGTCAAATAGAGAAACAGGAATGGAAGGAAAGATCACTCAGAAGCCGCCTCACCTGGGGATCCACCACATATGCAGTCACCAAATCCAAGCACTATAGCTGATCCCAAAATGTACTTACTGGTAGGAACCAGACAGCGATGCCCTCTCACAGACTATGCTAGAGTCATATATATACAGCTGAGCATGCTTGTAGCTAACCATCGGTCTGAATTTGGTGGTCCCAATGAGGTTGCTAAGGAAAGGACTAAAGGAACTGAAAGGTTTACAAACTCATGGGAAGATAACAACATTATCAACCAACCAAACCCTCCAAAACACCCATGGACTAAAACACCAAACTTTGTGCTCACTTTGAGAGACCAATTGATCCAGTTGCATATGTTGCTGAAGATAGCAGTGTCTGGCATCAATGTGAAGAGACTTTTGTCCAGAGAGGGCATAATTTGCCAATGTAGGGGAATGCCTAGGCAATGGGTTGAAGAGGGGGATATGAAGGGAGCGCACTTTTGTGAAGGCAAATGGAGGAGAGTATCTAATTAAAGAAATCCTCCTCTTTCTTTTACAGTTACAATTTGAAATTAGTTTACTTTCTTACTTTAATTAAAAGTTATACATATAGCCTTAGATTTTAGTATCTCCTTCTTTTCTGTAACCATTACCTTCTTCTTAGGCCACTAACTCTAGCATTCCTGTGTAATTTTTCTCACCACATACATTCTTCTATATCTCCACTTATGTTTTTACCTGAGTTGTGAGTTAGTAGGCTTCCACGTGGCCTTTCACAGACCCTTCTTTGAGGTAGTTTTCCTTCTTTTTTCCCACAATGCCTCTATACTTTTGTGCCACTCCCTGCTTAGTTATTCCCATTTCTAGTATTCTTTCTACTTTTCCTCATCCAAAACCCAATCTTCTCTCTTAATGTGTAATGCCCCAGCCTCCTCCAAGACCCCATTCTTATTTTCTTGCTCTTGTGTTTACTTTTACAAAACATGTATGAAATATAATCAGCCAAATTTTCTGCATAGATAAAAGAAGTGAAATCCAGGAATCACTGCTAACTCAGACTAGTGGTGTCTGATAAATCTCCAAATAAAAATCATCATTTTTGTTGTGGATGTCACCACTGGTAGGCTTCCCATGCTCTAGTATATAACCTCAAATCTATGAACATACTGTCAGCAATAATTGAATATAGTATGATATGACTAACAAAGAGAGAGAAAGAGAGAGAGAGAGAGAGATTGAAAGAGAGAGAGAGAGAGAGAGAGAGAGAGAGAGAGAGAGAGAGAGAGAGAGAGAGAGAGGAAGTTGGAAGAAGAAACTGTTGGTGAGTATTATTTGGGAAATTAAGGAAAGACAATTGCAGGTGGATGTGATCTATTTCATTGTATATAGGTATGACATTCTTAAGAAAAAATAAAATTATTAGTAATAAAAAGATATTATTGTGTGATATGCTAGTGTAACTTTTATTCCCCAGATCTAATTTTTATCTTTTAGACTTACTGCAGAATCAACGCTTCTGAACTCTGCCTGGCTGTCTCAACTCACACAGTCTGGCCCAAATTCTTCTCTAAGCTAACTGATTCATACTGGTTCTCTTAGCTTCTAACTACATTGCTCTGATTGGCCTCAAACTAACTTTGGCAATCTGTTCTAATCTTCCAGTTGTTCATTCTATGGCTCTTTCTGTTTTTATCTGCAACCTGTCTCTGTAAAACTGCCTCTTCTCTCTCTCTCTGTACTGTTATCTCAAGTCTTCTCTTTCCTGTGCTGCTCAAATTAGAGTTGGTAATATCGTAACTTTGAATCATTTTGCCAAATCTTTCTCTGATTTGTCACTTTGTCTGCCCCTCAATTAGACATCACTTTCAAAGAAATCTAATTCCTTCTAAAAACCAAACTTACCTTCATTGTTTGAGATTAAAGGCATGCACGAAGGACATGTCTGTATTCCATCCAGAGGGATAAAGGTGTGTATTAAGACATGGCTGTATTTCAGCCAGATTACAAAAACTTAGAAGGTTTTTGGATATGACCCTTTACTAGAGCAGCCATGTTGTTTGGTTAAAATTCCTCCATAGTAATACATTAAGAAACAAAACAAGCATAATTTTATTACCCCTTTTGTGTAGCTGAAAATAATTAGATGTCAATATTATATAGGACTGTATATATACACCTATAATAGTTTGAAAGGAATTGGTTTCTAAGGGTCAATAAATATAAAATATACAAAATTTATAATATTAAGTCAATTACATAATTTGAGTATAAAGTATAGGGTAAATTAACTAAGTTCATGCCATACTATCTATAGATGAAGGGACTTCTTGGAATATAAATTTTTCATTATTAATTTGTGTGTATGTTAATTCCAATTATTAGTTTATATTTTTAATTTTTTATGTTTTTTCACTTTTCAAATTTTGTTTTGATATTTTAATTTAATTACAATGTTTTTATCTTTTCTTTTCATCCTCCAAACTCTCTCAAATATCCACTTGGTTCTTAAAATTTATAAGAAAAAAATTTTCTGTTCAGTTTGGCATGCTTATTGGTATCATCTTTGTTCTGGTCAGATTTGGACATCACAAAATCCATAAAAGCACCAGTATTATTGTCAGATACCAGGGGAAATGGTTGTGAAAAAGTGAGATTTGAGAAATATAAGAATAATCCATTTCACTCACAAAGAAATAGAGACCCACATGTGAGCACACAGAGAGACCTATCTACAAGTGTCTAAACTTAATCAGGGAAGACCATACTTAGGGTACACCATTTCATAAGTACCAATAAAAACCATGAGTAATAGAATTAAAGATTTCTATGGCTAAATATTATAGATGGCTTGAAATAAACAGCCTACAACATGTGAAATATAATTTAATAATGTTAAGCTAAAAACAAAGCCATTACCATTTTCTTGTATATTTTGTTTACATCTTGAATGAAAGTGACTTGAAAATCCCTCTATTCTTTTTCACATGACACTCAGTAGTTACTATGAACTGCCAACTTGCTTCCACGTCACAGCATTGAAAAGCCATGGTTAGCAAGCATCAGCTTGATGACCGGGTAGCTTTGTGTGGACTTTTTGTAATAATAGTAACAAAATAGCAAGTCTAAAGTAAAGTATTGCATTTGAACTAGGAACTTCATTATTTTGAAAATATGGAAGGTGACTTACTAGCCTTATTATTTACTGGGGCAACATGATAATGGACTAATGGTAAGTATATTTATTGCCTTTTGTGCTGGGAGTCACACATACAACTGAATTACTGTTTGAATAATCACATATACTTTTTTCCAGGGACTAAAAGACCAACCACTGAGCACATAGGAAGAGACCCATGTCTTCAGTAGCATATGTAGCAGAAGATAGCATTGTCTGGCATTAATGGGAGGCTCATTTTCCCAGTGTAGGGGAATGCCAAGGTGCTGAGGTGGAGAGGGTGATTGGGAGAGGGAGCACCTTCATGGCAGCAAGAGGAGGGGGAGGGGGAGGAGAATGGGAGGGAGAAGAAGAGGATAACATTTGAAATGTAAATACAGAGAATATACAATAAAAAGTAAAGTAAATAAATAAATAATTTAAAAAACAAAAATACTTTTCTTTTTAAAGCATCACATTGCTACAATTATTTTATGTTCATGAATTCTTTTTGAGGATAATGTATTTTGATTAGATTCAGCCCTGTATTGCCACTTTTAACTGCTTCCTGATCCACAACCATGATGGAATGATCTAAAAGTTTATAGGCAGATACTAGAAGATACGTTCTAATTCATGACCTGGACATAATGCCAAACTCCTTGGGAAAGCTGGGCTTGATTCATTTCTAGATCTACAACTTACAGATCTGAATATAAACTTTCAGTATGTTTCCCTCATCATGCCTATCATTTCTACGAGTTTCTCATGCTTTTTGAAAGTTTTTTGAGCAGAGGTACTGCCTTTGTTCATTACTTGTGTTTTAGAGTGCTTATATGGTGAGAGGTTTCTTGCTATATTGCATGCCTTCTTGGGAACATTCTATTTTCCCAAGGGACAGATCTACTTTTAGTTCAGCATAATAAACATGTTGTGTTTGTGCAGTCGAAGGGTGAGAGAAGTTTGATTTCTGCATATACATTCTGAGTTTAATAAGGACTGTGTGTGTGTATGTGTGCTCATTCAGACACATACACGGCACATAATTCTGAAGGTTCACTCACTTGTTTGGCAGTCAATTTTTGATCTCATGTCTAGTACGAGGTAGAGTCCTTCATGTTTCTGTTGCTAAGGCTCACATTTTAGCCTATGTACACACAAGTTTTTCCCCTCTGATCTTGCAGTTGGAACCCTGGATAACAGATGCTTGCTAGAGTCTCTGGCTTCTTAATTTACTAATCCATCTTTCTGGCCATACATAAACTTGTAAAATATGAGTACATATGCCGCATGTGCCACTGAGAACACGCACATCTCATTCACTCTTGGTTCTGTGAGCTGTAGAAGGCAAGAAGAGTGATATCAAAGTGAAGCTTCTGCCTGTTTTAGATGATTTTGATCATTGTCCACAACACTGCTAGGTTAGATTGCAAGGTTTTAGGGCAGGGTTTAATGCCAGGACATTACAGTTCTTGGCAACAGTCTATTATTAATATTTTTCACTCTTTTCTTTTAAACTGCACTCATTATTTTGTCTCTATGTAAATCTTTACATAAACTTTTAAATTTGATTTTAAGTAACACCAGGAGGGAACATAGTAGTCATTTACCTACAGTACAAAATAACAGTGTGCGCTATGTAGGTTAGATTTATAAAAAATTAAGTGAAATTTAGATTATCTATACAAATACTGATCATCTGGAATGTATTGCTTTTAAAATTTAATTATTGGGAATTTGATACTGAAAATAAGGAGAAATAATAGAAAAAGATAACATTGAAGTTTCATTTTTTAAAATTATTTTCTGAAATCCCTATAGCTTTGATAACTATGCAGTTTCTTGACCAGACAACACGGAGTGAAGAATGCGCACTCAGACCATCCGCCCCCAGGAACAGCAGTAAGCCAGCGGTGAGCCAGCGGCAAGCAAGTGGTGAGCCAGGGACACAGGACTGTCGAGGAGTCATTCTGACTAGCTGGGGTGAAGAGAGATCTCTGCCAAGCACGCAAAAAAGTGTGGTCTCCAGTTCTCCCTCCCTGCCCCAGCTTGCTTCAGGGAACCAGTAACCTTGCATCTGGCTATTCCCAGCCAGAAAACACAGAGTGCAAAACACACTCAGACCACCAGGAACAGCAGTGAGCCAGAGGTGAGCCAGGGACACAAGACTGAAACAGCAGTGAGCAGGCAGTGATCCAGCAGTGATCCAGGGACAGAAGACTGACAACAAGATGGCAAGAGGAAAGGGAAAGAACGTACCCCTGGGAAACCAAGACAACCTGGTAACACCAGTACCCAACTCTCCCATCACAGAAGACAGTGGAATGCAAAACACTCCAGAAAAAGAAGACATAGACCTAAAATCATACCTCAAGATGATGATAGAGATCCTTAAACAAGAACGGGAGGGAAAGCATAAAGAATTAGAAGCTTTTAAAGAGGAAACAAGAAAAACACTCAAAGAACTCGAGGAAAACAGAACCAAAGAGATGAAGGAATGGAAGAAGGAATTTAAAACGGAAATGGACACAATAAAGAAAACACTAAAAGAGACAACCATAGAGGTAGAAAACTTAAAAAAGAAATTAGGAGTCACAGATACAAGCATTTCCAATAGAGTACAAGAGATGGAAGAGAGAATCTCGGGGGCCGAAGACAACATTGAAAACATAGACAAAATAGTCAGAGAAGATGCAAAAATCAAAACAGCCCCTAACCCAAAATGTCCAGAAGATCCAGGACACAATGAGAAGACCAAAGCTAAGGATATTAGGAATAGAAGAGGGAGAAGAATATCAACTAGGAGGCACAGTAAATATCTTCAACAAAATCATAGAAGAAAACTTCCCTAGCCTTAAGAATGAGATGACCAGGAGCATAAAACAAGCCTACCGAACTCCAAATAGATTGGATCAGAAAAGAAATTCCTCCCGACACATAATAGTCAAAACACCAAGTACCCAAAGTAAAGAAAAAATATTTAAAGCAGTAAGGGACAAAGGCTATGTAACATATAAAGGCAGACCAGTCAGAATCCCACCCAATTTCTCAAAAGAGAATATGAAAGCTAGAAGAGCCTGAACAAACATCATGCAGACCCTAAGAGAGCACAGGTGCCAGCCAAAGCTGCTATACCCAGCAAAACTCTCAATCACCATAGATGGAGAGACTAAGATATTCCAAGACAAAACTAAATTTACACAATATCTGACAACAAACCCAACAACAACGAATTATAGGTGGAAAACCCAATACAAGGAGGGGAACTACATCCTAATAAAAACAAGAAACTCCTAAGCAAGAAAAGCAATAGAAGAAAAACATACAGGCACAATTCAACTTCCAAAAGCAAAAATAGCAGGAAACAGCAACCACTATTCCTTGAAATCTGTTAACATAAATGGACTCAATTCCCCAATAAAAAGACATAGGCTATCAGACTGGATCAATAAACAAAACCCAGCAACTTGCTGCATACAAGAAAGTCATCTCAGAGACAAAGACAGACACTATCTCAGAGTAAAAGGGTGGGAAAAAATGGCCAAGCAAATGGCCCTAAGAAGCAAAATACATTTCACCACACACAATAATAGTCGGAGACCTCAATACACCACTCTCACCAATGGACAGATCAGGGAAACAAAAACTGAACAAGGACACTGTAAAACTAGTAGAGGTTATAAACCAACTGGAATTAATATATGGCTACAGAAAATACCATCCTAAAAAAAAAGAATACACCTTCTTCTCAGCACCTCATGGCATCTTCTCATAAATTGACCATAAAATTGGTCACAAAACAAGCCTCAATAGATATAAGAAGATTGAAATACTCCCATGCATCCTCTCAGATCACCATGGTCATAGGCTAGTCTTTAACAATAACAAAGACAATAAAAAGCCCACATACACATGGAAACTAAACAATGCTCTATTAAATGATAGCAGGCTCAAAGAAGAAATAAAGAAAGAAATTAAGGATTTTCTAGAATTCAATAAAAGCAGAAACACTACATACCCAAACCTATGGGATGCAATGAAAGCAGTACTGAGAGGAAAACTCATAGCTCTGAGTGCTTCAAAAAAAAAAAAAAAAAAAAAAAAAATGAGGAGAGCATACATCAGCAACTTTACAGTACAACTGAAAGCTCTAGAACAAATGGAAGCAGATACAACGAAGAGGAATAGACGGCAAGAAATAATCAAACTTAGGGGAGAAAGAGACCAAATACAAACAAAAAGAACCATTAAAGGAATCAACAAAACCAAGAGCTGGTTCTTTTTGAAAATCAACAAGATTCATAAACCCTTAGCCAGACTAAATAGAGGGCAAAGAGAGAGTATCCAATTTAACAAAATCAGAAAGGAAATTGGAGAAATAACGACTGAAACTGAGGAAATTCAAGAAATCATCAGATCGTACTACAAAAGCCTATACTCAACAAAGTTGGAAAATCTGGAGGAAATGGATGAATTCCTAGACAGATACAAGATACCAAAGTTAAATAAGGACCAGGTAAACCATCTAAATAATCCCATAACACCTAAAGTAATAGAGGCAGTCATCAAAAGCCTCCCAACCAACAAAAGCCCAGGTCCAGACAAGATCAATGCAGAATTTTATCAGACGTTTATTGACAACATAATACCAATACTCTCTAAATTATTCCACAAAAATAGAATCAGATGAAATACTACGTAACGTATTTTTTGTGGCTACAATACCCCTCATTCCTAAACCACACAGAGACGCTACAAGGAAAAAGAACTTCAGACCAATCTCACTCATGAACATTGATGCAAAAATACTCAGCAAAATCCTTGCAAACCGAATCCAAGAACACATTAAAATGATCATTCACCATTTTAAAGTAGGCTTCATCCCTGGCTTGTAGGGATGGTTTAACATATGGAAATTCATGAATGTAGTCCACCATATAAACAAACTCAAATATAAAAACCACATGGTCATCTCACTAGATGCTGAGAAAGCATTTGACAAAATTCAACACCCCTTCATGTTAAAAGTCTTGGAACAACAGAAACCCAAGGCCCATACCTAAACATAATACAAGCAATATACAGCAAACTAGCAGCCAAATATCAACCTTAATGGTGGGAAACTTGAAGCAATTCCACTAAAATCAGGGACTCAACAAGGCTGCCCACTCTCCCCCTACCTATTCAATATAGTACTGGAAGTCCTGGCCAGAGCAATTAGACAGCAAAAGGAAATCAAAGGGATACAAATTGGAAAGGAAGAAGTAAAATCATCACTATTTGTAGATGACATGATAGTGTACTTAAGCGACCCCACAAATTTCATCAAAGAACTTCTACAGCTGATAAACAAGTTCAGCAAAGTGGCCGGATATAAAATTAAGTCAAGCAAATCAGTAGCCTTCCTATATTCAAAGGACAAACATGTGGAGAAAGAAATTAGGGAAAACGTACCCTTCACAATCGTCACAAAAACTATGAAATACTTTGATGTGACTCTAACTAAGCAAGAGAAGGACCTGTATGACAAGAACTTCAAACCTCTAAAGAAGGAAATCGAGGAAGATCTCAGAAAATGGAAAGATCTCCCATGCTCATGGATTGAAAAAATTAACATTTTAAAAATGGCCATCTTACCAAAAGCAATCTACAGATTCAATGCAATCCCCATCAAAATTCCAACCCAGTTCTTCACTAAATTGGAAAGAGCAATGTGCAATTTCATATGGAATAACAAAAGACCTAGAATAGCGAAATCCATCCTCAACAACAAAAAAACATCAGCGGGAATCACTATCCCTCACCTTAAGCTTTATTACAAGGCAATTGTGCTGAAAACTGCATGGTACTGGTACAGAAATAGGCACATGGATCAATGGAATAGAATAGAAGATCCAGAAATGAGCCCTCATGTACATGGTCACCTGATTTTTGACAAAGGAGCAGTAAACATTCAATGGAATAAGGACAGCCTATTCAACAAATGGTGCTGGTCCAACTGGCACTCAGCATGCAGAAGATTGAAAATAGACCCTTTATTATCTTCTTGTAAAAAGCTCAAGTGTAAGTGGATCAAAGATCTCCACATTAAACCAGGTACACTGAAACTATTAGATGAGAAAGCAGGGAAAACCTTAGAACTCCTAGGCACAGGAGAAAATTTCCTAAACAGAACACCAATAGTTCAATCTCTAAGGTCAACAATTGTCAAATGGCACTTAATGATTGCAAAGTTTCTGTAAGGGTAAAGACATTATCATGATATCAAAACGGCAGCCAACAGAGTTGGAAAAGATATTTACTAACCCCATATCAGATAGAGGCCTAATATCCAAGGTATACAAAGAACTCAGAAAGCTAGACACCAGAGAATCAAACAACCCTATTAAAAAATTGGGTACAGAACTAAACAAAAATTTCTCAATCAAGGAATATCGAATGGCTGAGAAACATCTAAGAAAGTGCTCAACATTCTTAGCCTTCAGGGAAATGCAAATTAAAACAACCCTGACATTCTACCTCACACCAGTCAGATTGGCAAGATCCAAAACTCAGATGACACAGGTGCTGGAGAGGATGTGGAGAAAGAGGAACACTTCTCCACTGTTGGTGGGGTTGTAAACTGGTACAACCACTCTGGAAATCAGTCTGGCGGTTCCTCAGAAAAATGGACATAGTACTACCTGAAGACCCAGTTACATAACCTCTTTTTCTATATTATTGTTACAAAAATACATATGTGTATATGTACCCACCAATACTTTATTACAACCTTATAAAAATGTATTTGTATACTTTTATGCAAAAATTCATAAAAATTTGTACATTTATCTTTTTTCTTAAAAAAATATAGTTTAAAAAAAGGAAAGTATTTTTTCTTTATGTAGTATATCCTGAATACAGTTTCCCATCCCTTTACTTGTCGTAGGTCCTCCCTCATGTCCTCCCTTTTGGAGCCACCCCTTTTCTGTCTCTCATTGGAAAACAAACAGGCTATTATGGGTAATTATAAAATGAGGCAAAATAAAATAAGATAAAACAAAACTTACACATAAAGAAAGAGTAAAAAACAGAAACACTTTCATTTGTATACTCAGGAATCTTATAAAAACACCAAACTGGATGCCATGATTTGTAAACAAGGGATCTGTAGAGAGACAGGGAAAAAAAAAGAAAAATAAATATACATAAATGAAATAAGATTTTAAATAAAAAATAAAAATATAAAATAATCTAGGGTAGGACATTATAAAATAAGAATGTACAGAGATGTTATTGAGTTTGTTTTCTGCTGGTTATTTGGTGCTAGACATATAGCTGATTTTTAAGAATAGTTTGCTTCTGGAGTACTAGTCCACTATTAAAAGCAATGACTTCATGAAATATTAGGCAAATGGATAGAACTAGAAAATACATCTTGAGTGAGGTAACCTAATCACAATAAATAAATACATACATAAAAATAAATAAATAAATCAATAAAACAAAAGAAACAAACTACGCACATAATATGCATTCACTGATAAGTGGATATTAGCCCAAAAGCTCAATGTACCCAAGGTATAATTCACAGATCGCATGAAGTTCAAGAAAAAGGAACACCAAAGATGCTTCAGTCCTTAGAAGGGGGAATGAAAATTTTCTCAGGAGAAAATATGGAGGCAAAATTTGGAGCAGAGACTAAAGAAAAGGCCATTGAGAGGCTACCCCACCTGGAGATCCAGCCCATATACTGCCACCAAACCCAGATAATATTTCTGATGCCAAGGAATGCATGCTTGATATAACTGTCTCCTGAGAGGCTCTGCTAGAGCCTGACAAGTCTAGAGGAGGATGCTCATAGAAGTGGGAAGGTGGAGGAGCACTCTCATAGAAGCAGGGGGAGGAGGAAAGGGATGGGGGGTTTATGGGGGAGAAACTAGGAAAGGGGATAACATTTGAAATGTAAATAAAATATATCAAATAAAAATAATTAAAAATAAAGAAAAAGATCATACCTCAAAAAAAGTAGTAGGTTGTTTCCTTAATGAGACACCTTTTGAAAGAGCAAATTTGTAGATTGATGTCTATATAAAGGTCAGAACAGGCACAAGAAAATCAAGGCCTATGATTGGACAGTGTATAAGAAAGGCAGGCACAGAGTTTTTGAGAGGCAGGGTAGTAAGGAGAGAAAAGAGAAGAAACCAAGATGGAAGAAGAGAAGAACAGCTTGGATCACTGTGGCTTTTAATTGACACAGGTAGTTGTGAATAACTTATAGAGGATGAATAATTACAGGACAATTTGTCTTCTCTAGGTGGGCAGTTTTTATCAATATCAATTGTCTGAGTTTATTGTGGGGATATTTTGCAGGGAGGCAATTTACTGATATAAATCTGATTGATAAATTACAAGCCTCTAGAGCTTTGATTTTACTAGGATACTGGGAATTGGCACTATAACAACAGTGGGCAGATGCTAGGGATGTGAGCGGAGTCTGCAGCAAGAAAGTCACAAGATAGGTGACCACTGTGTAAGGCTTGCCATGGAGGTTTAGAGAGTGCTGGGGCCAGAGAGCAGCCATGGAGTTAGAGAGATAGCTGACATTAGCATGGTGTGGTGACTTAAGCCATTTTTTAGTATTAATGTTACACTAAATTATCAAGTATAGATGGCTTCAATCTTCTTTATTGTTGAATAAAAGCCACTGTGGATTTAGATAATATTTTCTCTCTCCATTTGTCTGAGGGCAAGCATCTAAGTTGGTTGCATTACTTGGCTCTGTGCATAATCTTCTTACTAACATTGTTAAGCAAGTATTTCTGTTGATTTGTTTGGGCATATGCCCTAGAGTAGTACGGCTGGATTATAAGGAAGTTCTGTTTTCAGTTTTATTTTCTGATTCTAGGTCCTCCTGAAGAACAGCCAGTGCTCTCAACCACTGAGCCTGCTATCTAGACTCTACTTTCAGTCATTTGTGCATGTGTGTGTGTGTTTGTGTGTGTGTGTGTGTGTGTGTGTGTGTGTGTGTGTGTGTGTTTGAAATATCCCCTACACAGGCATCAGTATTACTGAACTAAGATTCATTGTCCTTAACAGTGTATAAGTGTTCCATTTCTTCCAATTCTTGCCTATGCTTGTTTTGTTTTCAGTATTCTAATCATTCTAACTGTATATAGATGGAATCTCACTGAACTCTAATCTAAATTTTTCTTGCTGATGAGGTTGCAAAACACTTTTTTCATACTTACTGTTCATTTACCATCTTTTAGTGTACATTCATGATGTTTTGAATGAAAGAAGAATAAACATAAAAAAGAGTCTTTTCATTGTTTAGAATGAAAATTTAATGTGTCACACTTTTAGTGAAATATTTAGTTTTCAGGTATTTTAGTATCTCCATAAAATAGTGATCCTAACTAACTTTTTATAATTTCTTAAAGTGTTGTTAGTAAGTGAAAGAAAAATCAGTACTGTGACTAGAACTCTCTAAATACATCATATAATTTTAAATGATAACCACTAATTAAATAAAAATGAAGTAACTTTTAGTGTTCCAAATTCAATTAAAAATGTGTCTGTTTATTACATTTGTTGATTAAATTACTTGTTCTTTAACTACTTTCTCTGTTACTACTTCATTACCAGATGATTGGATATTAAGGGTTAGCAAATTTTCATGGACTAGAAAGTAAACATTTTGGGTTCTATGTGTCCAGAGGTATTTGCAACATCCATTTAGTTTCCATCTGTAATGCAATGCACCTATAGAAAATATGGAAATACTTAGTGTAATGCTGCTTCTTATTTTAAGGCTCAGAGGGCTTTTTGGACTTCAGACTCAGTGTAACTATGGAGTTATAATCTCAATCAAGTTTTGAATAGTCTATTAGAAACCTGTCAGCTGGCTTCTGGAAAAACTACAAGATCCAGCTATATTACTCCTGGGCATATACCCAGAAAATTCTTCAGCATAACATCCCATAAAGATGCTTATGCAACTATGCCCATAGCAGCATTATTCATAATATCCAGAACTGAAAACAAACTAGATGCCCCAAAATGAAGAATGGTTAAAAAAATTGTGGTTCATCTATAAATAGAACATTATTATGTTATTAAAAAGAAAAAAAACATCATGAATTTTGCCAGCAAATGAATGGAACTTAAGAATATCACTCTGAATGAGGTAACCCAAGCCCCAAAGGACATGTGTGGTATGCAGTCACTTATAAGTAAATATTAACCATAAGATACAGATGCCATGTTATACTGTGGACCCAAAGAAGCTGAATAAGTATGAAGGCATAAAAAGGAAGCTTGAATCTCACTTAGAAGGAGGAATAAAACAGTTATAAGAGGCAGATAATGAGAGGAAATAGGAGGAAAAGGAGTGGGGAGGGGAATAGGAGGTTTAGAATCATGTGGGGGAAGGACTGGAAAGATGGCTAGTTGTCTATGAAAATGAACAGAAATCTGTAACTGATGGAGGTAGGAGGCTGAGGTTATCTCCAAGATGAGACAGACACCTGGGAGAAGGGAAGAGCCCAAGAATCAATGTGGGTGACCTTAGCTGTGACTCAGTACATAGGGCATATGGAGCCTGAAGAGGCCATGTCTATATCCAGACATGGTCCAGGTTAGTTGTCTATGTTAGTTTTCCTGTAGAGTTCCTACCCCCAAACCTTCCTTCTATCATTCCATAAGAGTTCCCAGTTTCCATCCACTGTTTGGCTGTGGGTGTCTGTATCTGTCTGAGTCTGCTTCTGTGTGCAGGCTCTCAGAGGACACTTACTTCTATCTGCAAGCATAACCGAACATCATTAATAATGTTAGGGATTGGTGCTTACTAATGGGATGGGTCTCAAATTAAGACTATTCCCTCAGTTTCTGCTCTAACTCCCCATACCTACATTTCTTATGAACAGGACAAACTTTGATTTGAAAGGTTTGTGTGTGAGTTGATGTCTCTATTGTTCCACTAACATCCCTGTCTGGATACAGAACATGGCTAGAATATGTTCTTTAAACTGGGCTGCCTTGTCTGGCCTCTATGGGAGAGGAAGTGCCTAGCCTCTCGGAGATGCGAAGTGCCAGGTTGGGGGGATGCTCAGAAAATAAGGAGAAGAGGCATCAGGGTTGTGGGAGGAGCTGATCAGGAAGGGAGGGGGTGCAGTGAGCAGGATGTAAAATAAAAAAGTAATATTAAAAATTAAAAAGAAGAAAAATATTAATTTAATTATGGAAGAAATAAAGGTCTATGCTAAGAAAAGGAAAGAATTTTCTCATAATCTGTAGTTTGTTTATTCACCCTGGTAATTTTTTAATGCCTTTTAATTTAATGTAGGGTCATTGACCAATCTTTCTATCGTTATTTCTTCAGTTATTGGAAACTTGTTTCCTAGCTGTTACCTACCTACACAGCGATTTTAATGTTTCCTCTAGTATTTCAAAGTTTCATTTCTTAGGATGAAGGGATTTGGTGATCCCACATTTATCAGCTGCCTGCGCTGTCCAGGGGTTACCGTTCTAGGGCATAGTTGAGGATTAAGAACACAATCATTCTGAGGCTGAGAATAAGCTGTGTGACCCAGAGAGCAAAACAACTTGATTCTATTGGCACAACAGGCATTTTTAAAAAGAACACTGGCAAACTTGATAGATACCAACATTTTGTTTAAATCCTATTAAATAAATAATTTGTCTGGAAAAAAAATTAACAGAATTCACAGCTCACAAACCATTATAGCAATGAGAAATTAGAATTGAATTTTTATTAAATGAAAGTCATTCCTTTGGCTTTATCTAACTGTGAAAATAACTCAAAGATAATATTTTCTTATGGCATATTTACATTACATTTTTGCATTCTCCATTTGAGCAAACTTTACACATCCATGTTTAAATAAACATCCTTGAATGAAAATATTTTTATATCTAGTAACATCAATAATTCATCATCTCTTCTACTTAAACAAACAAACAAACAAACAAAAATCCTTTCTCTCAGACAAGGGAAAGAGAACAGGGACATGCACTGTACCTGTCAAGGTGCTCTTTATGGCTTAATGGAAAGAAGTCAGGGTTACAGACACTAGAATATATGCCCTGATCTTCAGTTTTCTCTTTTGAAAATCATGGTCACATCTCTATCTCAGTGATGCTATCAGTAAAACAGTTATATGAACATGACATGAGCAAAGATGGTACCTTAAGCATGCTAAGACTAAGGGAGATTTCACAAACCACCATCATTAGCTAAAGATCTGCAGGCAACTAAGAACAACCCCAGAGACAAACAGGCAAATTGGCTATGCAACACCAATGGAAGGCCTGAAAATACATACATACACGTAATATTATACGGGATAAGCTTATTGTATTTATGTATTTAGGAACATACATATTATTAAATGAAAAGAGAAAATGAATTTGAAAAAAGCAACTAGAAGTATCTGGAAGATTTGGGAAGGAGGAAAGGAGGAAATGGGATTATGCTATAATCTCATTTAAAAAAAAAAAAAAACACCCAAAGTATCATTTTAGTTAGTTTTTCAGTTTTACTGTTTATTACTATTTGCTCAAAGAAAGAATAATTCCTTATGGAATTCGATAATATCATGTTCGTGTTTACTAGGCAAAAACTGAGAACTTTAGGATACCTATTTCTCAGAACCTGTACTCTTTAAAAATCACCTATATTTTACAAAATATTTTTATTATTCAATGAATAAAAATAGAATAACAGATGTTTATTTACGGAATTCACAGTTCATAAACCATTATAGTAATGAAAAATTAGAACTGAAAAAAAATTAAATGGAAGTTATCCCTTTGACTTTATTTAACTGTGAAAATAACTCAAAGATAATATTTTCTTTTCTTCTTCTTTTTTAATTTATTTATTTGAATACATTTTTAAGGTTGTAATTAAGTATTTGTGGGTACATATACACACACACACACACATATATATATGTAACAATAATATAGGAAAAGAGGCTATTAATTTGAGTGGAAAGGAGAGAGACTAGGAGGGGCTGTAGGGAGAAAAGGGGGATGTGATACAGTTCTATTTTAACTAAAATATATTCTTTTTTTTGTTGTTGAGCTTCACACAGTCTGTGAGTTGTTTCTGGGGTGTTCAGAGCTTTCTGGGGTTAGTATCCTATTATCAGTGACTGCATATTATGTCCGTTCTTTTGTGACTGGGTTATCTCACTCAGGATGATATTCTCTAGATGCATCCATTTTCTTAAGAATTTTGTTAAGTCATTGTTTCTGATAGCTGAGTAGTACTCCATTGTGTAAATGTACCACAATTTTTGTATTCATTCATCTACTAAAGGACATCTGGTTTCTTTCCAGCTTCTAACTATTATAAATAGAGCTGCAATGAACATTGTGGTGCATGTATCTTTGTTGTGTGTTGGAGCGTCTCTGGGGTAAATGCCCAGAAGTGGAATAACTGGGTCTTCAGGTAGTACTTTGTCCATTTTTCTGAGGAACCACCAGACTGATTTCCAGAGTGGTTGTATCAGTTTACAACCCCACCAGGAACAGCGGAGATCCACAGACACTGGCCAGGTACAAAGGAAAAGCGAAAACCAATCACTGACAAGCTGGCAAGAGGAAAGCAAAAGAATGTACCCCAAGGAAACCAAGACAACTTGGCAACACCAGTACCCAGGTCTCCCATCACACCAAACAGCGGAATCCCAAACCCTCCAGAAAAAGAAGACTCAGACACGAAATCCTACCTCAAGACGATGATAGAGATCCTTAAACAAGAACGAGAGAAAAAGCATAAAGAATTAGAACCTTTTAAAGAAGAAACAAGAAAAACACTCAAAGAACTAGAAGAAAACAGAAATGAAGAGACGAAGGAATGGAAAAAGGAATTTAAAACGGAAATAGACATAATAAAGAAAACACTAAAAGAGACAACCCTAGAGGTAGAAAACCTAAAAAAGAATTCAGGAGTCACAGAAGCAAGCATTTCCAGCAGACTACAAGAGATGGAAGAGAGAATCTCAGGGGCCAAAGACAACATTGAAAACATAGACAAAACAGTCAGAGAAGATGTAAAAACCAAAAAGCTTCTAACCCAAAATGTCCAGGAGATCCAGGACACAATGAGAAGATAATATTTTCTTATGGCATATTTACATTACATTCTCTATGTGAGCAAACTACACATCGATGTTAAAAACATTCTTGAATAAAAATATTTTTATATCTAGTAACTTCAATAATTCATTATCTCTTCTATTTAAACAAACAAACAAAAAATAAAATAGATAGTATTATGTTTTCTATTTTATGGCTTTGATGGACATAGTTGTGTGGGCAAACCTTGGTTTTCTTTAAGGGCTAGCCAATGGAAGCTTGACTATGCTGTAGTACATGTAAGGTTTACACAGATTGAACTTACTTTTTTCTTCCTTTCTTCTTCCCCAATTTTGGGGTGGTTGGAGGATGTCATAAGGGCAGGGGTGGGTACAGCTGCAAGTCCTGGGAAGTAAGTATAATTGGGATGCATGATGTGAAATTCTCAATCAATCAATAAAAGTTTTATGTTGGAAAAAAGTGTTGTGTTCCCTTATGCTTACACTATTTTGACTTTTATTTAAATATTTGTTTTCAATCTATTTCAGTAAAACCATCTCTTTTTATTTCTAACGGAAACACTTTTGCCTTTTTATACATACTTCCCCCTCCTATTCTCTACTTTCTTTGGGCCTTTTGATTTGCATTTTTATGTCTCATAAAATGTTTTCATCTACAAATAGAAAATTTTAGCGTGATCTCCAAATCTTTTTGGAAAACAAATTACTCAATGTCTTATACAACAAATTTTCATTTATTAATATTTTTGTATGTCCATAAATTCAAGAAAGCTAAGAGTAGTTTAAAATTGGAATATTTTTATATAAAGTTTAGAATTCTCAAACATTGCTACATGAAGCTGGTTCTTAATTGGAACCAAATAAAACTAAAAATGTCTTATTGGTTGCAATTTCAATCAGATGTAGTTGGTTTTTTTTGAAAATTAAAAAGTATTATCATATTTGTTCAGTGTGATTAATTTTGAGCAGTAATGGAGTTATAACTAATTCATTCTCGGAGTCCTAGAAAGGTTTAGCTGGAAGGCAAGAGATACAAACAACAAAATAATCTAATAAAGCCATATAATAATTTTTTTTCTTATTCATGAATTGTACCCCCATTCTCCAAATACGATCTTTGGCTGAGATATTCACAGTATTCCGACGGTATACATGCTGAGGTTCAGAAGTGCTTTAATATATTCAATATATCTTTATTTTACTTACTTCACCCTATTTATTATGGCATTCATGAAGTTTCAACACCAAATGCCTTATATTGTTTTTGGATAGAGGAATGAAGGAAACCAGGACAATCAGGTTAATTTTTGAGATTTATGCCCTTTTATTTATTTTCATTTTTATTTTTAAAATTATTTTATTGGATATTCTCTTTATTTGCATCTCAAATGTTATCCCTCTCCCTGCCCCAGCTCCCATCCTTCCTCCACCTCCCATTTCTTCCAGGAAGGTAGGTGCTCCCTCTCCCAACCACCCTCTCCACCTCAGTGCCTTGGCATTCCTCTACACTGGAAAAACATGCCTTCAATGGACCAAAGGTCTCTTCTCCCATTAATGGCAGACAATGCCATCCTCTGCTACATATGCAACTGAAACATTGGTTTCTCCATGTGGTACTTAATGGTTGGTGTTTTACTCCATGGGAGTTCTGGAGAGTTTGTTTGGTTGATCATGTTGTTTTTCCCATGTGGTTGCAGACCCTTTCAGCTGCTTCAGAATGTTATTGGTGTCCCCATATTCAGTCCAATGGTTAGCTGCAAGCATCCTCATCTGTATCAGCATGGCTCTGGCAGAGCCTCTGAGGAGGCATCTGTATCAGGCTCCTGTCAGTAAGCACTTGGCATCAGCAATAGTGCTTGGGTTTGGTGGCTGCATATGGGATGGATCCCCAAATGAGGCAGTCTCTGAAAGATTGATTTAAGCCCTTTTAAAATTTCTTTTGGTAAACATATTGTATTTTGAGAACTGTTTGTGTATTATATGTGCTAAGTGCAGCTTGTTTTGATTATTTGTTTAAAGTAGAATTAGATAGCTATCACATTAAGGAATACATTATAGCAAACCTAAAAATGACAATATTTTGAACCGCTCACTTTATTTTAGAACAAAAGTTTAATTAAAAGTCGGAAAGGGGCATTAGAGAACTTTTCTGTTGGCTTTTGTGATCATTCAATGATTTTTTTCTCTTGATATTATTTAAATGACACACACCTTTATAATGTAATTTATTATCCTTTAATATAAGATATACTATGATTTTATTGTCTGTAGTTTTCAATTATATACTGTAAAAGCTAGCTAATATGGTATGGATTTCATAAGCATTCTAAAACTCCTTAAAGTACACATGCTGAAATAAAAATATAAAATTAAAATATCTGTATAGAGATGTGACTAAAAATTATAACTATATTGCATAAAACAGTGATTTTTTAGGCTTATTAAGGATACCTATTTTTTTCCTAATTATTGATTAATCTCACAAGTCAAATAGATTACGAGACAATCACCGAAGAGATGGATGTCTGGCCATGACTTTGAATATTAACTTGATTAGGTTCACTGAAGTAAGATTTCCACTGTGGGTGACACCATTCCCTATGCGGACAAACTGGACTGTGTAAAAGTAGAAGATATGCTAAGCATAAATAATCATGACTCTCTGTTTCCTGATTGTGGATGTGCTGCTTTAGTCTCTTCTTTCCCTGACTTCCTGGCATAGTGGACTGCGCTTTTGAAATATGAATGAGCCAAAACAATCCCCTTCTCCGTTGAATTACTTCTGTCAGAGTGTTTATCATATCAACTGGAAAATGAATTGAGACAAAGGCTGGTTTTGAGAATTGGGCAATTGTTATAATGAATTAGATCATGAGGCACACAAGCCTTTAGAGCAGATATGTGGGAGGACCGTGGAAGGGTGTGCAATTTGGGAAGTGTCTTTAAATTTTGTGAGCAGTGATTAATGGGACGTTCTACTGGCTGCTTAATAGATGTATCCATTCCATCTGCAGACACCAAACCCAGATACTATTGCTGATGCCAAGAAGTGCTTGGTGACAAGAGCCTGGTATAGCTGTCTCCTGGGAGGCTCTGCTAGAACCTGACAAATACAGATGCAGATGCACGCAGCCAAACACTGACCTGAGCACGGGGAACCCAATAGAAGAGTTAGTGCCAGGACTTCTGGAGCTGAAGGGGTTTGCAACCCTATTGGAAGAACAACAATCAGACCACCACCCCCAGAGCTCCCAGAGACTAAACCAGGAACAAAAGAGTACATATAGCAGAACCCATGGCTCCAGCTGCATATGTAGTAGAGGATTACATTATCTGGCAGCAATGGGAGGAGAGTCCTTTGGTTCTCTAGAAGGTCAATGGCCCAGTGTAGGGGAATGGGGCAGGAGTGGATGGTCCGGTGGGGGAGCACCCTCATAGAAGCAGGGGGAAGAGCAAAAAAGAGAGGGTAGGGGGTTACTGGGAAGGGGGAGATAATATTTGAAATGTAAATAAATAAAATGACCAATAAAAAAAGAGATGGGTTGCTAAGGTAAATGCATATAGTAAAGGCTTACCCCATGAGGTACAGAGAGAAAGATGAAACACAGAGGACTCCTCTTAACCTCTGGGATTTAGGTCATCAGTGTGATATTTAGTCAAAAATTCAGTTCTACTCTGCCCATGCCCTAAAAAGTTGAGTTAACTGTAATTTAAAAATATTGTATATCTTTGCAAAAGGGAATTTCAAGACAGAATCTTATGCCTTTGTTGAGACAGTAGCTATAAATGTCAAGGCAGTGAACATACACTGGGAAAAACCCTCTCATGCTGCACGAGTTAAATATGAATAGTTGCCCCAGGGCTAAGTTTCACCCATCAGAGGCTTGTGAAAAATCCAAACTTATTTGAAGGTAGGAAGCACACACTGAAAATTTAAAGGTAAGTGCCTAGGGAAATGTGTCCAGGGTCAGCATATACAAATTGACCTAGTTGTGCTTTAAGGCAACCAAATTGCATCTGGAGCTGACAAGAGAACTCAGCAGAGTTATTCACATGGATTCGTTTTGTAGTCATAGAAGATGGATGATTGAGAGAGTCGTGGAATCCTTAGTCATAGTTTAGAGAGCCACAGAGACCATACAATATGTGACAGGGTCAGAGTTCCTGCCCAGAGGCCCCAACAGCCCATTTTTTTGAAGCAGTGAAGGTTGTAATAAAGATTGGTACCTGTTGGAGATACCAGAATCATGGGCATGACTTCAAGAAAGCTTCAGGAATTAAGCAGGGCTTACCAAAGAGGGATTATATGTGGCAGGTTGAAGAGTGGAGTGGGGGAACTCAAGTTATTTTCAGCCTAGACAATTATATTATGAGATGTAATCAGGTGTAATTCAGGTACTAGACATGGAAATGGAAGATTTTATATTTTATCTTCTGAGCTTGATTTGAATCAATGATTGCTTGACTCATCTTCTTTGGAATGGGACTGTTTATTTTGTGCTATTGTATTAACATAGAATGTAACTTGTAATTTTTTTATATGAACTCATAGTTATTGAATGCCTGAGTCTCAGGTAACATACAAGTGTTATACTTTTAAACTATTAGACTGTAAATGTCTATACAGACCTAGAAGTTAGTTTATAACTTTAATTCTGAGATACAGATATGAGACACTGGTGATAAGGTATTGATTCAGAGTGGTATGTTCAGATGTTAAGTTGACTAGGAGTAGAGTCATGATGGTTAGTCTCACTAGTGAACTTGATGAGGCAGAATCACCTGAGAGGTGGTTCTCTGGTCAGGTCTGTGGAAGATTGTTTTGCTTATGTTAATTAATATAGAATGCCCCACCCACTGTGGAGAGGACCATTCTATAGGTTAGCTTCTGAGTCTGAGAAGAAGGTGAGCTAGTCACAGAAGCTCCTCATCTGCTGAGTGCTGAGTATGAAGGGAACAGCATCAGCTCTTTCAGATTCCTCAGTGTTGATTTATCCACCATGACAGCTGTACTTTTGAACTGTGAGTCAAAATAAAACTTCCCCACTTTAAGTTGTTTGGTCAGGGTAATTTATCATAGCAACAGGGAAAGAAACGAAGACCATATGTCATGACACAGGACAATTTTTCAATGTATTTCCCTCTGTCGATGAAGAGAAAGCTGGTATTAGGCTCCCCAGGTTAGTAAAGTTGAATAATTTTCTTCTTCCCTCCAGTGAATCTAGATATCTTATACTATGATTCATGTCTGTGTTTCTGATTCATTTATTTTTAATTATTTCCTGAAACAATATTTTTTCTTAAATTCATCACCAGTCTTATAGATAGCAATCTGTAAGTAATATCAACCCAGAGTTATTCACAGGAAAGTTACCAATTAGAACCTGAAAAGTGGGGTCATTTTTATAACACTGTGCTCTTCTTAATCTGGGAAGATCTGAACAATTTTCATTGCTAAGCGTGATATATATTTTGTTGTTGGTCACGTTTCTTACTTGTTATAAATCTGGGCCAATCAGTGCTTGTTGGTGTTCTGAGTGTGACTCCCTTGGGTTTCTCTTCAGGATGGAATACGTTTCATGAGGGCTTTGTGCAAGTGGTTAAGGCCAAAATACACTTCAGCCTCTCTCTTGTTAGCTGTTATTAGTGGCCTTGATAGGTTGCTTTCCTGGGGAAGCTAGAAACTGATTTCTATGTTAAGAATACCTACAAACAGTATTATTGGAATCACTGAAAACCGAACTTGAAGCTTGCTGCATATTGAGAGAATTGTCAAATCTTTATGGTGCCAAACTTTGTAATGAAAAATGAAAAAAATTTTACTCAAATATCTGGCACTTCTATGACAAAATAGTCTTTGAACTGAAGAGACACTATGTCATTTCAACATTATAAAACAAAAGTTGGATTAGTAAGGCTACCAGATGGTGTAATATCTTCCCTGCCTTGAGCTACTGACTAAACTACATGTTTATGAAACCAGTCTGTTAGCTCCACTCAGCCTACACACACTGCATTATTAAAGGGACCACATTAAGGTTAGTTTAGCACCATATGCCATAGATGCTGCATAATGCAATGAGGTTAAGCATTCAGCTGAGTTTATCCCAGGTAATCACTACTCAAATCAAGGTATAAAGGATTATTCTAGAGAGCTCTGACATCACATCCTTGTCTCTACTGCTCCAAGGAAATTAATATTCTGATTTTAGCACTGTCGATTAACTTACCTTAATTTGACTGTTTTACTTTACATTGAATTTATTTATAAACTTACTATATATATACATATACATATACATATACATATACATATACATATACATATACATATACATATACATATACATATACATATACATATACATATACATATATGTGTGTGTGTGTGTGTGTGTGTGCGTGTGTTTATGTGTTCATATATGTATGCTACAGAATATGTGTAGAGATCAGAGGACAACATGCATGAGGTACTTTTCTCTTCCCACAATGAGTCCAGGAGATTGAACTCAGGTTGTCCAGTTTGGCAATAAAGACCTGTTGAAAACTGGTTCTAAATTTTGATTCAACAGGGACTTTTCATGTCCAAACACTAAAGGTTCTTGTCCCCAGATGGTTTCTGATTAACCAGTTAAGATGCCAGTGGCCATTGGCTGGCAAATGGAGATGATGTGGGACGCAGCACCCTTAGAGCTCTATGGGCCAGGTTGTAGGGGGCAGAGACTGAGAATCTCCATGATGCATCAGGAGATGGAACAGATGGAGAGAGAGTCAACAGGCCATGTAAGAATTCAGGTTAGGGGCCACTGGCCACTTCCCCAATTGGGCCCGAGCAAGGGAAAGTTTAGAAATGCCCAGCCTCTGGATTAGCCAAGTCATTTTAAAATTAACTGGTGTATGTGTGTGTGTGTGTGTGTGTGTGTGTGTGTGTATGTGTGTGTGGGTGTATGTGTGTGTGTGTGTATGTGTGTGTGTGTGTGTATGTGTGTGTGGGTGTATGTGTGTGTGTGTGTATGTGTGTGTGTGTGTTTGTGTGTGTGTGTGTGTGTGTTTGTGTGTGTGTATGTGTGTGTGTGTATGTGTGTGTGTGTGTGTGTATGTGTGTGTGGGTGTATGTGTGTGTGTGTGTATGTGTGTGTGTGTGTATGTGTGTGTGTGTGTGTGTATGTGTGTGTGGGTGTATGTGTGTGTGTGTGTATGTGTGTGTGTGTGTTTGTGTGTGTGTGTGTGTGTGTTTGTGTGTGTGTATGTGTGTGTGTGTGTATGTGTGTGTGTGTGTGTGTGTGTGTGTATGTGTGTGTGTATGTGTGTGTGTGTGTGTGTTTCCATTCATGAATCCAGAAAGTTCCTGGACCGGTCACTGGAAGTGTCCTACCCTGTGAGAACAAAGAGCAGAGTAGCTAAAACTTCATGTTACCAGGACCTTTAGTCTCTGAGTCATCTCACATGCCTCTTAACTTTTCCCCCAAAACTAGAATTATATGTGTGTATTCTTTTCTTATTTGAATTCTATCATAAAAAGGAGACTTCACTTATCCATATGAGTTTGTATATCATTAATCATTTTCCTTAATCTAATTTCAAAGTACAAAGCACATAAAAATTAAAGTTCTGTTCACATTTTAGGTGTATGCATGAGATTATTAGCTGTTTATATCCCTACACAGAGGATGCTTTTAGTTAATAGTACTGCATCAAACATGTCTCATTATCCTACCTTCTGCAAACCCATGAGAATCACCATCCAATTAATACTTGCAGCTTCCAAAAGAACGAGTAATTCAAGTATCTTAGATAATAGAATCACATAATTCTTGCAATATGTGACAAATTATGGAGTATTTGAACTCCATTTACCACTGTGGGTTCACGTTTCTTCTGCATTTTCTAAGATAAATCAGATTCTACCATGTATATACACCACAATTTATTTATCTGTCAACACATATTTTGTTCCCATATGTTTCTCTTTGGAAAAACTGTACATTTAGCTGCTAACTAATTTTTATTCTAATATATCTTAGGTATTAGCTTTTTATAGAGCACTTACTTCCTGTGGGAGGCCTTTTCCCATGGCTGATTTACCATATAGAAAACTAGTTTAATAGCATTCCTCTGCTTTATTATTTTTTTCAATTTTGTTTCTTGTGCTTTTGTGTGCTATCCATGATACATGTACAGATTTTTAAAAGCATTTTGGAATAATTGATTTTTTTAAAGGTTGGATAGTATGCACTGAAAATTTCTATTGTCGGATTATGTCACAGTCACTGTAATCATCACAACACAAAATCTTTTGTTCGTGATGGTGTTGCTGCATCATGTTATTGTGCTAATAGCAATGTGACAACATTATGTTTGTAATTTAGAAATTAGTAAGGTTACATTATTACTACAGTTTAATAATTCCTATCAGAGTGTATTTTATAGTAATCTAAAAATGTTACCATAAAATACTATGTCATGCTTTACCAATAACAGTCCATATATCTTATGTGTGCTGCTGTTCTTTATTGTGTCAAATGTCTACATCAGTTGATTAACCTATACCAGAGAGATTTGTACAAGTACACTGTGAGATGATTTTGTCACAATGAATTGACAAATGCCACAGTTATCAGATACGATCCTGAAATCAAGTGACAAAAGGCTCTATAACTTTTTAAAAATATATTTCATTTTGTTATTTTTAAAGTGTATGTTTGTGTCTCTGTGCAGAGTAGAAACACAAATGCTTTGGGTGTTGAGTCTACATAGAAAAGGATGTATAGGGGGTTCTGAAGCACTTTGCATGGGTTCTGGGAACTGAACTCAGATCTTTGCAAGAGAAGTGGTCCTCCTCAACCTCTGAGCCACCACTTAAGCCTCCAAATTTTACATCTTTGTATAAATTGTGTACTTCTTAGCATTTTGTAATTATAGATATATTGCTACTTTTATCTTTTAACTTTTATTCAAATTAGGAAACTATCTTAAGTAACAATATTCAGTAGTTATCTATCTACTTCTTTTTACCAATGTATATATCGTCATTTGTTTATTTGCTTCTGTATAGAGGCCTTTTATTTCAACTTAATGGAATATGGTGATAGTAAACTCCTTCTGGTTTTGTTTATCTAAGTTCTTTGTCTTTTATTTTTAAAGAATAATTTTACTGTTTATAATACTCTTGTCTAATGGTTACATTTAATATATTTTTAATGAATGGCAAGAGTGCTATTGAGAAATATAATATCCTTACATTCATTCTCTTCCATGGCCTTTCATATCTTTTCTGCTTTAAAATTCTTTGTTTTTCAACTTTTGCAAAGTTATTTATAATGTTTTAGTTTCTTTGCATTAATACTCTTGGAAGGTTACTGCATAATATTAAATATGTCAGTTCATCAAGAGAACTTAACAATTATGAGTAGCAATGTTTGAATTACTCAAATGTGTAAAGTAAATAATAACACTACTAGCTGTGTGTGTGTGTGTGTGTGTGTGTGTGTGTGTGTGTGTGTGTGAAGTATAAATAAAGCAACGTAGTAATTATACAATTATACATTTAGTAAGAGAAAGCTTCTCCCTCGGCAGGCCATACAATAGGCCTCTTGTACTTTGTTTCCCTTGCTGTGTCCTGCCTGTTCCTTCTGGAAACCATACTCTTTACACTGACTATTGCCATAGTCCCTCCTACAGCCAGTAGCAACCTTATTTCAGAATCCCAGTTCACAGGAACTTCTTCAGTAAACAGCAGACCTGGATTCCTCTCATCACGCAGAAGTGAAAATTCCTGGTTTTCCTTGCTTAGGGTGACCTACCCACTGCAGAACTTTCAGAATATGCCCAGAGAGGAAAATATGTATATCAATCCTACTTTTTATAGCTAACAACACTCAAAAATTTGGTTAAAGAGAATGAAGTAGTTATTTAAAATTTTCTACAATTATTCAGTCTTGCCTTGTATTCTAATATGTGGTCAATTTGGAGCAAAGGTACATAAAATCACCTAGTATCACAAACAAGATGGCAAGTGCAAGAATTTAAGAAACAGAAACCAAGTTAACCTGGCAACATCGAACACAGTTCTTCTACCACAGCAAATAGTGAATATTCCAACACACCAAAAAAATCAAGATTTAGATGTTACATATATTGCATGATGATGATGGAGATCTTTGAGAAACACATGTATAACTTCATTCAAGAATTACAGAAGAACAAGGAGAACACATCTAAACAAGTAGAAGCCCTAAAAGGGGAAGCACAAAAATCACTTAAAGAGCGACAGGAAAACACAACCAGACAGTAAAGAAATTGAAAACAGAAACAAAAAAAAAAAAAAAAAAAAAAAAGAAGAAGAAGAAATCACAAAAGGAGAAAACTCTGGATATAGAAAACCTAGGAAATTGATCAGGAATCATAGATGCAAGCCTCACCAACAGAATAAAAGAGATAGAAGAGAGAATCTCAGAGGCAGAAGATACCATAGAAAAACAATGACACATAAGTCAGAGAAAATGCAAAATCCAAAAATCTCCTAACCCAAAACATCCAGGAAATCCAGGACACAGTGAGAAGACCAAATCTAAGGATAATAGAGAAGAAATTGAAGACTCCCAGATAAAAGGCCCACTAAATATCTTCAACAAAGTCATAGAAGAAAACTTTTCTAACCTAGAGAAAGAGATGACCATGAACATACAAGAAGCATACAGAACTCTAATAGATTGGACCAGAAAAGAAATACCTCTTGACACATAGTAGTCAAAACACTGAATGTTTATAACAAAGAAAAAACGCTAAAAACAGTAAGGGGAAGGGAAATGTGATGTGGAGGGAAAGGGGATAACATTTGAAATGTAATACAGAGAATATCCAATAAAATTATATAAAAAAGAAGACAAGTACATAGATCCAGAGAACTCTAAATAGATAGCATCAGGAAAAAAATTTCTGTGGCATGTTGTTTTTAAAAAAAATAATTAAAAAATAGGACTAAGAAAGGGCAGTAGAATGAAGCAAAAAAAAAAAAAAAAAAGATAAAGTCACAATAAATGCACACTCATTAAATAGGAGCTGGTTATTTGACAGAAACTTTTAAGTATCTATAATGTACAATATCCATAATGATACAGTGCAATATCTGAAAGATATTAGTTTTTAACCCAAACACATTTGTAGCTAGCTAAGCTATCTATTAAAATTTAAGGAATAAACACTTTTTATAATAAAAATAATTTTGGAATTTATACCTACTAAGCCATCCAAGAGCTGACGGTGAATAATGAAACAGTTTCAGAATTGGTAATCATAAGAAGTCTAAGAAAACAACCACGTTATATGTATGTATGTATGTATACATATACACACATATATGTATATATATGAATGTACATATATGTATAAATATGTGTATACACATTTATTCAAAACACCCATATATATGCAATACAGCTCACATTTATTAAAATAAATAGAACCAGATATAAAACAACTGTCTATACTAACTGCAACACAATGATAGTATGTAATTTTAATAAAAAAGATCTTATGTACAAACACTATAGAAAAAATATTGGAGTCAAATGATATCTTAAGTTGGCTGCTCCTAACTAACACATACAGAACATTCTACCCAAACACTAAAAAAAATGTATTTTCCTCCATATCCCATGGAACTTTCTTCAAAATTGACCATACAAGAAACAATTCGCAGAACTTATGAAGCTCAAAGCAAAGAAATGCCACAAGGTGAATGTCTCAGTCCTTCTTAGAAGGGAGAACAAAACACCCACAGGAGAAATACAAGGCCAAATAAAGGAGCAGGTACTGAAGAAAAGATCATCCAGAGACTGCCTCACATGCGGATCCACTCCATATGCAGCCACTAAACTTAAGCACTATCGCTGATGCCAAGTAGTGCTTACTGGCAGGAACCTAATATGGATGCCTCCTCAGAGGCTATGCCAGAGCCATACTGATACAGAAGAGGATGCTTCCTTGCTTCTAACCATTGGACTGAACACGGGGACCCCAATGAAGGAGCTATAGAAAGAACTGAACAAGCTGAAAGGGTCTGCAACCCCATGAGAACAAAATTATCAACTTAAAAAAAACCCACCACAGCTCCCAGAGACTAAAACACCAACCAGTGAGTTCACATGGAGAGACCCATGACTCCAGGTACATATGCAGCAGAGGATAGCATTGTCTGGCATCAATGGGCAGAGAGGCCTTTGGTCCAGTGAAGGCTCATTTCTAGTGTAGTGTAATGCCAATGTGCTGAGGTGGGAGAGGGTAGTTGGGAGAGGAAACATCTTCATGGAGGCAATGGGAGGGGGAAGAAGGATGGAATTGGGGGAAAGGGGATAACATTTGAAGTGTAAATCCAGAGAAGATCCAATTTTAAAAACAGAACACAAAGGAAGACTCAATCATTATAGAAGAATTTAAGTAACAACTGCACTGTATCTGATCACAGAGATACTGAAGAGTAAAAGGTTGTCAAAGGACACTGATTCCTTGCCCTAGGGCCCTCTCCTCTGCAGGAAATCGCTCCCAGAACTTTATTGAGATTTGAGTTCCCAAAATAACTGCAGAAGGTCCCGATGACCTCTGTGGAATGTTTCAACGCCCTAGGTGTGCCGCGGGTGTACTGATAAAAAATGTATGATTCTTCCCCTTTGAATTTCCTCATTGTCCCCTTTGAATTTCCTCATTCCCCCTGTCCTCCCCCTCTTTTGTGGTTTTTGCCTTTACAAGCCCGTTACAAGTTCAGGCTGGGGTTGAACTCCTCTACACCTGCGTGGTGTATGAGTCTCGAACCCAGCATGCTGGCCTGAGATCTCACTCTGTTTCACTTTCAATAAAATTCCTCGTGCGATTGCAGCAAGTCTGGTCTTGGTGCCTCGCTGTGTGCGCGCCTCTCCTGAGATTTGAGTGAGGGTCTCCCTTTGGGGGTCTTTCAATACAAAGGCACATATTAACCACACAGAAACTACAGACAGTATCCAAACACATAGACAATATTTGGGTGAAGAAAGAAGAAAAAAAAACTAAAAATATTCTGGAATTTTATAAATATAAAAATGTTGTAAATGTATGGTAATTACTATGTTCCAAATAAGATGATTTATAATACTAAGGGACTACACAAGCATATTTCAGATATCTCAAATTATTATCCTAATAATGCATCAAAAGGATTAAAAAAACTGAGAACATCCCCCAAAACAGATGGGAAAAGTAATCAAAATTAAGGCTAAAGTAAGAAGTAGAAATGTAAAAAAAAAAAAAAAAAAAAAAAAAAGAAAGAAACAATGTGAAGATTCAGTGAAATGTAAGTTGGTTCTTTGAAAAAAAAATTGTCAAACCCTTGCTCAAATTAGCCAAGGAATGAGTTGCCTAAATTATTATAATCAGACATTAAAAGTGTGATCTTATAACAGACATTTGGGCAGTCGAGAGGTGTATGGAGGTATACCAGATAAAATACAGACTCTAAAATAAATGGATTAATTTTTAGATATGTAAACATATATACCTCCCAATATTTATCCAAAATAAAGTAAATATTTCAAACAGAAACATAATAGCAAGAGCTGTAAACAAAAATCTCCCAGCTGCAAAATAAATAAACAGCCCCAGGTCAGTCAAGCACAGAATTTTACTAGTTTCAAAGAACGGGTGACACCAATGTTTCTCTAATTATTCTGTACTATAAAAAAAGGACAGAACACTTCCAAATTATTTCCATGAAGCAGTATTATCCAGATATCCAAATCAGATAAATACTACTAAATGAAAGAGAACTACTGACTAGTATTTCTGATGAACACAGATGCTAACATGGTGGCGTATTGTAGCAGAGGGAGTATGGGTGATGGTATCGATGTTAACAGTGTTTGGTAATTGCACATGAGTGTCTAATACTGTGGGATCATCCTATCATCCTTGCTTAAACTGTAGATTCACACGACTTGTTGCTTACCCTTTATACACAGCAGTTTGCTGATACATTCTGCCTTTGCTAGAAATTATGAGTTAAGTAGGTAATATACCTGCTGTTTATTTCACAGATCATAATTCAATTAGACATGTAATAATTTGAAATTTCCACTGTGTCATTTATATTTCATTTATATATTTGAGTTGTATTTGAAAACACAGCTCTTTGTTTACTCTATGATAAAATCCTCCCAAAGGCAAATAACTCAGAAATGCTGACTCCCTCTGCTTTGAAGTTATCAGCCCTGTCCTCCCATCAAGGACCACTCAAGCAGGACATTGGGAGGATGCTGGTATAAAGCAGGGATCTGGTATATTGCTGGAAAAGCCTCTTCCTCGGCGAATGATGCTATTATCCTTCAAACACAAATTTCATGGTGACCTTTTAAAGACAAAAATAGTTCTTTGTCCTCTTTTCTGCCTTTCCTCTTTATTCCTTTGTCACACTTTCATGTTCAGCTGCTTCTGAACATCTTTGAATCTCAAAAGAAGTCACCAGGCACCGTAGCCCACAGCACGGGCTGCTGGAGGAGGCTGAGAGGGCTGGCTGTAAGGAAGGGGACATTTCCCCAAAGGCTGTGGATGTGTACAGTGTTAGCAGCTACAGAATTGGCTACATACAGCATCAGGAGAATTGAAAAGTATGCCGCATGACTTCAGTCTGAACCTAAAAATAATATAAAATGCCCTGGCCATTTTGAAAAGAAAATGAACAAAACTTATATTGTAAATAACCGTTTAACGAGAGAATTAGGGCATTGTTTCATAGTGAAGTTATTCAGTTTGAATTTCATGTTCCTTAGCATGGAAATATTACTTCTTATCCTTTCTTCTCTCCATTTTCTCTTCTTTTGTTTTTATCTGACTTCATACTCTTGAAATTTTATATTTAAAATTTCCCTGTGACTGGAGAAATGGTTTGCCATACTAGATCAGGCTAATATGTTTTGAAACAATTAAAGGTACATTTCCCCATAGAAAATACCAAGTTTTTATTAATGAAGAGGCCTTAAAAGAGTAACAGTATAAAACAATATATAATACTGGCTTGGTTAAGCTCTCTATGGATTAGATGAAACACCATGACCAAAGAAACTTTGGTGAGAAATGGCTTTTCTTGGCTTATGTTCAACATCAGTGTTCATCACTGAGGAAGTGAGGACAGGAACTTAAACAGAACAGGACCTGAGAGGCAGGAGCTGATACAGAGGCTCTGAAGGGGAGCTTTTTACTGGCTTGCCCTTCATGGTTTGTTCAGCCTAGTTTCTTGGTGCATTCAAGATCACCAGCTAATAGGTCACACCCACAATAGGTTGTGCATTCTCTCATCAATCACCAATTAAGATAATACTTTACAGGCCTGCCTACAGTCAAGTTCTACTGAGATATTTTATCGGTTGTGGCTTCTTCCTCTTGGATGTCTTTGCTTGTGTGAAACTGACACAAAACAACCAGAACAAATGACAATATTATTTATTTCATATTAAAAATTAAGCAGAGAAAAATTCTAGTTATAGCAAACCCAACTGACACAGGCTTCCAAAATATTTAAAAAGTAAATAAACATCATTAATATTTTGTTCATCTAGACCATGGTTATTATTGATTTAAGATATATTTTCCTCAATGGAAAATATATTTAATATTAAGGATACCATTTTCTTAGGTAAAGAGGTCAAAAATATATTCACGATATTAAGAACATTTATTTTGAATGATAGAATCTACAGTAATTGTAATTCATATTAGTTTCTTCGTTTCAGCTCTATCTCCTCCACAGTAAAATTTTATTTCTTTTAAAAGGAATGGATACACATAATCATAAGCATAAACATACATACATACATACAGACAGACAGATATATATACACACAGACACGGTCACACACAGACACTTCCAACATTGCATCCTTGACTGCAAATGCTCAAATTCAATCATACATGATAATTTATTTCCTTGAACAAATACTTAATGGTTCTCTGTGGTACAGTGTGTTGTAGATTCTGACCTAGACAAAGCAGACAAAGTGTTATTTGATTCGGGCATTATGCAAATTTGATAGTATGAAAGTAAATGATGCCTTTAATGAGAAAACAAGTCATATTGAAAAAAAATCAACATTGAAGGGCTGAACAGTGTGTAGGTAGAGCAGGTACTCTCCAGGACTAGTGATCACTGTGAGCTCTTCACTGGTGTTTAACTGCATCCAGGGACTAAATTTTGAGCACACTGCATATTGGAGAGGGGAGAAAACAGGGATGGAGCAGTGGAGAAAGAAAAAAAAGAGAGGGGGCAGAAGGAGGGGAGGGGGCAGGAGAGATGGAGAGAGAGAGAGAGAGAGAGAGAGAGAGAGAGAGAGAGAGAGAGAGGGAGGGAGGGAGGGAGGGAGAGGGAGAGGAAAGGTAGAGGGAGAGGGAGAGGGAGAGGGAGAGGGAGAGGGAGAGGGAGAGGGAGAGGGAGAGGGAGAGGGAGAGAGAGAGAGAGAGAGAGAGAGAGAGAGAGAGAGAGGGAAGGAGAGAGGGAGGGAGGGAGGGAGAGGGAGAGGAGAGGGAGAGGGAGAGGGAGAACATGTATATGTTTATAGAGAGAGACAGTGTGGCTAATTTTGACTGGGTAAGAGAGAGAGTGTAAGAAGATGATTCACAGAAGTAGCCAGAATCCAGATTGTCACAGATATGGAATGCCATTTTTAGATTTGAGAGATAAGTGGAAACAATGTACTGTGGAAAATCACCCTTGTCTGTACAAGAATAGATGCAGATAGCACTCTACGAGGCGGCAGCTATTAAAAGGAAGAAGTAACCTATCTAGGCAGCAATAGTGGGGGAAGAAAGGCAGACCATGAGCCAGGAGATAAGGGTGGATGCTTTTAGTAAAAAATATTCATGGCTTATAGATGCTGAGTACCTTCTAGCTTAAAACACTTAAAATTAGAATTCTATTTTAATATTCAGAAGCTTATTGCTCTGTCGGGATGCCATTTAAAAAAAAAAAACATGTCTTTGGAGCCAAATGGAAGAATACCATCATTGTGATGTGTACTTCTTTGTGTGTGTGGAAGCATTCTCTTAGTATTTGTCTCTCTGACAGGTTTAATCCAGAGCTTTTCATATACTAGAAAAATACTCTGCCAGTGAGTTACATAAAAAGATTAGAACTCATTTTAAAAGTATTTCAAAATAGATATTTATATTTACCATTTCTTTTTCCACACAATTCCTGTGAGTCACTCTCAACACTGACAACAGTCTGAGATAACCATGAAAGCCAGTGTGGACCTGAGTTATTGTTCCTCAGTTGGGAATTTGTCTTTGGTGAAATGATACTGCAGTAACAATTTGTGTTTAACTGGACACTAAACATCCATGGCATATAAAGATGTATTGCAGAAGTCCCACATAAACTTTTATCATTACTGAAGTATTTCAGTGAAGCATATAATGACAATAAGGTCAAAATTTAACACAAAATAAGATTTTAGATGCAACCATTTTCTTAAGAATTTGGTTAAGTCATTGTTTCAGATAGCTGAGTAGTACTCCATTGTGTAAATGTACCACAATTTTTGTATCCATTCATCTACTGAAGGACATCTGGGTTCTTACCAGCTTCTGGCTATTATAAATAGAGCTGCTATGAACATTGTGGTGCATGTATCTTTGTTGTATATTGAAGTGTCTCTGGGGTATATGCCCAGAGGTGGAATACTGGATCTTCAGGTAGTACAATGTCCAATTTTCTGAGGAATCGCTAGACTGATTTCCAGAGTGGTTGTATCCATTTACAACCCCACCAACAGTGGAAAAGTGTTCTTTCTCCACAACCTTGCCAGCATCTGCTGCCATCTGAGTTTTGGATCTTGGCCAATCTGACTTGTGTGAGGTGGAATCTCAGGGTTGTTTTGATTTGCATTTCCCTGATGGCTAAGGATGTCTAGCCCTTGCTTAGATGTTTCTCAGCCATTCCATATTTCTCAATTGAGAACATTTTGTTTAGCTCTGTACCCCATTTTTTAATAAGGTTGTTTGATTCTCTGGTGTCTAGCTTTTTGTGTTCTTTGTATACCTTGGATATTAGACCTGTATCTGATGTGGAGTTGGTAAATATCTTTTCCCATTCTGTAGGCTGTTGTTTTGTTTTCTTGACAATGTCCTTAGCCTTACAGAAACTTTGCAATCTCATTAAGTCCCATTTGTTAATCTTTGACCTTAGAGCTTGAGCCATTGGTGTTTTGTTCAGAAAATTTTCTCCTGTGCCTATGTGTTCTAAGGTTTTCCCTACTTTCTCATCTAATATTTTCAGTGTATCTGGTTTAATGTGGAGATCTTTGATCCACTTACACTTGAGCTTTGTACAAGGAGATAAGAAAGGGTCTATTTTCATTCTTCTGCATGCTGAGTGCCAGTTGGACCAACACCATTTGTTGAATAGGCTGTACTTTTTCCATTGAATGTTTACAGCTCCTTTGTCAAAAATCAGGTGACCATATACTTGAGGGCTCATTTCTGGATCTTCCATTCTATTTCATTGATCCACGTGCCTATTTCTGTACCAGTACCATGCAGTTTTCAGCACAATTGCCTTGTAATATAGCTTGCGGTAAGGGATAGTGATTCCTGCAGATGTTTTCTTGTTGTTGAGGATGGATTTCGCTATTCTAGGTCTTTTGTTATTCCAGATGAAATTGCACATTGATCTTTCCAACTCAATGAAGAACTGGGTTGGAATTTTGATGGGGATTGCATTGAATCTGTAGATTGCTTTTGGTAGGATGGCCATCTTTAAAATGTTGATTCTTCCAATTCATGAGCATTGGAGATCTTTCCATTTTCTGAGATCTTCTCAATTCTTAAGAAAATGGCTGCATCTAGAGAATATCGTCCTGAGTGAGATAACCCAGTCACAAAAGAACAGACATAATATGCAGTCACTGATAGTGGGATGCTAACCCCAGAGGCTCGGACTGCCCCAGAAACAACTCACAGACTGTGTGAAGTTTAAGAAAAAAAGAAAACAAAACCAACAAACAAAAAAAATCCCATTATGCTCAAACCTTACACACCACGAAAACGTTGACTAATTCCGGGTTATATCCTGTTTTACATGTACTTTTTGTTCATTGTAACTAGCAAGACCTTAATGCAGAGTATCAAACCTTTAAAAAAAAGAAAGAAAAAAAAGCCAAGCACTGGCAAAAATGTATTTGTATACATTTATGCAAAATGTTTAATTTTTTCTTTTATCTTTGTTTTTAAAAATAAAGTTAAAAAAAGATTTTAGTTGGGACTTTCTAGGATGGAACCTGACTACCAACTTCATTGTTTTGGAATGATTCATTTTGGCAGACACCTGTGAATCATTGAGTAATAAAATGAACTTTGAAAGCAAACTGTAGCAGCAGCTCTTCCATGTAAGGTATAAAACATTATTCATTTTCTTCCCACAAATATCTTTAAAATAATTGATAGTTTAGATGCAGGTTGTTATGATAAATAGTGCCCTCTCTTTTTCCCTTCCTCTTCAGAAGAAAGAAATGTACTTGAGTGGCTATTTACAAAGCAGAAAGTAAAGTGACTTACATGGTTGTTTGCATTTTCTATGAGAAGAAAAAATGCTAAGACTTTGGCTGGCTTTTTTTAGTGTCTGCTTTTTGCTCCAGTGGTGATTAGCATAGGAAATGATGTATGTAATCTTCATTCGGATTGTGTGTACATATGGTTCAGAACTAGAGGCTGATAATCTGGAATGCAAATCATAGTGAGTGATTTGGTCTCTGCAAAAGTAATCTGCATAAAGTCAAAGGAATAGCAAGTCTGTAAAGTATTTCAATATATATACATATATGTATATATATATATATATATATTTGCTCTATATCTCAGAATTTCTTTTACTTAGGCTTAAATAATGAAAGTTAATTTTTTATTAAATAACACCTTCTAAAAGGAAACGTAGCAAAATATAGAGTTAATATAAGTTTTTGAAATTAGGTCATTACCCCTTGCTTTTTCCTCCATCAAACACTCATGTGAACCTCTCCAATGTTCTCTTTCAAATTCCTCACCTCTTTCCCTGCAGTTGTCATTGTTGTAGTAGTAGTAGTTGTTGTTGTTGTTGTTGTGTGTAGGGGATATATGTATATTTCTACATATACACATTATACAGATACACACACACACACACACACACACACACACACACACATAGACATAGATAGATATAAATACTTCTGCTAAGTCTGTAAAATGGTACCTATTTTCCACTTAAAAAGTGACCACTTATTGGATAACCAGTTTTGTAGCTCTTCTCTGAGTGAGATATTTTCTTACTCTTCCTTGCCCAGCACACTTTTTCTCTGTGACACTTGTGTATTATTTTTGGTTTCATTGCAGCTATGATCGACTCTATTGCAAACATGACTGTAACACAGTTTGGTAGTTTCAGTGTAATTCTCGTTAAGTTATAGAATAGCCTCATGTGATTCGTTCTGACTGAGTTACGTAGCATTGTTTTCTTCAACAAGGAGCACCAAGGGTGTTGGCTCCTTGTTTCATGGACCTTTACTCTACTGATTTAAAATATTTCAGACATTCAGTTATAAATTAATGGTATTTAGTATTAGCAGGAAAATAGCTTTAATTTGCTCTCCTGATTGCTTCCATTTCTTTAGACTGTCTGAATTTGGTATGAGAATTGCAATCACAGTGGATAGCATGACCTTTACCATGAACTTTCTTGCTTTTCTTTCCAAATTTATCTAGCAACTAGCATGTGGCTAGTGTTTTCCTGGTAGAATCATTGAGAAATAAATGCATGTCCATATTCTGTGTGAACTATACTCACATCTTTTCTGTTAGTTGTAACAAACTGAATAGTTTTTAAAACCTAGTTATGATGTATGTTCACAGATATTTTTCCCTTAGATCTGTAGAGCACACTCCAATAGAGATTAAACTCCACTCAATATTGTTACCTTAATTTAAGTAAAGAGAAAACCGAATATGAAATATCATTTTCACTTGTGCAACGATATGTATAGCAATGAAGACTTCTGTATACTATAGGCACTACAGACCATATTCCCACTCTTATTTCTAGAGATACACAGTATTTTCTATTCCAGATGAGATGATTTTCCATGTGTTTTCACGGACACTTTCAGAATGCTGCAAAAATGTTTCTTTCCGCATTCTTCAGACAAAAAAAATATGATATAACATAAAGCAGAACCTTCCCCAGTGATTTTAGGACTAAGTGCAGCTATCATGAAAAGAGTTGCAAAAAGTATCTTTTCACAAAGTAGGAGTTACAGGCAATCCCAATTATTCATGTATTTGTCTGCAGGATTTTTAATGCCTCAGTCACCAGTTTTGTAAATAGATTTTCTGTAATTAAAATTGATACCCAAGATACATTTTAACTAAAAAGCAAACACTAAAAGTTCAGTTTTAAAAGGGAACTTATGGAAAACAAAGTTGAAGGTTTTTTAAGTGAGATAAAATGAATTATGAATCCAAGTTTCACCAGGCAATATACATGAACGATCGTCTTCATTAGTTTATTCCGAAATGGGAAAACACACAAAGAAACATGTTAGTCTTTTACCTTGACGTGTGTCAAAATAAGTCTTTAATGAATAGCTAGTGGAGTTATGTATGAATAAGTGAATTAAAAGAAGTTGGTGAGAAATCTCAGTGGGATACACTTCTAAAGTGTGTATCAACCTAGAAGATCTGAGTTCTATCATCAAAATCAGTAGATGCAGGAAAGAACTAGATCCTATACTATGTTCCCTGACCTCTAGATACAGGCTTGATTGGATACTTGTTTGGGAGTATATGCACACAGGTATGTAGGTAAAGGCACACACATACAAACAAAGGAATATAGTTAAAATAATATAAATATAATGATAAGCAAATACATTAACAACAACTACACTAAAATGAATCAATGCACAGATATTGACAAGGATGTGCACATGCATTCATTGTGATGATCACAGCCAAATTCTACTCATCAGTTAACAATTGTTTTTATATTATCGGAAAATGTTTTCCTTTCTTTAAAACATATGTTGATGAGGTAACAAGTTACCTATGTGAACAAAAGGGTCAGTTCAATGGACCTTTCCTTGGTAATAGGCCCCTTTAAAAAATCTAAGTATAGAATTCAAATTATATTGAATTGCGTATCATTTCTGTTTATCTATATCTCATTTGTATAGAAAATGAAGCATTGGCATTTGATCATCATGATTGTGGTTTGAGTATGTGAAATTATTTTTAAATGCTGTCATTACCACTAGAAATGGAATTGGTTGCTACCTCTTTTTGGTTTGCTGTGATGAACAGGTTTTAATGTTCTCATTGATTCATATGCTATTATGTAACCTCATCATTCTTATATTGTCAGAGGCAATCTCCAAAATTACCTGTAAAGAGCAGTGCACTAAATAAAGGCACTCTGAGCTCACTGCTTTTCATCCAGGTCTTCTTTATTATGTTATATAAATTCCTTTCACTAGACTGTATATATTTTAAGCAGCTTTCTATTATATTATTTTGGAAAATAATATTGCTGATCATACTATGAGGTTATAACTTACAGACATAGACATACCAGCTAATTGATCGACTAAAGGGTTTGGTTGAATCTATCCCATAATTGTCAGTTTAGGCATGGTTGACAAGTCACTATTGCCCAAAACAAGGTATGAATGCAAAACTGTCTTATAATTCATATTTTTTATAACTTTGAGACTTTTTATGCTTATTATATAATGCAAACAAAAGAATTGATTGTGTACACTCCATGTAAAACAAAACAAATATGAATCAATTATTTTGTGCATTTCATGCTTTCTTCTTGTACTATTGCATATATATATATAAATATATAGACAGATAGACAGATAGACAGATAAATATAGATATAGTTAGAGAGAGAGAGAGAGAGAGAGAGAGTATCCAAACATGAGAATTGAAGCTCACATTAACTCATGAAAATGGCAGAAGCAAGCAGATAAGTTGTTTTGGTTTACAGCAGGTAATATATGTATTTATTATATTGGTATACTAATACATGTTATACCTTGTAGTTTACTATTTTTTATGGAATTCTTAAATGTATTGATGAGTGGGTCTCTAATTTGTGAATCTTCTCTTAGCTTATTTCCTTCTGTTGCTTTGTCTTTTACAATTTGTTATGATGGAAAGGAAACTGTAATCAGGATATATGGATGGAAAATGATTTTTGTATTAATCATTTTATTCATTTACTTTTCAAATGATATTTCACATTCCAGTTATCTCTCCACAACCCCCATCTAGTTTTTCCTCTTTCCCCTCCATTTTGCCTCTCTGAGGTTTCTCTTCCACCCACTCACCCAGTCACACCTTAGGGCTCTAGCATCCTCATATGATGAAGCATCAAATCTATACATGACACAAAGGGCCTCCTTTTTCATTGATGCCAGATAAGGCCATCTTCTGCTACATGTGTATCTGGAGCCATGGCTTCCTCCGTGCATACTCTTTGATTGGTGGATTAGTCCCTGGGAGCTCTGGGGTGTCTTGTTAGTTAATAGTTTCTCCTCATGAGGTTGCATCTCCTTCAGCTCCACCAGTCTTTCCCATAGATCTTTCATTGTGGTCCCAAGTCCAATGGTTGGATGTTGAGTATCTGTATCGTTATTGCTCAGGATCTCATAGAACCTCTCAGGGAATAGCCATACCAGACTCCTGACAGCAGGCTCTTCTTGGCATCAGCAATATTGTGGGGATTTGGTGTCTGTAAATGGAATGGATCCCTAGGTGGGCCAGTGTCTGGATAATTTTTTTCTTCAGTTACTGTTTCAGTTTTGCCCCTGTATTTTTATTGGACAAAAACATTTCTGGGTTAAAAATTTTGATATGGGAGGGTGATCCCACCCCTCAAATGGAGGCCATGCCTATCTACTGGAGGTTGTCTCTACAGGCCATATCTCCCCTTTGTTGGGTATTTTGGCTAAAGTCATCACTGTTGGGTCCTGGGAGCTTCTTGATTCCCTGGAGTCTGGGACTATCTAGTGGCTAACCCCAGTTTCCAAGCACCCTCTGCTGCATGTTTCCATTCAATTTCCTTACTTTCTGAATGGCAACCTACAGATTGGGAATAGATCTTTACCAACCCTATATCTACCAATATATACATAGGATTCAAGAAGGTAGACTCCAGAGAACCAAATATCCCTGTTAAAAAATGGTATACAGAGGTAAATAAAGAATTATCAACTGAGAAATATCAATGGCTGAAAAACATTTAAAGAAATATTCAACATTTTTATTCATCAGGGAAATGCAAATCAAAATGAGCCTGAGATTCTACCTCACACCACCAATCAGAATGGCTAAGATCAATTGTGACAGTAGATGCTGGCTAGGATGTAGAGAAAGAACACTTTGCTGCTGGGACTACAAGCTGGCAAAAGTCATGTTTTAAATTAATCTGGTGGTTCCTCAGAAAATTTGAAATGATTCTACCTAAAAACCTAGCTATACCACTCCTGGCATATACTCAAAAGTTGCTCCAACATATCACAAGGACACATGCTCTACTGTGTTCATAGAAACCTTATTTATAGTAGCAAGGAGCTGGAAAGAACCCAGATGTACTTCAACAGAGAAATGGATACATAAAATGTGGTACCTTTACACATTGGAGTAGTACTCAGCTATTAGGTCTTCAAAACAATAATTTCACAATTTTTGTCATGCAAATGGGTGTAACTAGAAAATATCATCCTTAATCTTCTAAACCCTGGATGCTTTGCTTTGTCAAGAGTGCAAATCTCTGTTCAGCTATAATGTTAACCTATCTTATTAGAGTAGGTGCTTTTTCCATCTATAAATGCATGAATAATTCTACCCAGAAGCTATCTGGATTCATGAATGAAATACACCCACACAGACACACACAGGCACACACACACACACACACACATACCAGTTCATTTTAATCTTTGATTAGCACAAAGGCTGGGCAGTTCTAGTCCTCCCCAATGCTAGTCAACATTTTTCTCCTATAATCCTGACACAACGCCCTCTAACTCCATATTTTATATTTGTTTTCTTGATTCCTTCTAGGAGTCTCTATCAACTTTACTGCCCAAGACAATACTGTGCAGCCCTTCCAGGGTTTAGAAGACATTTCAGATGATTTTCCTTCTGCAGCTCTAAATCTGATCCATCTCCCTCTGAATTATGGTGATTCTTCTCTCCTTCCTCACAGTTTCTAGCCCATGTAAAACCAAAGTTTCCATCTCAGGTTCTCTGCTAAGTCATTGCCCATTGTCTCTTTATTGAATGATCAAAAACCAGTTGAGGACAAGTTTCAGACAGGCACATTCTTCTTTTTTTTTTTTTTTATTGAACAACTTTATTTTAAGAAACAAAGATCAATGTATAGATTTTAAGCATTTTTGCATAAAAGTATATGAATAAAGTTTTGTCAGTACTTGTTTTTTTTAAAGGTTTGAGAGTGTACATTAATATCTTACTAGTTACAATGAGCATAAAGTACATGTAAAACAGGATGTAACCTGGAATTAATCAAAGTTTTCTTTGTGTGTAAAGATTGAGCATAATGGTTTTTCATTTTCTTTTTTTTTCCCTGAACTTCATATAGTCTGTGAGTTGTTTCTGGGGTGTTCTGAGCTTTCTGGGGTTAGTATCCAATTATCAGTGACTGCATATTATGTCTGTTCTTTTGTGACTGGGTTATCTCGCTCAGGATGATGTTCTCTAGATGTATCCAATTCTTTAAGAATTTCATAAAGTCATTCTTTCTGATAGCTGAGTAGTACTCCATTGTGTAAATGTACCACAATTTTTGTATCCATTCATCTACTGAAGGACATCTGCGTTCTTTCCAGCTGATTTTGGAGACTGGATTAATTCAAAGCATTAGAACCAATCCCCAACATCCCACTTTTTTCTAAGTTTAAAAAAAAAAAAAAAAAGCTCTTCTCTCAGACATAAATTGAGCATAACCATAACAATTAAGTAAATTACAAAGTATGATATGCAATTAATATCCAGTCCATCATATTTGTCAATTAGATAAAGTAATCTATCACCTATCCTAACTAAAGAGCTTATAATTTTGTACCAGAATTATATTATGATTTTAGCCCTATTAACATCCAAAAATCATTATTTTAACTCTATGCAGTCTTAATGCTAAATAACTTGTGTTTAATTATGAGATTATAATTAGTCTTCAACACCATCAGAAATCTGAGAATGAATTAATTCCATAGTTCTAGCTACAAGGAGACATAACATCCTGACTAATAAGTCAGTGTGTTTGTGTATAAGGAGTTAAAGCATTGCTCTTGACCTATTACTTTTTCCCTCATCTCTTCTCTACTATGTGATCAATCACTGATAAAAAATAGTTTAGGATAAACGTATCCTACAATGGAAGGCACTATGAATCCAGGTGAGGATTGCTGTGGTGGGAATTATAGCAGTCTATCATGTCTAGCTTCGATAAGCCCCAAATGTTTCTTAAACAACAAAATGTATTTCTCATAGTTGTTGAGACTGGGGAGTTTAAGATCCCAATACTGGCAGGTTTGATGTTTCACACAGTGACTTCTTGTGTTGTACATGTCAGTCATGTGGTTCTATACTCACCTTGTGGAGAACAGAACAAGAGAAACCAGTTTTAATCAAGGTAGTATTTTTATTAAGGAGGGTCCTGTTTTTCCCCAAAGCTTCATCTCCTAATACCATCACACATTAGTATTAGACTTAATCATATTAATTAATTTTTTGAAAGCCTACTTTAAATGATGGTTCTTAAATGCTTAACACTTATTTCTAGCCCACCACCAAGCAGAGGTAGAAAAGGAAGATATGGTGGAAGTGGTTCTTTGGAGCAAATCTCATCTGTGTGATTAGGAAATTAGCAGTTCAATTAACAGGTCAGGAATGGCAGCTCAATCCCATTGGAAACATTTCCTCAATATAACAGCAGCCCAGTTCAATAGTATTGGGATAGCAAGCATGAATCAGCAGCAGTGGCATGACCTAGCAGAAATATCCAGGCCTCATGTGAATCAGCATGTCAGCAGGAGGAATCTGGATGACCAGGAATGCCAGGAGTTCGTGACTGTGGCTCTCAGTGAAGATCAGCAAAGACAAGAGACCAACAAGGGTTGTACTGCCATGTCTACAGGCAAGCCCCTCTTAAAGTCCGTTGAATCCTGTTTATACTTCTCCAAACATCCCTTGTCCTCCATAGGTCTAGTGTCAACAGGTGAGTCAGTCTCAGTTGACATCATTCTGCCAAATTATCTAGAGTATGAGGAAGTAGCAAGAAGCCACCAGAACACGACCAGAAGTTTTCTGGTGTGTTTCTCTTTGTGGAGTCCTGACAAATAAAGCTCAGCTACGCAATATGGACCAAAACATGCATTTCCATAGAGATTTCCTTTTATGTGCTGATTTAGGAGAAAAATCCTTTCACCTGTTTCTGCTTCATTTAAGTGTTCCTTTATATATCTGATGTAGGAAAACCTTCTTTTACTTATTTTCACTTCAAGATAATACTCCTTTATGTGTTTGCCCCAAGCAAAACATTTTTATTGGACATTCTCTGTATTTACATTTCAATTGTTATCCACTTCCCCCCCTTTCCCACTCCTTCTCTCTCCTCCCCTTGCATCCATGAAGATGTTCATATTCCCAACCACCCACTCCCACCTCAGTGCCTTTGCATTCCCTGTACTGGGAAAATGAGCCTTCACTGGACTAAAGACCTCGCCTCTCATTGATGCCTGACCTTTGCTACATATGCACCTGGAGCCTTGGGTCTCTCCATGTGTAGTCATGGGTTGATGTCTTAGTCCCTGGGAGCTCTGAGTAATTTGGTAGGCTGATATTGTTGTTCTTTGTATGGGGTAGCAAACTCTTTCAGCTCCTCCAGTCTTCTCTCTAGTTCATCCATTGGGGTCCTCATGCTCAGTCTGATAGTTAGCTGCAAGCATCTTCTTCTGTATCAGTAGGGATCTAGCAGAGCCTCTGAAGAGGCATTCATATCAAAGTCCTGAGAGCAATAAGCTTCTTGGTATCAGCAATAGTGACTGGGTTTGGTGGCTGCATATGGGGTGGATCCCCAGGTGAGTTAGTCTCTGCTCCTCTCTTTCTCAGAAAACCATGGCATGGTGTTTTTAGACTCCAACATATAAATTTTTGTGAGGCACAAACATTTGACTGAATATACTCATTGTGTAGACTCATGGCAATAACTAATTAATTGCAGTGCCTTCTTGAGATCTTGCTTAATGAAGAAACATAAATCCAAAGGCAACTATAAAGCATGTTTTGCTAATTCTGATGAATTGCACAGCATTTAAATCACAAAACCCAGGTTCTTAGCCTCTTTGCTTTTGTGCTTGCCTTATGTGAACAATTCCGTTGATGAGATTTTTTTTTTTTTTTTACAAAGGGCAGATTGACATTTTAGATGACTGTGAGCTGATTGAAAATGAGGAGGCTAGCTTAGGTTGATGCTTATAATATTTGGGAAGCCAAGGAATGACCTGGAGAGCTTGTTAATACTGATTCTTGGTTCCCAGTGGATCTTGATTTAGTAGTTCTTGGCTGAGGCTTTAGAATTTGCATTTCTAATAAGATTTCAGGCAGTGCTTTCTATGGATTGTATTTTAAATAGCAATAGCCTAGATACTTTCCAATGATTGCTATGATGATGTCTGATCCAGTTTCGCCCAAAGGAGATTAGAAGGTGGGCATGGTAGTGTTCAGCTATAATTTCAAATTTCAAAACTCAGAATGATACTACAGGATGATGTCATTCATATATATATATATATATATATATATATATATATATATATATATGAGAGAGAGAGAGAGAGAGAGAGAGAGAGAGAGAGAGAGAGAGAGAGAGACCCTGTAGTGGAATATGAAATATGTATATCTCTGTTACAGTCGTCTGTGGGCTGATCATCTTACCTTTTCTTTTTGTAGATACTGTTTATTTTGTTTAATGATGCTTCCCTGGGAAGGAATCTGTTACTGCTTATCTTTTGTGGGGCTGAAACAGACTCTAGATACTCCCTAGAGGATTTGCTCCCTTGCAGTCACATGCATACAGTAGGAAAGAGAATAATTCTCAAACCACAGGCTACTAATATTTATGTACAGTCAAAACTCCCAAGATTTTACACCCAAAAGTCTTTTCTTCTTTGTCTGATATGCTAGTGTGACCCTGGTACTCATTGATAGGACACGGTGTGTTCTTAAAGCTGCCTCTATCAAATGAGAGGAGCGCTGAGTGAACAAGGAGTTTTAAGTGTCATGCTAAACTGCTGTTAGTTCCTTTCTCCAGTGATAAAGCAGATAAGCTGGCTCTTTCTCGTAGCCTAATACAAACTTTCCCCACTTGTTTGGGTCAGTGAGACTACATTATTGCTTTGGTAAGGTTGAATATGGCAAGCAGAGACCCATGGGAGTACACAGTGTATTTATGACATGCTCGAGAGAAAACTGTGTTTAGCAACGTGTTAAAAATGCTTTCTCCTATTAGCCAAGGCCTGTCAAAGAGTCTGAATTAGACCATTTTTCTCATTTAAGAATGCTTTGTGTTTTCCCTCCATGCTGCCTGTGAACCTTCTGTAAATGCTTTATAAGCACTAAGCATTATCTTGTTTTCCCTGACAACACCATTGAGAGGTGTGTGGCCAGGCAGTGCTATCCTCATGGTACAGACACATAGAAGTTAATTGACTTCCTTTAGGTCATGGAGAAGCAAGGGAGCCAGCAATGAAAGGAACATTAGCCTGCTTTTAAAAAAGACTGAGCAAACGGGTTTCTGCAGACTCCCTAACCCTGTCCTTATACTACCCAATTCAAATATCCTTCATCCAGGAGATAATCTGCCAGCAAAGGGGCCTCTTAAAAGATGTTTGTATAGGTCATAATAGGTCCAATATAGGCTCCAGTCAGAGAATACCATTGGTTTTAGAATATATAGAAGAAAAAAATAAATATTTTTATGAAAATAAAAAATAAATGACTAATAATATAATTTCTAAATTGCAAATAAACCATTGAAATTTTTCTGAGGTTTTTGGTTTAATATTGTAGTATTATTTAGATATTTTACTATTTCCGTTCATTTGTGTTTGACCAAAGTGCTTGGGACTGAGTCATTCATAAAAGTATGGAGTTTGTTCTCAGCTTTGAGTATCAAGAGCCTGTTATTGCCAAGATCTGGGCACTGCTGGGAGTCCCCAGCTTTGTCAAATTCTGGCAGATAGCATTCTTGTGGAAACACAACATAAGGAGAAAAGAGGATGTCATGAGAACAGAGAGCAGGAGGAGATCTATAGATCAGGTTCTTTCCTTCTCAGCCACCACTGAGATCCCAGGAAACGATTCTACCCGAGTATCTTCTTAGAGCCGAACATGAATGACTCCTACTTCCCCTGTTAGGCAGCCATCCTTCCCTTAAGGATTCCACTGCCTCTGTGCTGCAACACTGAGGGAAAACTCATCCAGAGCATTAACCCTTAGAAGGAAACAACTTCGTGAGAACTGTAGCAGGCCCTGAGGATCATGTACAACGTCCTCTGTCATTTCATTGTGCCCTTGATGTTACTCGCAAGTGGTTTCTGTGGAACTCTGTGGTCCCATATATCTTTGAACCCAAGCTTTCAGATTCTGACTCTTGTTCTTTTCTTTTCCCTCTACTCCCCATTTACCTATACTGTTTATGCAGCTTTACAGTTCAAAAGTTGAGGTAATGCTCAGAATAAATCACACAGCATACTGCTTGCTATAACAGAGGCCTCGGCTTTCTCCCAGAGTTCTGCAGCCATGTTATACTATGCCATTTTCTCGGCAATCCCTCTTGGCTCTCTGTCCACTCCGTGGACTTTGAGGCAGGGAGGTTCATCAGAAATATTCAGATACAAGTGTTGTTTTTTTATTTATAGCTAACGAAGACCATTACCTGTGATTTAGAAGTCTCATGTCTTCTGTCAGCAGCCATGGATCTGTGACAGGCCAGGCCTGTATTTATCCTGGTGAGGATTCGACTGCTTCTAGCTCTCTTCTACATTGCAAAACATTTGCAATTAGGGTAAAGTACTCATAGCTAAGTTTAATAACATTCTGGTTCATCTGCCTCAACATTGAGGTTCTTTTTCATGAAAAAGTTTTTTTCCCCCCGAACATACTAAAATTCTCAATGAAATTTCTAAATGAAGCTTTGGAAGAATTGAAGCAGCATGTTATTTGGTGTCTCACCAACGTTCCATATCGGAGACATTGATCACAAACGAGCATGCCTAACAATATTCCCAGGAAATAGAGATGAAATCAAAGCTCCACTGAGGTGGTATGGAGCAGACCAAGCAGCATCTTCTGCAGAAGAACAGAGTTGTAGGGCATTGTTCTTCAGGGCTGTCATCATGAGCATGCTGAGAGTAGCAGCTGCATGGTATTCTACCCTATTGTCTGCCACATCACTGATGGTCTCTTAGAATTAAAAATGTTTGCTCCATGTCTGTTTAATAAATGAAACCAAAGGTCAGATTGGAAGGCCAAGTTTGCTGTCTGTGGGTTGGAAAAGCAAATGTGCTTGATTCAATCATTAGGTATACTACTAGGTAGCAGGACACACACTAAAGTTCCTTAAGCCTCATCTTGCTTTTCATATATGAAAAACACAATGACACCTGCCATACACAGTTGTGATATTTGTCCCTTATGAGACACTCACTAGGCATCAGTAGTTATAAACAGAAATCATTGGAACCCATAGAACTATATTTCTAAACTATTCAAGACAAATACACTATGCCTGTTGCTTTATTTCAGAAGGATTATAATAACTGTTGGTCCAAATTTAGGTTTCCATAACAGTGAATTATGGCCATATCTTAACTCACAGATCTAAGGTCACTAAAGATTAGAAAACGCAAATATTTTACTTATTTTAAATTTGTATACATGTTCTACTGAAGCATGGATGAAATCTCCATATTAAACTAGAGTTTCATCCCTCCTAAGAGTTTTTACCCATTCTTTGGCAGTATGAGAATTTTCTCACTTCTTTATGTAAACATTTCCCCCGCATTCACCACCTTGTTCAACAGTGTAGCTAAATCGGAGTCAAAATCAACACAGGCTGTCAATTTGGTATGCACAACATCTGGTCACTTCCATATTTACCAGTTGTGGAGGTGAATGTGGTGTATTTCATTTGGAAATGTGTCACTGTCCTGTCCATTCCATGCACAGGCCTCTGTCTTGAGAAAGTTTTCATCGCCTTCACTTTTAATTGTTCTTCTAAAGAAAACTTCACTCCTAGACTGAGACTACCTCCTACCCCACCATGCAGTTGTTTCCTTTGCCACACTTTTCCAAAGCATAATCTCCTGCTGTAATATCTACAATCAACACGGATAATGTCACATTACCTAAATTGCTGCAACTCCATTATGCCCTATATGTGGAGTAAATCGGACTCGAGTCTACACAGCTGTTGCTAACTGCTCTTTGAGACTTCCCTGCAGTTAAGTAATGAATCTTTATCAACTTCCTGAATAATTTACTCCTAAATGCATTAAATTGAATGTAAAGAAGGTTTTTAAAATGGACACAAACTGTTCCTGGTAGTTGGTGATAATCTTAAAACTTTTATAATGTTTCTCTCTATAACAGAAATATGCAGCTGTGGATGCTGGGAGCCAACCATCATACTGAGATCAGAGACCCCTGTGGGGGACCTGGCAGAAGAACTGGAGAAGTAAAGGGGAATTGCAATCCCATAGGAAGAATAATGTCAGCTGGCTGGACCACCCAGGTCTCCCAGGGACTAGACCACCAACCAAGGAGTATAGAGAGAGCAATCCATGGATCCAGATACATATGTAGTAGAGGATAGCCTTGTCTTACATAAATTTGAGTGGAGACCCTTGGTTTGTGGAAGTTTGATGCGCCAGCATAGAGAAATGCTGGACAGGTGGGGAGGGAGAGGGTGGTTGGGTTGGGGACCACCCTCACAGAGGCAAAGGGAAAGGGCAGATGTGAGATGGGGGGATTATGGAGGAATAACTGGTATATGGGATCTAATTTGAGATGTAAAAGAATGTTAGGATTAATAAAAAATAGAAATATGCAAAATTCTTGTTCTCTGAGCTTTGACAGATATAACAGTAACAACGCTAAGGATACAGCTTAAGCTAAAACAACAATAACCAATTTCTAGTTGATAGTATGAGCTTAAAATTCAACTGACTTCAAGTAGGAAAGCCCACATTCCTGTAATTATTAAAAAATAAGCTGACTATAGTAATTTTGCTTATTTATATATTTATTTTAGGTATTTTTAAAGCTATTATTGAAAATAAACAAAAACCAATTTTGTATGGTCATAAAATCCTTGAAAGGGGCTCTGGCTTTCAGCCAGATTTGTTATATAAGTTCATCTCTACAGCTCTTCTTAGCCTCGTTTCTCCATTTTCAACAGCTCTCTGCTCTGCTGGTTCCTAATGATAATATTCATGTTATTCAAACCTCCAAGTTGGAAGTAGTCATGACAATTTATTTCAGGTATTCCCTTATATATGTTTTTAAAACCTGAGGATAAACCAAGCTACGTGATTTATATAACCTTCATTCATTAACTAGTTAGAATTCAAACACCCATTGTTTTGTAAACTGTAATCATTCTATTTTTCTAAATTTATAATTTTTATCCCACTGTTTCAAGTTGCAGGCAGGATAACCAGATGAACTTCTTTTGATCCTGGCAAGGGTGTCTTGCTTTGGTGTCCTGATGCATCCTCTCTAAGGGACTCTAACACCGTCAAGTTTGATTTTTCATGCATGTGTTATCCCCTGTGTGCTCCCTGTGTTTTCATCCCCTTAGTGATCTACAGCTCAAACACAACACTTGAAGCATCTAAATCGGGCCTCCCCCATGCCCTTTACAATTTTCTGTGTATCGACACTAACATCTCAAGTGTTTTGATCAAAGCACAAAGGATATATTGGAGAAGGCTTGGCTACTAAATGTGTCTGAATGCATACATATCATAAAGACAAAACAAAGGGCAAGTGTTGTTCTACCTTTACAAGACAGAGTTGTAGCTGTGATCTAACCAGTGAGAAAACATTTATTCACATTGTGTGACCAAAGTATTGCAGTTCCTCACCCTGAATCCCTGACATCTTTACTCACTGTTTAAGAATAATTGACTCTCTTTGCAGAGGATGAATACTATAAAGAAACAAATACAGAGTTTTGAAAGACAAGCAAGAAATCTAATTAAATCTCACCCAGAGTTCTGGCAGATTGGAAGTCTTTGTCTTTTGCTGATGAGATTCTATTTTATTTCCATATCATCATTCAAATCCTTAGAAAGTTTTATTGAAATATGTTGCAGTAAATATTAGGAAATAAAAAATAGTTTATTTCTTTATTGGCCTCACACGTCAATCTGCAGGCCCGATTATAGTTCAGAACACTACGCACCTCTGTCGTCTGGTCCCCATGGTCTCTCTTTGTCCTTGCAACTCCCTCCCCTGGCAGTTTTCCACCACCTGCTTTCTGCCTCTGTTCTGGGGTGTTTCTTTATCCCAAAACCCAACAAAACACAACTCAACAGCCCAATAGCTTTTCATACAGGTTTATGTGTTCAATTTTCAATGAAAACACAAGATTACATCAAACAGACAAAGATACAAACTACCCTTCTATATAAGATATTAGACCTATAAAATCCTTAATGTTCATAGCTGTTTAATGCCAATTAAGCCCACCTTGATCTAGCTTGTCCTTCTGGACTTTCATGTTGGGAACTCTCACTCCTCCCTCATCCTCTGACCTCTCTCTTCACCTCCCTTACTTCATCCAGTCACTGGCTCTCCTTTATTTTTCTATTCAAAATGGAAAGGTTCAGATGAAGACACCTCAAGAGTATATGACTAGGTATCCCTTTTGGGGGAAGTAGAATTAACATTAAAGTAGGAACAGCTTCAGGACAATCTACAGAAATATATCATTTTTTTTTCTCATTGAATTACTCTTATCTGTTTCTTGATTATATTTTTACCAGAAGTGTGAGTTCCTTGAGGATGATACAAAGGAGATTAGGAACTGTCTACATTGCTTCCACAGTAATTAAATGGATTGAAACTACCCCAAACTATTTCTTTAATAAAATGATAGGTAATGTTTATTTTACAAAAAAAACTGTACAAAAGATGATGAATATCTGAAAGAACAGATTTTCATTCATATCAATGTGATATGATTTCATGTTGACTTCTAATTTATTTGAAGCATGATTTCTGAAATCAACTTGTTTTGCATAAATTGAACAATGTACCCATCCTCCATTCAACCAAGAATTTTCATTGAGTGGTTGATATCTTTTTACTTGCCTTCAATTACCATACTGGTTTAATCATACAAAATGGAAACATCTATTCTGTTTTTAGTACTCAGAACAAGATTTATAATTATGGCTCTTAAGAAAATGACAGAAAAATTAATAAGTGCATTATCTTATAGTCTTCTAGTTTTCTGAGTTCTCAAACCAAAGAAATGAATGCTCTTTTCTAGACTTAGCATATCAGGGCACAGCGACTTTTTCACATGTAAACAACTCTCAGTGATCATCATAGAATACATAATACATCGTAAATATCATCTTATGTTGAAATCAGAGGGCATTAGTTTATCTTTGGTAAAAGGCATAGCTTCAGAAGATTATAAGTCATGGAGATATTTATCTCTTAAAATATTTGAATTGTCAAAGTTCTAATAAATGCAAAAACAGACAAGATGCCATTGTTTTTAGGAAGCTGCTTTCTTCACGCTTGATTACTAACAAGACAAAATTTAATATTGACACTTGCAAAACTCCATTTATTTGCAAGGTATGGAAGAACAGTGGTTGGGTTTAATTGCAATGAAATTTCTGTTAAAAAATAAATAAAATCAAACCAGGGAGGTATTTGGTCCAAATTTCTTTGTTAAAAATAAAACTGGAATTCACTTCTGGGTCTTTAATTTTGTTCCATTTATCAACATGCCTTTATCTGTAACAATACCATGCATTTTTTAAATCATGATTGCTCTGTAATACACTTTGAAGTCAAGGATAATGATTACCTGAAAGTTCTATTTTGTTGAGCATAGTTTCCTACTGATTTCTTTGATTTAATTTTATAACCAGCCACTTTGCTGAAGTTGTTTATCAGATGTAAGAGTTCTCTGGTGGAATTTTCGGGGTCCCTTCAGTATACTATCATATTATTTGCAAATAGTGATATTTTGACTTCTTCCTTTCCAATTTGTATTTCTTGGAATTCCTCCTGTACTATATTAAATAGATAGGGGGAGAACATGCAGCCTTGTCTAGTCCCTGATTTCAGTGGGATTTCTTCAAGTTACTTACCATTTAGTTTTTTGTTGGGCTACTGGTTTGCTTTATATTGCTTTTACTATGTTTAGGTATGGGCCTTGAATTCAAGATTTTTCCAAGACTTTTAACATGGAGAGACATTGACTTTTGACACATGCTTTCTCACCATCTAATGAGATGATCATGTTTTTTTTTTTTTTTTTTTCCTTAGAGTTTGTTTATATAGTGGGTTACACTGATGGATTTCTGTATATTAAACTATGTCTGCATCCCTGGAATGAAGCCTGCTTTGTTGCCATGTTTACTGATCTTTTTGATGTGTTCTTGGAATCCAGTTTCAAGAATTATTTTTTTATTGCACAGTGTTTTATTTTCTTTACGATTTAATAAATACTTCTTTATGACGGTACATGGGATAAGGCTGCTTGATAGTTCAGAAAGATCACAGCAGTGGTGTTTTCCTGCCAGTGCGTAGTGTTAGTAGTGAGTAGAATAACTTGTATGATGTCACCGTCAAACCAGAAGATTGCATTTATGCACCCATCATTTTCAAGATTGTTGGTAAGTTGGCATACTTTCCCCAAATAACCTTGCTTCCTTGTGTCACCAGGCCCTCTTTGCTCACATTCACTTTAATAACTGTACCTTTGGTGATCATACCCTGGGTTGTATATAATGAGGATGATTGATTTTTATTTACATTAAATATCACACCCTAATGCATGCCATGTCGCACACCCTGAGTTGAAAGCTATATTTTGCTTTTTTTTCAAATGCAGACCCATTGGCCTAATGAACCTCATATATTTATGTGGTTTACTTGTAAAATCATCACCAACAAACCAGACTTTAGTAACTATTCTTTTCCATATCTTCTTTTTCTTTATCCTGCTCAAATTACTTTCAATATTTCTGCTTCTTCTTGGCTACAAACTTTGGGTAGAGGAACCTCCCATTTTACCACCTTTACTTTTCATTTCTGCTTTATAATGTTGGAAAGTTCTTTTCCTCTCCACTGCCCCTCTCTGTCCAGGAGACAGGCAAGAATTGCTCCCTGAAGAGTCATGTCATCATCATTCTGCTTGATGTTTCTCTTTTTTTGCATCTTAATACTCTTTTTCATTTGTGTTTTCTCATCATGGCAGTGATTATGGTAGAGCCAATGGTTTTAATTTTGTTTTTTTGTTTTTATTTTTGTTTTTGTTAGTCCTTTCTAAATGTTCCTATGCCTCCCGAACTTCTTTGTTTCTCTTTTGCTCATTGTACTCCAAATGATTTTTATATCATTAGTGGTGCAATTCATTATATTCATCCTGTGGCATGATGACAGCTGTAGAACAGCAATGTCTGACCTCTCAGTTTATAAAAACCTCTTCATTTCTGGGTGTCACTGACCCACAATCTGCTTCAGTTTCAAGAATTATATTGAATATTATTGCATTGATGTTCATTATGTAAATTGATCTGAAGTTTTCTTTCTTGTAGGGTCTTTCTGTGGTTAGGTATGAGACTAATTGTGGCTTCGAATGAGTTGGGTAGTCCTTCTGTCTCTATTTTGAGGAATAGTTGAAAAAATATTGGTATTAATTTTTCTATGAAGGTATGATGGAATTCTGCACTGAACCCATCTAGTTCTTGAGTTTATTGTTTGGGAGGTTTTTGATGACTACTTATATTTCTTTATGGGTTATCGGACAGTTTAAATAGCTTTCCGATTCTGATTTAAATTTGGTATATAGTATCTGTCTATAAAATTGTTCATTTTCTCTAGCTTTCTCTGTTTTGTTGACTATATAAGTTTATAGTAGGATTTGATGATTTTTTTTGAATGTTCACAGTTTCTGTTGTAATGACTCTCATTTCTTTTTTTGTTAATTTGAATACTCTTTCTGTACCCTCTAGTTAGTATGGCTAAGGGTTTATCAATCTTGTTGACTTTCTCAAAGAACCAGCTCTTAGTTTTGCTGATTCTTTTTATAGTTCTTTTTGTTTCTACTTGGTTGATTTCAGCCCTGGGTTGGATTATTTCCTACTCAAGCTGCTAGTGTATGCACTCTCCTGTTTCTTTTTGGAGGCACTCAGTGCTATGTGTTTTCCTCTTAGTACTGCTTTCATTGCATTTCATAAGTTCAGGTGCATTACCTTCATTTTTATTAGATTGTAAAACATCCTTAATTTTTTCTTTATTTCTTCTGTAACTAAGTTATCATTGAGTAGAACATTGTTCAGCTTCTATGTACATATGGGCTTTTTATTGTCTTTGTTGTTATAAAAGACCAGCCATAGTCCATGGTGACCTGATAGTTTTCATGGGATTATTTTGATGTTCATACATGTGTTAAGACCTGTTTTGTGACCTGGACCAGTGGAGATCCAGGGACATAGACCAGATACAAGGAAAAGGCAAGAACACATCACTGACAACAAAATGGCAAGAGGAAAGAGAAAGAGTATATCCCAAGAAAACCAAGACAACCTGGCAACACCAGAACCCAGCTCTCCCATAACAGCAAACATCGGAATTCCAAACACTCCAGAAAAAGAAGACTCAGACCTGAAATCATACCTCCAGATGCTGATAGAGATACTTAAACAAGAATGGGAGGAAAAGCAAAAAGATTCAGAAGCTTTTAAAGAGGAAACAAGAAAAACACACAAAGAACTCAAAGAACTAGAGGAAAACAGAACCAAAGAAATAAAGGAATGGAAGAGGGAAATTAAAACTGAAATTGACACAATAAAGAAAACACTAAAAGAGATAACCCTAGAGGTAGAAGACCAAAAAAAGAAATCAGGAGTCACAGAAGCAAGCATTTCCAATAGATTACAAGAGATGAAAGAGAGAATCTCGGGTGCAGAAGACAACATTGTAAGCATAGACAAAACAGCCAGAGAAGATGCAAAAAACCAAAAGCTCCTAACCCAAAATGTCCAGGAAATCCAGGACACAATGAGAAGACTTAACCTAAGGATAATAGGAATAGAAGAGGGAGAAGAGTATCAACTAAGAGGCACAGTAAATATCTTCAGAAAATCATAGAAGAAAACTTCCCTACCCTCAAGAATGAAATGACCACGAGCATAAAAGAAGCCTTCAGAACTCCAAATAGGTTGGACCAGGAAAGAAATACCTCCCGACACATAATAGTAAAAAACCAAGTGCCCAAAGCAAAGAAAGAATACTAAAAGCAGTAAGGGAAAAAGGTCAGGTAACATATAAAGGCAGGACAATCAGAATCACAACCGATTTCTCAACAGAGACTATGAAAGCTAGAAGAGCCTGGACAGACATCATGCAGACCCTAAGAGAGTACAAGTGCCAGTCCAAGCTGTTATACTCAGCAAAACTATCAATCACCATAGATGGAGAGATGAAGATATTTCAAGACAAATCAAAATTTACACAATATCTGATTACAAACCCAGCACTACAATGAATTGTAGGTGGAAAACCCAGTAAAATGAGGGAAGAAAATACAGCCTAGTAAATACAAGAAAACTCCTAAACAAGAAAAATAAAGAAGAAAAAGACACAGACACAACTCAACCCACAAAAGTAATAATGGCAGAAAACAGAAACAACTATTCCTTGATATCTATTAACATAAATGGACTCAACTCCCCAATAAAGAGACATAGGCTATCAGGCAGGATACATAAACAAAATCCAGCCTATTGCTGCATACAGGAAACTCATCTCAGAGACAAAGACAGACACTATCTCAGAGTAAAAGGGTGGGAAAAAAACTTCCAAGCAAACAGCTCCAAGAAGCAAGCTGTAGTGATTACTCTAATATCGAATAAAGTAAATTTCCAACCAAAAGTTATCAAAAAAGATATGGAAGGACACTTTTTACTCTTTACCGCGGAAATCTGTAAGGAGGAACTCTCAATCCTTAACATATATGCTCCAAATAAAAAAGCACCCACATTCATAAAAGAAACCCTACTAAAGCTCAAAAAATACATTTCACCCCACACAATAATAGTGGGAGACTTTAATACCCCACTCTCACCAATGGACAGATCATGGAAACAGAAACTGAACAAGAACACTGCAAAATTAGCAGAGACTTTGAACCAACTAGAATTAATAGATGTATACAGAACATATCATCCTAAAGTAACAGAATACACCTTCTTCTCAGTACCCCATGGCATCTTCTCAAAAATTGACCACATAATTGGACACAGAACGAGCCTCAATCGATATAATAAGATTGAAATATACCCATGCATCCTCTCAGATCACTATGGTCTACGGCTAGTCTTTAACAACAACAAAGACAACAAAAAGCCCACATACACATGGAAACTAAACAACGCTCTGTTAAACGATATCGGGGTCAAAGCAGAAATGAAGAAATAAATTAAGGATTTTCTAGAATTCAACAAAAACGGAAACACAACATACCCAAACCTATGGGATGCAATGAAAGCATTATTTAGAGAAAAAGTCATAGCCCTAAGTGCTTCCAAAAAGAAACTGGAGAGAGCTTACATCAGCAACCCGACAGCACAACTAAAAGCCCTAGAACAAAATAAAGCAGATATACCCAAGAAGAGTAGAAGTCTAGAAATAATCAAAATTAGGGCAGAAATAGACCAAATTGAACCAAAAAGAACCACTGATAAAATCAACAAAACCAAGAGTTGGTTCTTTGAGAAAATCAACAAGATTGATTAACCCCTAGCCAGACTAACTAGAGGGCAAAGAGAGAGTATACAAGTTAACAAAATCAGAAAGGAAAGTGGAGACATAACAACTGAAACTGAAGAAATTCAAGAAGTCATCATTTCCTACTACAAAACTTAGACTCCACAAAATTGGAAAATCTGGAGAAAATGGAGGAATTCCTAGACAGATACAAGATCTTAAATTTAAACCAGGACCAAGTAAACCATCTAAATAACCCTATAACACCTAAAGAAATAAAAGAACTCATCAAAAGCCTCCCAACCATAAAAAGCCCAGGTACAGACAGGTTCAGTGATGAATTTTATCATATATATTCTGCGAATATAACACCAATACTCTCCAAACTATTCCAAAAGATAGAATCAGATGGAATATTACCCAACTCATTTTTTGAGGCTACAATAACCCTAGTACCTAAACCACACGAAGACCCTACAAGGAAAGAGAACCTCAGACCAATCTCACTTATGAATATTGATGCAAAAATACTCAACAAAATCCTTGCAAACCAAAACCAAGAACACATCAAAACGATCATTCATCATGACCAAGTAGGCTTCATCCCTGGGATGCACGGATAGTTTAATTTAAGGAAATCCATCAATGTAATCCACCATATAAACAAACTAAAAAAACTAAATCACATGGGATGGTTTAATATAAGGAAATCAATCAATGTAATCCACCATATAAAAAAACTCATAGAACAAAATCACATGGTCATCTCACTAGATGCTGAGAAAGCATTTAACAAAATTCAACACCCCTCCATGTTAAAAGTCCTGGAAAGAACAGGAATCCAAGGTCCATACTTAAACATAATAAAAGCAATATACAGCAAACCAACAGCCAACATCAAACTTAATGGTGGGAAACTTGAAGCAATCCCACTAAAATCAGGTACTCGACAAGGCTGCCCACTCTCTCCCTACCTATTCAACATAGTACTGGAAGTCCTGGCTGGAGCAATTAGACAGCAAAAGGAGATCAAGGGGATACAAATCGGAAAGGAAGAGATAAAAACATCACTCTTTGCCGATGACATGATAGAGTACTTAAGTGACCCCAAAAATTACACCAGAGAACTCCTACAGCTGATAAAGAAGTTCAGCAAAGAGGCTGGATACAAAATTAACTCAAACAAATCAGTAGCTTTCCTATACTCAAAGGAAAAACATGTGGAGAAAAAAATTAGGGAAAAGGTCCCTTCACAATCGCCACAAAATCTATGAAATACCTTGGTGTGACTCTAACTAAGCAAGTGAAGGACCTGTAGGACAAGAACTTCAAACTTCTAAAGAAGGAAATTGAGGAGGATTTCAGAAAATGGAAAGATCTCCCTTGCTCATTGATTGGAAAGATCAACATTTTAAAAATGGCCATCCTACCAAAAGCAATCTACAGATTCAAAGCAATCCCCATAAAAATTCCAACACAGTTCTTCATGGAATTTGAAAGATCAGTGTGCAATTTCATATGGAACAACAAAAGATCTAGAAGAGCGAAATCCATCCTCAACAACAAGAAAACATCTGCGGGAATCATTATCCCTGACCTCAAGCCATATCACAAGGCAATTGTGCTGAAAACTGTATGATACTGGTACAGAAATAGGCATGTGGATCAATGGAATAGAATAGAAGATCCAGAAATGAGCCCTCACATATATGGTAATCTGACTTTTGACAAAGTAGCAGTAAACATTCAATGGAAAAAGGACAGCCTAATCAACAAATGGTGTTTGTCCAACTGGCACTCAGCATGCAAAAGAATGAAAATAGACCCTTTCTTATCTCCTTGTACAAAGCTCAAATGTAGGAGAAAATTTCCTGAACAAAACACCAATGGCTCAAGCTCTAAGGTCAAAGATTAACAAATGGGACTTAATGAGATTGCTAAGTTTCTGTAAGGCTAAGGACATTGTCACGAAAACAAAACAGCAGCCAACAGAATGGGAAAAGATCTTTACCAACTCCACATGAGATAGAGGCCTAATATCTAAGGTATACAAAGAACTCAAAAAGCTAGACACCAGAGAATCAAATAACCCTATTAAAAATGGGGTACAGAGCTAAACAAAACGTTCTCAGTTGAGGAATATGGAATGGCTGAGAAATATCTGAGGAAGTGCTAGACATCCTTAGCCATCAGGGAAATGCAAATCAAAATAACCCTGAGATTCCACCTCACACCAGTCAGATTGGCCAAGGTCCAAATCTCAGATGACAACAGATGCTGGCGAGGTTGTGGAGAAAGAGGAACACTTCTCCACTGTTGGTGGGGTTGCAAACTAATACAACCACTCTGGAAATCAGTCTGGTGATACCTCTGAAAATTGGACATAATACTATCTGAAGACCCAGCTATTCCACTTCTGGGCATATACCCCAGAGACACCTTAGTACACAACAAAGATATATGCACCACAATGTTCATAGCAGATATATTTATAATAGCCAGAAGCTGGAAAGAACCCAGATGTCCTTCAGAAAATGAATGGATACAAAAATTGTGGTACATTTACACAATGGAATACTACTCAGCCACCAGAAACAATGACTTGACCAAATTCTTAAGAAAATGGCTGCATCTAGAGAAGATCATCCTGAGTGAGATAACCCAGTCACAAAAGAACAGACATAATATGCAGTCACTGATAGTGGGATACTAACCCCCAGAGGCTTGCACTGCCCCAGAAACAACTCACAGACTGTAGGAAGTCCAAGAAATAAAGAAAACAAAACAAAACAAAAAAATCTTTACACAACAAGAAAACTTTGACTATTTTCATGTTACATTTTGTTTTTCATGTACTTTATGCTCATTTTAACTATTAACTTTTCAATGCATACTATCAAACCTTTAAAAAAATCAAGTACTGACTAAAAAATATATTCATATAGTATTTTGTAAAAATTATTTTAAAATGTGAAAAAAAGTACTGACAAAAATGTATTGTATAATTTTACGCAAAAATGCTTAAAATCTGTACATTTATCTTTGTTTTGTAAAATAAAGTTTTTAAGAAAATAAAAAAATAAAATGAATTGGCTTATCTCTTTAAAAAAAGAAATTTAACTCTCTATAATTCTTAAAAAAAAAAAAAAAAGACCTTTTTATTGACCGATTATATGGTCCATTTTGGAGAAGGTACTGTGAGGTGCTGAGAAAAAGGTATATTCTTTTTTTTAGGATAAGATGTTCTGTAGATGTCTGTTAAATACATTTTGTTAATAACTTCTATTAGTTTTACTCTGGCTCTGTTCAGTTTCTGCTTCCATGATCTGTCCATTGATGAGAGTGGAGCATTGAAGTCTTCCATTATTGTGTGTGGTACAATACATGCTTTGACCTTTAGTGGAGTTTCTTTTATGAATGTGGTTGCCCTTGTAGTTAGAGCATAAATGGTCAGGATTCAGAGTTTTATTTATAAACTTCTTCTTTTGAAGTGCAAAAGTGTCCTTTCCTATCTTTTTTTGATAACTTTTGTTTGAAATTCTATTTTATTTGCTATTAGAATGGCTTCTCCAGCTCATTTCTTTGGAACATTTGCTTGGAAAGTTTTTTCTCAGCCTTTTGTTCTGAAGTAGTGTCTTTCTTTGTCACTGAGATGAGTTTCTTGTATACAGCAAAAGCTGAAATCTGTTTACCTATTCAGTCTGATATTCTATGTCTTTTTATTGTGGAATTGAGTCCATTGATGATAGGAGATATAAACTTATATGGATTGCCTCTCCCTTTTGTTGCTATTAGAGGTAGAATTATGTTGTGTCATTTTCTTCTTCTGTGTTTGTTGCAAGAAGCTTATTTTCTTGCTCTTCCTAGGTTGTAGTTTCCCTTGTGTTGGAGTTTTCTATCTATTATCCTTTGTAGGGGTAGATCTTTGGATAAATATTGGGTAAATTTGGTTTTATCTTGTAATATCTTGTTATCTCCATCTATAGTATTTAAAAGTTTTGGTGGATATAGTAACCTAGGCTGGCATTTGTGTTCTCTTATGATCTGTATGATGTCAGTATGTATGATCTTCTAGCTTTTATAGCCCTGTTGAGAAGTCTGGTATAATTCTGATTGGTCTGCCTTTAAATGTTACTTGTCCTTTTTATTTTATTGCTTTTAGTATTCTTTCTTTGTTTTGAACATTTGGTGTTTTGACTATTATGTGTCTGGAGGAATTTCTTTTTTGGTCCAATCTATTTGGTGTTCTGTAGGCTTCTTGTATGTTCATGGTCATCTCATTCTTTACATTAGGAAAGTTTTCTTCTATGATTTTGTTGAAGATATTCAGTGGGCTTTTTTGTTGCAAGTCTTTGCTCTCCTCTATTATTATTATTGTTACAAGTGGTCTTCTCATTGTATTTTGGATATCCTAGATGTTTTGGGTTAGGAGCTTTATGATATTTGCATTTTCTCTGACTGTTGTTTAAATGTTTTCTATGGTATCTTCTGCCCCTGAGACTCTCTTTTTGATGCTTGCATCTATGTCATCTCATCTCTTTCTTAGATGTTTTATCTCCAGGGTTGTCTCTTTGTATGATTTCTTTATTGTTTCTATTTTTGATTCATATTTTCACCTGCTTGTGTTTTTCTGTAGCTCTTTAAGTGATTTTTCTGTTTTCTCTTTAATAGATTCTATTTGTTCACCTGTGTTCTCCTGTATTTCTTTCTTTATTTTGTTTTTGTTCAAACATATTTTTCTTTTTACAAAGAAGTATATGTTTACTTGTCAGTGTGATGCTACCTTGCCCTTTGACACAAGAATCACCTGGGAAGTAATAAATTCAATTAGGAAAATAGCATTTAATCTAGTTTCCTGAATCTCTATTTAACCTTATAAACTATTTTTCCTTTTTGAGAGACCCACTGTTCCAATCTTCTCACTCACTACCTACATAGCTTCCGTGGTTATTCATATTGAAACACAAATATCTAAAGTAGAAAGGAGGATATCGACATATAAACTAATCCATGATCTGTCTTTTGGGGGTCATTTTAAAAATTAATTTATCTTACAAAATATCATTATAGCTCACAAAATTTGTTACACAAAAATATATGATGAATACATGATTTTTTTTTTCTTTCTTTTTTCTAAGAAGGATTGTGGCTTCCACATTTGACCTTCCTTCTTTATGAGCCTCATAAGGTTGGTGAGTTATTTCTTCCGTATTCAGAGCTCTCTGCTGCTAGTATGCAATTATCAATGACTGCATACCATGGGTGTTCTTTTGTGCCTAAATTTCCTCACTCAGGATGATATTCTCTGATTTCATCCATTTGCTTAAAAATTCTGTAAAGTCATTGTTTCTAATAGCTGAGTAGTACACCACTGTAAAAATTCTGTAAAGTCATTGTTTCTAATAGCTGAGTAGTACTCCACTGTGTACCAGTTTCTGTTTCTCTGTTGAAGCACATCTGGGTTCTTACAGCTTCTGTGTATTATAAACAAGGCTCAAATGAACATGCTGGACCTTGTCTCATTATTCTATGTTGGAGCATCTTTGGGGGTATATGCCCATGAGTGGAAGAGCTGGCTCTTCAGGTAGTCTTATGTACACTTTTCTGAGGAACCAGCCAAACTGATTTCCAGTGAAGAGTGTTTATCTTTCACCTCAACCTCACCAGCATCTGCTGTCACCTGAGTTTTTAATCTTAGCTATTCTGACTGGTGTGAAGTAGAATCTCAGGGTTGTTTTGATTTGCATTTCCCTGATTATTAGGGATGTTGAGATTCTTAGCCATTCGGTATTCCTCAGCTGAGGATTCTTTGTTTAGCTCTGTATCCCATTTTTAATAGGATTATTAAATTCTCTAGAGTCTAGCTTTCAGAGTTCTTTGTATGACTTGGATAATAGTCCTCTATCAGATATAGAATTGGTAATGATCCTTTCCTAATCTTTTGGTTGTCATTTTGTTTTCTTGATAGTGTCCTTAGCATTACAGAAACTTGACAGTTTCATGAGGTCCCATTTACCAATTCTTGGACTTAGAGCATAGGTCATTGGTGTTTTGTTCAGAAAAAATTCCCCAGGGAACATGTGTTCTAAGCTTTTCCCCCACTTTCTCTTCTAATAGTTTCAGTGTACCTAATTTTATGTGAAGATCTTTGATTTACTTGCACTTGAACTTTGTACAAAGAGATAAGAAATGATCGATTTGCATTTTTTTGCATGCTGACTGCCAGTTGAACCAAAACCATTTGTTGAAGAAGCAGTCTTTTCTTCTATTGAATGTTTTTAGCTCCTTTGTCAAAAATCAAGTGACCATAGGTATGAGGGTTCATTTCTGGGTCTTCATTTCTGTTCCATTATTCTACCAGCCATCTCTCTACCAATACCATTTTTTTTTTTTTATCACAATTACTATGTAATATAGCTTGAGATCAGGAATGGTATTTCCTGCAAAAGTTTTCTTTTTGTTGAGAAGAGTTTTCCCGATCCTAGGTTTTTTGTTAATTCAGATGAATTTACAAATTGCTCTTTCCAACTCTATGAAAATTTGAGTTAGAATTATGATGGGGATTGCATTGAATCTGTAGATTGCTTTTGTTAAGATGGCCATTTTTATTAGGTTGATCCTTTCAATCTATGAGCATGGAAGATCTTTCTATATTCTGAGATCTTCTTCTATTTTCTTTTCCAGAGATTTGAAGTTTTGTCATACAAATATTTCACTTGCTTAATTAGGGTTATACCAAGGTATTTCATATTGTTTGTGACTATTGTGAAGGGTATCTTTTCTCTAATTTTTTTCTCACCTTGTTTGTCCTTTGAATACAGAAAAACTACTGATTTGTTTGAGTTGATTTTGTATCCAGCCACATTTCTGAAGATTTTTATCAGCTGTAAAATTCTCTGGTGAAATTTTTGGGGTTGCTTATCTATACTCTCATTGGCAAATATTGATATTTTGATTTCATTCTTTCTGATTAGTATCCCTTTGACATTTTTGCCTAGTTGCCTTAGCCAGGACTTTCAGTATGTTGAATAGGTAGGTGGAGAGGGGGCAGCCTTGTCTAGTCCCTCATTTTAGTAGTATTGTTTCAAGTTTCTCACTATTTAGTTTTGATATTGGCAACTGGTGTGCTGTATGTTGTTTTTACAGTAGATATGTATAGGCCATGGATTCTTGCTCTTTTGAAGACATTTAATATAAAGGTGTGTTAACGTTTGTCCAATGCTTTCTCAGCATTGATGATCATGTGTTTTTTTTCCCTTTGAGTTTGTTTATTTGCTGGATTATGTTAATCGATTCTCGTATATTGAATCATCCCTGTTTCATCCCAGATATGAGAGCCTACTTGATCACAGTGAATGATCATTTTAATGTGTCCTTGGAAACGGTTTGTAAGCAATTTATTGAATATTTTTGCATCAATGTTTATGAGAGAGATTGCTCTGAAGTTCTTTTTCTCTGTAGGGTCTCTGTGTGGTTTAAGTTTGATAGTAATGTGGCTTCGAAGAATGAGTTGGGTAGTGTCCTCTCTGTCTCTATTTTGTGGAATAGTTTGGAGAGTATAGGTATTATGTCTTCTATGAAGGTCTGATAGAATTCTGTACTGAACTTGTCTGGTCATGTTTTTTTTTTTTTTTTTTTTTTTTTTTTTTTTTTTTTTTTTTTTTTTTGTTATGGCAGTCTTTTGATAACTACTTGTATTTCTTTAGGTGATATGGAACTGTTTAAATGGTTTATCAGATTATGATTTAACTTTGGTATTAAGTATCTATCTAGAAATTTATGCATTTCCTCCAGATTTTTCATTTTTGTTGAGTATAGGATTTTGTATTAGGTTCTGATGATTTCTTGAATTTCTTCAGTTTCAGTTGTTATGTCTCTCTTTTTATTTCTGATTTTTTTAAAATTTGTACACTCTCTGTGTCCTATAGTTAGTCTGGTTAGGGGCTTATAGATCTTGTCAATTATTTCTTTTAAAAATCACTCCTGGTTTTGCTGATGTTTGTATAGTTCTTTATGCTTCTACTTAGTTTGGTGATTTCCTGCCATCTACTTTTTTGGGTATATCTGCATTTTGTTCTATGGCTCTCAGATGTGCTGTCAAGCTGCTAGTGTATGCTCTCTCCAGTTTCTTTTTGGAGGCAGCCAGAACTATGATGAGTTTTCCTCATAGTACTGCTTTTATTTCATCCTACAAGTTTCGTATGTTGTGCTTTCATTTTCGTTAAATCCTAAAAAATTATTGATTTCTATTTTTATTTCTTTCCTGATCATGTTATTGTTGAGTAGCACATTGTTCAACTCCCATGTGTATGTGGGTTTTGTGTTATCTTTGTCGTTATTAAAAACTAGCATTTATCCATTGTGATCTCATAGGATTCATTGCGATTATTTCAATTTCCTTTTATCTGTTGAGGCTTTTTTTTAAAAATGACTATATGGTCAGTTTTGGAGAAGAAATCCATGAGGTGCAGAGAAGAAGGTGTATTCTTTTGTTTTAGGATGGAATGTTCAGGAGATGTCTGTTAAATACAATTGTTTCATAGCCTCGACTATTTTTACTGTGTCTCTGTTCAGTTTCTGCTTCCGTGATCTATCTAATGATGAGAGTTGGGTGTTATAGTCTCCCAAAATTATTGTGTGATGCAATATATGCTTTGAGCATTAGTAGGGTTTTTTTTTTTAATGAATGTGGTTGCTCTTGTATTCGGAGTATAGATGCTCAGAATTAATAATTTATCTTGATAGATTTTTCCTGTGAAAAAGTTTCTTTCCTTATCTTTTTTGACAACTTTTGGTTGAAAATCTATTTTATTTGGTATTAGAATGACTACTCCAGCCTGATTCCTGGTACCATTTGCTTGGAAGTTTTTGTCCTAGCCTTTACGATGAGGAATTGTCTGTTTTTGTATCTAAGATGAGTTTCCTGTATGCCACAAAATCCTGGATTCTGTTTACGCAACCAGTCTGACAGTCTATTTCTCTTTATTGAGGCATTGAGTTCATTGATATTAACAGATATGAAGAAATAGTCATTGTTGTTTACTGTTGTTTTTGTTGTTATAGGTACAATTATGTTTGTGCATCTTTCTTGTTTTGGTTTTTTGGCATTACCGATTTCTGGCTTTTGCTATGGTGTAGATTCCCTCCTTGTGTTTGATTTTCCATCTCTTGTTCTTTGTAGGGCTAGTTTTGTGGACAGATACTAAGTAAATTTGTTTTTGTCCTGGAATATTTTGATCTCTTAATCTATGGTAATTGAGAGTTTTGTTGGGTATAGTAACTTTGGCTGGCATTTGTGTTCTCTTTGGGTCTGCATGACATCTGTCCATGATCTTCTAGCTTTCATAGTCTCTGTTGAGAAGTCTGGTGTAATTCTGATTGGTCTGCTTTTATATGTTACATTTTTGCCTTACTGTTTTTAGTATACTTTCTTTGTTTTGAACATTTGCTGTTTTGACTATTATGTGTTGGGAAAAAATTTCTTTTCTGGTCTAATTTATTTGGAGTTCTGTAAGCTTCCTGTATGTTCATGGTCATCCAATTCTTAAAGGTAGGGAAGTTTTCTTCTATGATTTTGTTGCCTTTTAGTTGATAGTCTTTGTTTTTACTTATCCTTAGGTTTGGTCTTCTAATTGTGTATTGGATTTTCTGGACATTTTCGGTCAGGAGCTTTTTGGTTTTGCATCTTCTCTGACTGTTTTGTTAATATTTTCTATGTTATCTTCTGCCCCTGAGATCCTCTCTTTCATCTCTTGTAGTCTTTTAGTGATGCTTGTATCTATGACTCCTGATTTTTTCCATAGGTTTTCTATCTCCAGGATTGTCTCTTTTTGTGATTTCTTTATTGTATCTATTTTCATTTTTTAATGACATAATACCTGTTTGTGTTTTCTTGAATTTCTTTGAGTGATTTCTTCTAGTTCTCGTGCAGTTGTTTATAGGAGTTATTCACGTGCTTCTTGAAGATCTCCATCATCCTGTTGAAGTATGGTTTTGTGTCTAAATCTTGTTTTTTGGAGTGTTGGGAAACCCACTACTTGTTGTGGTGGGAGGAATGGATTCTGACGTTGCCAGATTTTTTTGGTTTCATTGTTTGGATTCTTGTGCTTTCCTCTTAACATGTTGCTATCAGTTATTGTAGGTGACCTTTTTGTGTCTGACTGGTGCTTGTTTCTCTTGTGCGTCTGAGAGCTTGTGTGCTCAGTAGGGAGATTGTTCCTGGGTGTTCATCTCTTTCTGGGAAACCAGTGAGTTCTGATGGCTGTCACTCAGTTCTTTCTTGTGGGCTCAGCTGTGAGACCTCTTGTGAGGCTGTTCTGGAATCTCAGCCCTGTGCCCGCAGGTCCTGAGTCCTAATGGTGGAGACCCAGATCCCTCTTTTGGCAAAAAAGAACCTTTTCCAGAGAGCACCATGCTCTCTGACTTTTGAGAACTCCAGTGTTTTCTTGCTGGATAGCTGGCACACCTGTGCATTAGGCTCGCCCTTGGTCCAGAGGTAAAGAGCCTGTGTGGCTCTTCTGGGAGCTCAGACTTCTACAGGCAGATCCAGAGTTTGGATGCTCTCCTGTGTTTCTTTAATGTGCTTCTAGAGGCTCTCCATCATCATCATGAAGTATGATTTTAAATCCAATACTTGTTTTTTTGGTGTCTTGGGGTATCCACTATTCCTGTGGTGAGAGACCTGGGTTCTGATGTTGCCAGGTTGTCTTTTGTTGTTGTTGTTGTTTAAGTTCTTACTCTTGTCTTTTCCCATCTTGTTATTTGCGATGCTAAATGATCTTGTTGTCTCTGTCTGGAGCTTGTCTTTCCTACGAGTCTGTGGGCCTCTGAGCTCAGGAGAAAGATTGCTCCTGGGCATTAAGCTGTCTGTGGATAGGCTTTGAGTCTGGATCCTGATGGGCTGGCTCTGCCTCTGAGCCTTGATGGAGAGGCTGGAATAGTCTCTTTCTAGGCAGCACCACACTACCTGCTTCCAGAGAGTGCCAAGTGGTCTCTCCCTATATAGTCAGTGGAGAAATAGTTGGGGGTCACATGTAGGCTCAGTGTCTGTCTGTCTGTCTGTCTGTCTGTCTTTCTTTCTTTCTTTTCTCTTTCTTAAATTGGGGATATCTTTTGGAAATGAGTCATACATTTTATTTCACATTGACTTGAAACTTTATGTACATAAACCCAGGCTGGCCCAGTGGTTTGCAGTTTATCAGCCTTTCACATACAGGGTATATAGGTGTATGGTAGCTTATTGATCTCTGTTCTCACTCTTTTTTTGTTTTTCTCAGTGCTCTGCCCGAAAAATAAATCTTTTATTAATAAATGCATTAACCTGCACTTCATAAAATGCAGTTTAAGGAAACAACATTTCTAGGCACAATTTTAGAGTTCCTTTTTAATTGATTAAATGATTAATAAGTATAAGCACATATAGTTTGTTCTGCATTTGTGCTATAATCCTGCTAACCTTCAGAGTTTTATAGCACTTTAATCATATATGCATACAGAAGAGAATTAACATACAGCAACCATAGTATTCATAATCTTTATATGGAAATTAATTTATCATTCAGTTGTAGCCAGGAAGTAATATTGACAAAAATGGCTAGAAACTTAACAGTTCCTTCAAAAACAAGCACTAATTGAGTATGCTGGAACACTACAATAGTGTCATCTTTCACTAATTTTTCCATGTTATTGTTAGATCATTCCTCAATTCTATCTTTTCTTTAGTACTAAATGTGTGAAAGAAAACAAAATTTTTTATAACTTCTGGAACTATGTCTAAGTCTTCCATACTTAAATATTAGACTCTAGACCAAAAGTTAGTCTACTTTATATACTGTTCCCAGAGATGTGTCTATGCACTTAATTTGCATGTAAACATAATACATGTTTTGGGTCTTCTACACAAAATGATGAACAACTCTGGATTATAATGTTTTTCTTTAATATCCATGATTTTTCTTATACTAAAAATGCAACTAATGCTGTTTGTCATAGTGGTTTTTGTTGATTGGTTGGTTTTGGTGTGAGGATTCTCATATGTTTGGCAATTGCTCTAGTACTGACATATACCTCACCTAGTTCTTGTCTGTAACAACCTTAATGCCTTCTTTACTTGGAAGGAATGCATCATAAACACCATGGCACAAGATGTAATGGCATGGAATGTGATCTGGTAGATACTTTTTGTAAGAATGTAGATTGATGTTTAGGGTCATTAGTTTCTCCACGGTTAGTCTTTTGTCATTAGAAATGGAATTGCATAGAGGGCTGTATGAAGACTTTGACAGTTGTTGCTGGTTATATCTATTTTAAGGAGTAACATACAGAAGAGTTTTTGAGAGAACTGAAATTCTCAAATATAGTTAAAATAGTACATCTATAAATTCTACTCTTTATCACATTATCTTTTTCTTTTTCTTTATACTATAAGAATAATGATGCTGTATCTGACAAAATTTTCAGGTAATGAAAACAAAATGCACTACTAACCTTAAAAGGTTTTTAAGAAAAATTTTATAAAGTTTACATTAAATATCATAAAAATCATTCTGTTTCATGAATTACTGATAAGACTTTCTCTAATTTCTATTTTATAGCTCTTACTAACACAGGGAGAAAAAAAATAACAGAACTAAACTTTAACTATTTTTCTTAAGTCTAATAGGAATTTTGGCAATTTTATTATGTATATTTTGGTTGATTTATTTTTTCACTTATTCAACAAGTAGTGAAGCTACATTTTTTATTCTATTCTTATCATAAGGATATGATTATGAGGGCTGAAAGGCAAAGAATACTTGAATAGTCTTGAATATTAGAGTTTGGATCCTAACAGCTACATAGCATGCTGGGTATCCAGAGCATTTAATGTGACCCCAGCTTTAATGAGATAGGAAGATCTTTGAAGTTTGTTGACCACCAGCCTCCCTAAATATCTGAAACCCCTTGGTCTGGTAGAGATTTTCACGAAAAGGAATATGAGGAGAGTAACAGAAGTAATGCATAATCACATACAAAAACTTCTACTACATACACACAGAGCCTACTATACAAATGAACACATACTTAATTAAATAGATTAGGAATAGTACAATATGTATCAATGACTAAAGTGTGCAAGAGTTCTAAATTTCATAGAATTTATATTTTAGTAAAATGAAGGTTATGAGAAAGCATAGACTAAATTTTAATACAAAGTATATTCTATTACTCTAAATACATCTGTATATGTGTGTGCATTTTAAAACACACATATATTCACATGTATATAAATATAAGTGCTATGGGGAAAGAAAAAATTAATATGTTGAAATCTAGAAAGACTGTAGGAATAATGGATACGCTAGATAGTTTGTGTTTACTTGACACAAGCTAGGGTCACTGGAGAGAAAGGAACGTCAACTGAGAAAAAGCCTCCATAAGATCTGCTGTAGCAATGCTTGTAGATTATTTTCTTCATTAGCAATTATGAGGCAAAACACTTCCCACTATGAGTGGGTTACTCTTGGCATGACAGCCGTGGACTCTATAAGAAAGCAGGATGAGCATGTCATTAGGAACAAGCAGCACACCTCCATGGCCTCTGCATCAGCTTCTGCCTCTAGGGTCCTTCCCTGTTGTACGTTTGGTCCCGAGTTCCATCAATGATGAACAGTGATGTGGAATTGAAGCCAAGTAAAGCCTTTCTTCCCAAGTTACTTTGGTTGTGGTGCTTCATCATAGCCACAATCATAACCCAAACTAAGACAAAAAATTAAAGCTTTGAAATAATATCTTCTGATCTGCTACAAGGTGTGATATTTGAAGACAAATTCTAATGTGATCGGAGAAGTTTACACATTTATACAGAGAAGTGTGTGAACACAATTATGGGCAGCATAAGCTATGAGTATGAATGAGTGGGTGCCATGGCACATTCCTATCCCAAAGACTGTCTCAGAAACCATCCACCTTGGGCAGAGTCAGCAAGGAGACTGGGGAAGTCATGGTGAGGGGCAGAATACCTCTGTGCTTTGCTGGGACTTATTTTCTTTCTTGGGTGAAATGAGAAGCTCTAGGAAGACTGTGAACAGAGAAATGTCGTGTTCTCACTCCTTTAAAACTTTATTCCTCCTCCTAGATTAGGGATTAAGAGTTGAGGAGGTTCAGGGCAAAGGTGGATGAGTCACTGGGCTGTTGCAATAATCTAAAAGAATGTTGCTGATGGCTCACCTGAGTGGTGACAGAAATGACAGGAGATTATAGTAAGGTCAGATGATGATCCCTTTTTATTTATTTGTAGTGCTGTGGATAAAACCCAGGGCCAAGTGTCTTTAAGGCATGCACTCTGTCACGGAGTTGTGTTCAAAGCCCTCTGACTTTAATTCTGATGAGAGCTTATAGGATTTTTATAGCTTTAGTATTGCGTATAAGAGAAAAGCAAATACTCCCTTTTGCTAACCATAGAAAGAATACACTTGTGGGGATATATTGGTAAATAAACATCTTAACATATACATAAGTTAAACCATAAGCCTGAAGTATGGAAACTGCGTGTCTTAGAAGACATTAATGAGGCTCCCTTAAAAAAATAATGTCCTCATGTTAGGGAGGGAAATGCAGTTACACACACACACACACACACACACACACACAAACATTCACCTTCACAGTCATTATATTCTCTGTTTCTACCCCTTTTCAGGTCCTCTTCACTTCCCCCAATAGACTTCCATTATAGCAGACCTGTCATATGGCAAGGTACCTCCAGATACCTTGGGTCAATTAACCTATTACCTCTTGACAAATTACACTGTGTTATAAAACATAACAAGTATGTTCGCTGTCAATAAGCACAGTACAGTTCTTCACTGAGGTCTTGGTATGGAGCACATTATTGGACACATTATAGACAACACCAATTATGATTATCTTGTTTTGCCAGTACAACATTCAGAGACCAAAGTAAAGTTCCCCACATCTAGTCTCAGAGTGCAGTACTTCTTAGTGCTTCCTTGAACTCAGACTGTGTGGCTATGGCAAGGGTCAATCTAAGTGTTGACCACATGCCTTCCTAGTTCATACTTTTGCTTCTGTGTGACACAGCTTTCTCTTATCCTTGAACTTGGTCTTGTGACACTTGTGCTAGTTGTCCTTAGAGATGCCCGTCTATCTACAATGACTAAAAGAGCAACTGTATGGTTTTCCAGAAGTTATCAGAACCCATTAAAAACAATATGGAAGATTTTTAAGTTTCACCTTTTCCAAACTATTTGTAAGGGTAATTATGTTCTCAGTATAATGGCCCCTTTCTACTACAGGTGCCTCTTCTCAATGGTAAGTAACTCTACAGCACAATGTGTCATTAAGTTGCCAGGGTCACTTAGGAGTATGAGGTGCATTTTTAGCTTAAGTTTTTTTTTCAGTTCAGAGGGTTTTGTTTCAGTAGGATCTTATAAAAACAAACATTTATCTACATGTATATAAGTTATGTCCTGTGAAGAGACAAGGATAGCTGGTAGAGGAAGAAACTGAAATTGTTTTCATTTTCAGGTGGCAATTAGAGTTCAGAGAAATACAATATAGCATATTTTGTATCCTAGTTAATTTATAACTTCAGAATTTTATCCTAAAAGGCCTAGAACACTTTGAATGTGAAATAGGAAGATTTTAACTATTATGACAATTTAAGACCCCAGAAAAGTGTATCATTAAGATATAATAAGGGAATGGGTAGCAGATCAGCTGGTCCCTACTTCACCAGGGCCTTTGTTCATCTGCCCATACCCATATAAAGATTGTGGCACACCTGTAATCCCAGCAGTGACAAGGCAGACAGAAGGATCCCTGGGGATCCCTGACTAGCCAGTTGGCTAAATTAGTGAGTCCCAGGCCAGCAAGGGATCCTACTCAAAAACCAAGATGGAGGATGGCAATAAAAAGATTGTTCAGAGCTTAAGAGCATTTGCTGTTCTTATGTAAAACCCAGACTCTGTTTCTAGCATTTTATGGCACTTTACAATCATTGGTTAACTTGATTTCCACAGATCCATTCCCCACTACAGCTTCTGATGGCATCAGGCAAGTATGCAATTCACTTACATTCATGTGAGCAAAAACAGTCAAATATAAAACAAAAAACAGATAAATGTTATAAGAAAATCAAGGTGGGTGGTTTGAAGTATGCTCCTTGGCTTCTACACAAAAGTGCTTATATATGTATGCTTCTGCACACACACAAACAGGCACATGTATAGAAAATACTTAAAAGGTGTGCCAAATATGGCATATCTGTTGAGTTTGTAGAACATTTACAGTATCCCATTAAATTCAAAATCAATATTCTTGTTATAATATTTAAAATATGCTTATATTTTACAACTATGTGGAGTAGTCGATAATACTAAATTTTCTTTCATTTTTCTCTTTTTTTCAATTTTATTGGGTATTCTCTGTGTTTACATTTAAAATGTTATACCCCCTAACAACCCTCCGCCCTTGCCTTCAACTTGATTCCATAAAGGTGCTCCCTCTCCCAATCACCCTCTCCATCTCAGTGCCTTGGCTGATTATAATGTTGTTTTTCCCATGTGGGTGCAAACCTTTGAGTTATTTCAGTCCGTCCTCTAGTTCTTTCATTGGGGTTCCCATGTTCTCGCTGATGTTTAGCTACCAGTATCCTCATCTGTATCTGTATGATTCTGGGAGAGCTTCTGAGGAGATATCCATGTCTGGTTCTTACCAGTAAATACTTCTTGGCATCAGCAATAGTGCTTGGGTTTGGTGGCTGCATATGCAGTGGTTCAACAGGTGAGGCAGTCTCTGTAGATTTTTCTTCAATTCCTGCTCTTTTATTTTACCTTGTATTTCTCCTCTCTTTTGTTTTCCCTTCTATGAAGTACAGAGGCATCCTGGTCTTCCTACTTTTTGAGCTTCATAAGTTCTGTGGATGGATACTTGGGTTTTCCAAGCTCTTCTTTTTTAGGCATGGGGGCAGTTAGTATGAACTTTTATAAGTGAATACATACCATGAGTTTTCTTTTGTTTCTGGGTTACCTCAATCAGGATGATAGCTTCAAGTTCCATCATTTGCCTAGGAATTTTATGAACTCATTTTTAATAGCTGAGTATTACTTCATTGTGTATATGTACCAAGATTTCTATATCCATTCCTCTGTTGAGGGACATCTGGGTTCTTTCCTGCTTCTGGCTATTATAAATAGGGCTGCAATGCACATTGTTGAGCATGTGTCCTTGTTAGATATTGAAGCTACTTTTGGGTTTATGCCCAAAATAAAAGAGCAGGGATTGAAGAAAAATCTACAGAGACTGCCTCACCTGTTGAACCACTGCATATGCAGCCACCAAACCCAAGCACTATTGCTGATACCAAGAAGTGTTTACTGGTAGGAATCAGACATGGATATCTCAGGTAGCACTATGTCCAATTATCTGAGGAAACTCCAGACTTATTTCCAGAGTGGTTGTGCCAGTTTACAATCCCATTAACAGTGAAAAAATGTTCCTCTTTCCCCAAATTCTCACCAGTATCTACTGTCACCTAAATTTTTGATCTTAGCCATTCTGACTGGTTTGAGGTAGAATCTCAGCATTGTTTTGATTTGCATTTTCCTGATGACTAAGGATTCTGAACATTTCTTTTGGTGTTTCTCAACAATTCGATATTCCTCAGTTGAGCAGTCTCTGTGTAGCATGTTCCCCATTTTAAATAGGATTCTTTGATTCTCTAAGGTATAACTTCTTGAGTTATTTGTATATATTGGATACTAGCCCTCTATCAGATTTAGGATTGTTGAGATCATTTCCAAATTTGTCAGTTACCATTTTGTCTTTTTGACAGTGTCCTTTGCCTTACAAAAACTTTGCAATTTAATGAGGTCCCATTTGTTGATTCTTGATCTTAGATGATAAGCCATTGGTGATAATTTCAGAAAAATTTCTCCTGTGCCTATGTTTTCTATGCTCTTTTCCACATTCTGTTCAGATCACTTCAATGTACATGATTTTATGTAAAGATCTTTGATCCAATTGGACTTGAGCTTTGTACAAGGAGATAAGAAGGGATCTATTTGCATCCTTCTGCATGCTTACTGCCATTTGAACCAGCACCCTTTGTTGAAGGAGCTGTTCTTTTACTATTGAATGTTTTTAGCTCCTTTGTCAAAGATCATGTAACCATTGGTGTGTGGGTTCATTTCTGTGTCTTCAATTCTATTACATTGGTCTACCTGCCTGTCTCTGTACCAATACCAGCCTTTTTTTTTAAATTATTATTACAATTGATCTGTAATACAGCTTGAGGTCAGGGGTGGTGAATTCAGCCAGAAGTTTTTATATGGTTGAGAACGGTTTTTGCTATCCTGAGTTTTTAATTATTTTAAATGAATTTGAAAATTGCTCTTTCTAATTCTATGAAGACTTGAATTACAACTTTGATAAGATTGCATTGAATTTGTACATTGCCTTGCTTAGGCAAGATGACCATTTTTACAATTTTGATGATCCTTCCAATCCATCTTTGGAGAGATCTTTCTGTCATTTGAGGTCTTCTTCAATTTCCTTCTTCAGAGGCTTGAAGTTCTTGTCATACAGATACTTCACTTGCTTCTTAGGGTCACACTAAGGTATTTTATATTCTTTGTGGATATTGTGAAGGGTGTCAATTCTTTAATTTCTTTCTCAACTTGTTTGTTCTTTCAGTAAAGAAAAGCTACATATTTTCTTGAGTTAATTTTATATCTAGCCACATTGCTGAAGGTATTTATCAGCTGGAAAATTTCCTGGGTGGAATTTTTAGGGTCACTTATGTATACTATCATATTATCTGCAAATAGTGATATTTTGACTTCTTACTTTCCAATTTGTATCTCTTTAGTCTCTTTTTCTTGTCTTATTGCTCTGGCTAGTACTTCAAGTAGTATAATGAATAGGTAGAAAGAGAGTAGGCAGCCTGTCTAGTTCCTGATTTTAGTGGGATTGATTCAAGTTTCTTATCATTTCATTTACTTTGATTCTGGCTACTGGTTTACTGTATGTGGCTTTTACTATGTTTAAGTGCATGCCTTGAATACCTGACATTTTCATGACTTTTAACATGAAGGGGTGTTGAATTTTTTCAAATGCTTTCTCAGCATCTAGAGAGATAATCATGGGATTTTTTTCTTTGAGTTTGTTTAGGTAGTGGATGATATGGTTAGATTTCTGTATATTGAACCATTTTTCCTTCCCTGGGATGAAGCCCACCTGATAATGTTAAATGATTACTTTAATGTGTTCTTGGATTTGGTATGCAAGAGTTTTGTTGATTAATTTTTCATCAATGTTCATGAGATAAATTAGTCTAAAGTTTTTTTTTTTCTTTGTAGGATCTTTGTGTGATTTAGGAATGAGTGTAATTAGGCTTCAAAGTTTGAGTTAGGTAATATTCCTGCTGTTTCTCTATCATGAAATAGTTTGGAGAGTATTGGTAGTAGGTCTTCTATGAAAGTCTAATAGAATTCTGCACTAAACCCATTTGGTCCTGGGCTTTTTTTGGTTGGGAGCTTTTTAATGACCGCTTCTATTTCCTTAGCGCTTATGGGGTTATTTAAATGGTTTATCTGATCCTGATTAAACTTTGGTACCTGGTATCTGTCTAGGAAATTGTTCATTTCCTCAAAATTTTCTAGTTTTGTTGAGCATAGGCTTTTTTAATAGGATCTGATAATTTCTTGAATTTCCTTAGTTTCTGTTGTTATGTCTCTACTTTAATTTCTGATTTTGTTAATTTTAATGCTTTCTCTGTGCCCTCTGTTTATTCTGACTAAGGGTTTATCAATCTTGTTGATTTTTTCAAAGAACCAGCTCTTGGTTTTGTTAATTTTTTGTATAGTGGTTTTTTTTTTTTTTTTTTTTTGTCTCTATTTGGTTATTTCAGCTCTGAGTTTGATGGTTGTTTGCTGTCTAATTCCTTGGGTGTAACCGCTTCTTTATATTCTAGAGCTTCAGTTGTGCTGTCAAGTTGCTACTGTATGCTCTCTCTAGTTTCTTCTTGGAGGCACTCAGTGCTATGAGTTTTTCTCTTAGCACTGTTTTCATTGTATCCCATAAGTTTGGGTATGTTGTCCCTTCAGTGTTGTTAAATTCTAAAAAGTTTTTGATTTCTTTCTTTATTTCTTCCTTGACAAAGCTCTCATGGAGTATAGCATTTTTTAGCTGCCATGTGTATGTGGGCTTTTTGTTGTTGTGGTTCTTATTGAAGACCGTCCTTAATCCATGGTGATCTCTTTGTATGCATGAAATTATTTCAGTCTTCTTGTAACTGTTGAGGCCTGTTTTGTGACCAACAAAATGGTCAATTTGGAAGAAATTGCCACGAGATTCTGAGAAGGTGTATTCTTTTGTTTTAGGATAAAATATTCTATAGATGTCTGTTAAGTTCATTTAGTTCATAACTTCTGTTAGTTTCACTGTGTCTGTGTTCAATTCTGCATCCATAATTTATCCATTGATGAGAGTGGGATGTTAAAGTCTCCCACAATTATTGTATGTGGTGTAATATATGCTCTGAGCTTTAGTAGAGTTTCTTTTATGAATGTGGGTGCTCTTGTATTTGGACCATAGATGTTCAGGATTGAGAGTTCCTCTTGATAGATTTTTTATTTGAAGAAGTATCCTTTCTTTTCTTTTTTGAATACTTCTGTTTGAAAATAAATTTTATTCAATATTAGATTGGCTACTTCAGCTTGTTTCTTGGGAACATTTGCATAAAAAGTTTTTTTCCCTACCATTTACTCTGAACTAGTGCTGTCTTTGTTGCTGAGATGAGTTTCCTGTATGCAGCATGGATCCTGTTTGCATATCCAGTATGATAGTCTTTGTCTTTTCATTGGAGAATTGAGTCCATTGATGTTAAGGGACATTAAGCAATTGTGATTCTTGTTTCCTGCTATTTTGTTGTTAGAGGTATAGTTATGTTTGTATGCTTTTCTTCTTTGGTGTTTTTTTTGCAAGAAGATGAGTATCTTGACTTTCCTAGGGTTAAATTTTCCTCTTTGAAACATAGTTTTTCATCTATTATACTTTTAAGTGCTTGATTTCTACAAAGATATTGTTTAAATTATTTTTTGTCCTGGAACATCTTGGTTTCTTCACCTATGGTGATTGTGAGTTTTTCTGGATATTGTAGCCAGGGCTGAAACTGTTTTTCTGTTAGGGTCTGTATGATGTCAGTCCAGGTTCTTCTAGCTTTCATACTCTCTGTTGAAATGTCTAGTGTAATTCTGATCAGTCTGCCTTTATATCTTACCTGTCATTTTTCTCTTACTACTTTTAGTATTGTTTCTTTGTTTTGAGCATCTGTTGTTTTGACTGTTATGTGTCAGAAAAAATTTCTTTTCTGCTCCAATCTCTTTGGGGTTCTGTAGGCTTCTTGTGTGTTCATGGTCATCTCTTTTTTTAGGTTAGGGAAGTTCACTTCTATAATTTTGTTGAAGATATTTACTGTGCCTCTTAGTTGATATTCTTTGCCCTCTTCTACACCTACTATTTTTAGGTTTGGTCTTCTCATTGTGCCCCAGATTGCTGGCTGTTTTGGCTTAGAATATTTTTGAGTTTTTGCATTTTATCTGACTGTTGTGTCAATGATTTTTATGTTATCTTCTGCTCCTGAGATTCTCTCCTCCATCTCTTGCATTCTGTTGGTGAATCTAGCATCTATGATCTCTGATGTCTTGCCTAGGTTTTCCAACTTCAGGGTTGTCTCCATTAGTTTTTTTCTTTTCTGTTTTTGTTTTCAGTTTCTTCACCTGGTTGTTTGTTCTCCTGCACTTCTTTAAATATGTTATTTATGTGCCTTTCAAAGATCTCCTTCATCATTGTGAAGTATGATTTCAAGTCTAAATCTTGTTTCTCTGGTGAATAGGGATATCCACTATTTGCAGTGCTAGGAGAACTGGGTTCTGGTGTTGCCATGTTGTCTTGGTTTCAGTTTCTTAGAGACTTGCGCTTGTATTTTGCCATCTTGTTTTAGGTAATGGTAGGTGATCTTGTTGTCTCTTAGTGGAGCTTTTCTGTCTTGTGGATCTGTGAACCCATGGTCTCCAGAGGAAGATTGTTTCTGGGTTTTTCACTCCCAAAACAGGTTGTAAAATCTGATGGCATAGCCCAGTCCTTACATACCTCTGCCTGGTCTGGTCTTGGGCCAAAAGTGTGCGCTCCCAGGAAGTACCTCTGCCTGCTCCTTGAGAGTTCTTGAGGGCCTCCTTTAGGGTAAGACATGGGCAGAAGAAGATGACTCTTCCTTCCACTTTGGATGAAAAGTTCTCCTACAGCTCTTTCAAGCTCCCAAGGAACCTGTGGGCAGCTGGGCCACTGGTCCTGATGAAACTGGGCTTGGTCTGGCCTTGGACTGGAAATGTGCACTCCGAGGCTGTACAGGTGCTTGTACCATGAGAGTTCTGGTGGGCACTCCTGGGGTAGAATGTGCATAGAACAAGTTAACTCTCTCTTCCACTTAGGATGGAAAATGCTCCTGCAGCTCTTCAGAGTTCCTACAAACCTGTGGGTGGGCCAGCCACCAGTCCTGATGAAACTTGAATGGGTCTGGCCTCAGGCCTGAAGTGTGCACTCCCAGGCAGTACTGATGCCTATACCACGAGAGTTCTGGGCAGCCTCAATAATACTAATTTAAAGGGAAAATAGAAATATATATTATTAAATGGCTGAATCAGACAATTGGAAGGTTTTGTGGCCGTGTGCTTGTAAGAATGTGAGTCTTCAATATAATTTACCACAAATTTTAGTTCTTGAATTTCTCATCCTCCAAAGGAAAAGGAAAGCACTATTGATTAGGTTTATCTCATTAGATAATAAAAAAAAACCTGAAAAAAAACTCAAGCTTTTGGGGAGGCTGTAGGTATGCAGAATAACCAAATTTGCCCTTGAGGTTATATATGTTAGCTTATAGAAATTCATCTTGCAGTGAACCTGGGTCTGTTTACTCTTATATCATTCTGTGTTACCAGTTCAGTGTTCTCACTTTGGAAAGTTTTTAGCAGGCTCCATCCTTGCTGTGGTGGCTCAGCTGAGACCTTTCCAGGCAAAAGATAATTTGAAGGACTCTTTCAGAAGCCAGACGCTGTATTCAGTGCTTTCCCATTGCCATCTCAGACCTAAGATAAAAGGACTGCAGACACTGTTTGTTCTGCCCTGTGCATGCTGATTGGATGTACCTGACCCCTAGCTGGTACCATCTCATGGGGGGACAGAACAAAGGGGATTCTGTGCTCAATTCAGATTAGCCTCTTGCTTGAACTATGGCAGTGAGTACAGGATTGATTATCACTTCTTTTTTTCTGTGTTCAATCAGCCACTCTGGGACCTCTAAGCTCATTTCTCTGTAGCTCATCTGATTCCTTGAAAAGAAGTATTCTAGTTTCCACTGAAACTACTAGCTCAGACGTTTGTCATTTAGGCTAAAATTATCTTTGTTCAATTACTTAATATATTTAATTAATTTTAGTGAAGCTTTTAGCTAGACTGGTAAATGAAAGGGACCTGAACTCAGCTAGTAGTTGTTATGAAGAAAATGAGTTTCACATGTACTAGGGACATAAGGAAGAACTACAGGTCTATTGAAATCCTAGAAATAAAGGAGAATCATGCACAATGTGAATTTATAGCAACCAAAAGTGAAGATGGAAGAACAGTAAAATGGACAGGCTGAAGGATACACAGGGCACCGGGAATGATTTTTACCCTGAGTTGAGAGGTAGATTCATAATCTTATTTCTCAGCGAAAGTCCCAGATGTGAGATGATGATTTAGAGGTACGCACCATTCAATGTGTGACAGTAAATGAGAGAGCTTGGGAGACAAAGGATGTGGAAACTGGCGCTCTGGAGAGCAGTTTTCTGAGCTGGCAGGAGAGACTGTCGGTACTTGTCACACATGGGATGGGCTTTCAGTAAATCAAATAAGATAACATGAAATTACAATTATAAAAGCATTTATTTAGGTAACTCTAGTGAAAACTAGCTTCAACTTTTTTCAGAAAATCTGATTTTCAAAAATATAAGTGATTAATTGTTCTTGTGCCCCTGCTCTATTATCTGTTCTTTCTATAAACTTTCTACAGTAGATTGAAACATAGTTGGTAGCTTAAAACGAAGTCATTATTAAAGGGGTTCTGCTTTCTTAAGTACTAACTGAAGTGATGTCAAGAAGATCATACCTCTAATTCTGAGTTATTGTCTCTTCTATTTTAAATGGATAAATAATTCATAAGTAAATTAAAATTTACTTTAGGAACAAGAACATTTAATGACCTCAGCAACATTCTCTGAAGTCAATTTATCATGTTCTTCCTGGGGAATATTTTAGTTATTTCCTTTTCCACTTTTTGATAACTTGCATTAGTGAATTTTATTTCAAGTTAAAAGATTTTTTGATTTTTAAGTAATACATTACACATTAGTTTTAGTGCTAAATAGTTAGAAGGCAGTTCAGATAAGTAATAGAATATTGTATTACATACTGGTTTTAAGATATAGGCAATAGGATAATCCAAAATCTCTAGTTTTTCTGGGACTAAGATAGCACCTGGAGAGATGACTTTGGTTTTAGTGCAGGGTAAGTTTTATGGAAATGAGGATATTAAATATCCTGAGTCTAGGAGGTTTGTGAGGAAGGGAAAAGGGAGAGATAGAATATTGTTTGCTTTTTAAAATCTGCACTCCATCTTTTGAGATAATAGTTATAGGATATTCTGTTTAGCAACTCATGGAAAGGCCTTTCAGCCTGATTCCTAGTGCTTTGTGACAATGTCACTATATTTTGGCCAAGGAGCTATGAGCAAAGTTGATTTGTAAAGTTACGAGCTATGTTCTTCCCAAGAGCCCTGATTTTTCTTCATTGTCTTTGCTGCTTGTTAGGTGAGTCATGTTTAAAGAGCTATTTCATGAGAGAAACAATCCTACTTTCATTTTTAGTCCACCCTGTACACGAATTTCTCTGTAACCTAAAAAGAAAGGTTTGTCATTGTCAGGATCCTTGATTCTAAAATTCTTGATCCATTCTCTTTGTCATCTCCAAACTCTTTAGGCCCACACATAATGACATTCTCATCTTCACCTTCTTTTGGGGGCTATATATATTAAACATTATGTATGTCACTAGATCAGCTTTTTTTGTTGATATATTAGTTGCTGAAGATAAAGAAATTGAGGTTTTTTTTTCCTCTTAACAATACTTGTTTATTGCTGGGGAGATGGCACATTGGGTACAGTGCTGGCTATGTAAGCTTGCTTTTTTTAGATCACCAGAACTCCTATAATGCCAGAAGGAGGAGGCACTCAGGTTATAATTCTAGCATCAGACTGAAAACATAGGGCATTCTCTTAGCAAGCTGGCTAGGTGGGCTCTAAGTTTGTCTAGGGAACACTTCTTTGAGTATGGTGGAAAAATAATCCTGGATAATTCTTGGCATCTCCCTTTGCTTCTGTATGCAGCTATACCCTCTCCCATACTTGCCCTTACACATACAGTCATGCATACACATATACACAACACATGTATGTGAATACTCATGTCTACACATGCATATGAAAATAGAAAAGAATTATTTGTAAAGTTGCTGGCATGCTTAGTGTTACAGTGTTCTATTTGGTGTGAAGTCATCTTTTTACATCTCTGGTATTATGGATGAGGTAAAGGCTATAGACTGCATAAATATTTATAATGTTCCAAGTAGAAACAATCCAGCATCTTTAGAATAAAAATGCAAAGAAATTGGTAGATGAAATTTGGGAAACAACACTGAAGAATAATGAATGAAGGTTATAAGTAAATATAGGTAGTATTTGTGAAATTACACAGATATCTTCCAACAAATTTGCATGCAATCAAGGTAGAGAACATCTTCATTTGGCACTGTATCTTACTGAAATCAAGAAACAGGGTCTTGATTCCCCCAAGCCCCGTGTCAGTGCAGATGAGGGGTGAAATCACAAAAATTATGTTTAGACTCTCCTAAGTCCTGGGCTAAGACTTGACCCAGATCTGAGAACACTGACCATACTGCAAACAGTAAAATGTGAGTGCCCAGCAACATATGGGGTTGACACCTCAGTTCATGGAGAGTTCATTGTGTTTCTCTCACAATCTCTTGCCTCAAAGAGGCAATGTTGATAGAAATAGCATTGAATGTGTATTTTGCTTTAGATAGGATAGCCATTTTTACTATGTTAATTCTCTTAATCAATGAGCATGATATATATATATATATATATGCAGCTCTGATATCTTCCTCAATTTCTTTCTTCAAAGAACAAGTCTTTACTTGCTTACTTAGGGTTATTCCAATATGTATTGTTTTATTTGAGGCTATTGTAAAGGGTGTTGTTTCCCTCACTTATTTTGATGTTGCCTAGAGGTATGCTGCATATCATCTTCTATTGGTGTTTATTATATCTATGATCTCTTCAAGATTTTTATCATGAAGAGGAGTTAGATTTTTATCATAGGCTTTTTCAGTATTTAAAGAGATGATTATGTGTTTTGTTTCTTTCAGTTTATTTATATGAGGGATTATTTTGTATGTTCACCTCTATTTGCATCTATGGCATGAAGCTTACTTGATCATGGAAGAGGAATTTTTTATGTGTTCTTTCTTAAATTTGGTTTGTGAATATTTTAGTAGTTTACGTCAATGTTCATAAGAGAGATTGGTCTGGAATTCTTTTCCTTGGTTGAGTCTTTGTGTGGTTTAGGGAACAGGGTAACTATCACTTCAAAAAAATTAATTTGGCAGTATTCCTTCAGTTCTTATTTTATAGAATAATTTGAGGAGTATTGGTAATAGCACTTCTTTGAATGTCTGGTAGAATTTTGCACAAAAACATCTGGACATTTTTTTTTGGTTTAGAGAATGTTAATTACTGCTCTTATTTTCTTAGGAATTATAGATACATTTAGACTTTTATCTGATTTTGATTTAGCTTTTGTATGTTACATCTATCAATGAAATCATCAATTTCATTTAGATTTTTCCAACTTTGTGAAGCACATACTTTTAAAGTAAGACCTAGTAATTCCTCAGTGTCTGTTGCTATGTTCCCCTTTTCATTTCTGAGTTTGTGTATTTGGATATCCTCTCTCTGCCTTTTAGTTACTTTGGCTAAAGATTTGTCTATCTTCTTCATTTTCTCAGGGAACCAATTTTTGTTTTATATATTGTTTTATTAATTATTAATTTATTAATCTTTTACTTTCATTATTTATCTATTTATATATGTTTGAAAAACCTACCCATTGGTGAAAGTAGGGTGTTGAAGTCTTTCATTATTAATGTGGAGCTCAGTGTGTGACTTAAGCTTTAGTGATGCTTCTTTTACATATGTGGGTGTCCTTGCATTTGGGGCACATTTAGAATTAAGACATCATCTTAATGGATTTTTTCTTTGATAATTATAAATTGTTTTTCTACCCTTTTGATTAACTTTTATTAAAGTTGATTTTTACTAGATATAAGAATGTCTACTCCAGCTTAGTTCTTGTATTCTTTTGTTTGGAAAATCTTTGTCTAATGCTTTACTCCGAGGTAATATCTACCCTTGATGTTGAGCCATATTTTTGTATGCAGCAGAATGACAGATCCTGTTTTCACATTCATTCTGATAGTCTGTGATTTTTAATTGGGGAATTGAGTCCATTGGTGTCGACAGATACTAAAAACTAGTGATTTTCAATTAGTTATTTTGATGGTTTTGCTGGTGCTTAGTGTGTGTGTATGTGTGCATATGTATGTCTTCTTTTTGTTTGGCTGGTGTAAAATTATATATTTCCTGTTTCCTTGGGTGTAATTAGCCTCCTTGGGTTGGCATTTTCTTTGTTCCTTCTATAGGACTGGATTTATTGATAAATATATTTTAAATTTGGTGTGTGTTGGAATATATTGTTTTCTCCATCTATGGTAATTGAAAGTTTTGCTGGGTATAATAGTTTCGGTTGGCATCTGTGGTCCATTAGAGATTGGAAGATATCTGCCCAGGACCTCTGGCTTTTAGAGAAGTAGGGAGTAATTCTAATAAATATACCTTTATACGGTACTTGGCCTTTTTCCATTGCAGCTTTTAATATTCTTTATTTGTTCTATAAGCTTAGTGAAAGAAAGAAAGGAAGGAAGGAAGGAAAAAAGAAGGAAGAAAGGAAGGAAAGAAATATGTTATGCTGGAGGAGATGCTTACTATTTGTCTTCATATGAAAAGAAAAACGTATGAATTTTATCCAAATTAATAAATATCAGATTTGATGAGGAAGTCAATGGATAATCTTGGCTACAGACAGAAAGAAAAAAATCAAGAAGACCAAAAAAACTATAACACAAAAGGTTGACCAGTTTAAATGAGACAACTGAGGTATGAGCTAGCTGAAACAAGCCAAAGCTAGTGTCCTAGTAATTATTCATATATAAGACGTCTCAAGGTTGTTATTTCATGGAAATTGGGTATAGGTATAAAAGCCCATAATTAGAGTACAGTATAGTGTATCCCCTGCGGATTTTATAGCTGGTGTGGCTTCTTGGGTCTTGGTTGCTAACTTTGTCTCAGTCGTCTCTAGTACCAGCATCTCCTGAGATTCCTGATGCCAGAGTATTTACCCTCTTTTCTCTTGATACTGACAGGACTCTGGGTATGCAGGCAGAGTTGTAGGGTGGAAAATGGAGCAGAGAGGACAGGGTACAGTTTAAGGCTGTTGTGTGCCTTATGAGGAATCCCTATGTCCTTCAACAGAGGAATGGATACAGAAAACATGGTACATTTATACAACAGAGTACTTCTCATCTATTAAAAACAACTACTTAATAAAAATTTTAGTTAAATGGGTGGAACTAAAAAATATCATCCTGAGTGAGGTAACCCAGTCACAAAAGAACACATACAGTATATACTCACTAATAAGAGGATATTAGTCCAAAAGCATAGAAAACCCAAAATAAAGTTCACAGACCATATGAAGACCAAGAAGAAGGAAGATCAAAATGTGGATGCAATCAGTCCTTCTTAGAAGAATAAATGAAATACAGAAGGTCATACAGGAGCAAAGAGTGTAGCAGGGACTGAAGGAAAGGTCATCCAGAGACTTCCCCACCTAGGGATTTATCGCATGTGCAGCTACCAAACCTAGTCACTGTTGCTGATGCTAAGAAGTGCTTGCTGACAGGAGCCTGATAAGTATGCCTCCTGAAAGGCTCTGCCAGACCTCACTGATACAGATGAGGATGCTTGAAGGTAACCATCAGACTGAGCACTGGGATGGCTATGGAGGATTTAGAGGAAGGACTGAAAGAGCTGAAGGCATTTGCAACCCATAGAAAGAGCAACAATATCAACCAACCAGACCCCTGCCTCAGAGATCCCAGGGACTAAACCACAAACCAGTGAGTACACATGGAAGAACCCAGGGCTTCAGTTGCATATTTAGTAGAGGATGGCATTGTCTGGCATCTATAGGAGGGGAGGCCCTTGGCCCTGTAAAGGCTCATTTCTCCAATGTAGAGGAATGCCAGGGTGGTGAGATGGGAGTGGGTAGGTAGGAATGGAAGCAGTGGGAGGGGGAGAGAGGATGGGAGAGAGGGCAAAGGAGATAACTTTTGAAATGTAAATATGTAAAATGTCTAATAAAATAAGGAAAAAATAAAATTTTACTATACAGGAGGGATAAAGAGGCCTTGACAAGCAGGGTGCTCCTGGAAGTTAGAGGGTCATTTGGGGAATTTTACCTGGTTGTCCCTGGTACCAGCAGGTGTCTGTAAATCCAGGCACAGTATGGACCAAGAAACTTTGTGCAAAAACACAGTCTTTTCTTGTTCTTAGATCTCTAATTTTTATTTTTAGCCTATGCTTCCTGCTCTACAGACACAATGATCCTGTAACCTAATCGTTTAAGTTATTTTTATTAAGTTTATTTCATAATTTCTTCTTCCTTCCATTTCCTTATACAGATGTAAGTTCATCCAGGGCTTACCTGGAATGGTGCTATACAGTAGGCATTGACAAAATCGGGGCATATCTGGAGTGGTGGTGTACAGTAGGTATAGACAAATGCTGCAGCAGCAGTTGTACTTTCTGCTCTCTGTTACACTGAAGGTACAGCTTATCTGTGTTTCTAGTGTATGAATTGGCAGTTGCAAAGATCACCCTGAAATCAGTATGGCTAGATCCAGTTCCTTTTGCTGTACCTGTGAGAATGTAAAGTTGTCTTGTTGTATCTTTAACAGGATATAGATTAGATCAGATATAGCTGTCTATAGCTCCCAGTTCTCACCAGGATACCACGGACCTGTGATACCATCTCATAGACATCTTAGTCTGGCTAAAGATGACATGGCTTCTTTTGACCCTCCAAACACACACATTCCAAAGAGTATAAGTACAAATATTCAGTGTCCTGTATCTCCCCAAACCACTTCTAATCACATGCAATTGTTCTTTTTCGTGTAAAACTTGTCACAACCTGCTGTAATCTAGATAAGTGTAATGGTCATTTCAGAAGAGAGCAGAATCCGGTTAGCAAGTTAAGATTTCTATTCTACTCTTAATCCAAAGCTGGCTTCTAAACCAAAACTTCAGCATTACTACTGCTACTACTACTGCTACTACTACTACTACTGCTACTACTACTACTTGTCTATCGCCCCACTTCCCGCCGGCAGGAAAAGGCGTGCAACAACAGGATTCTTCTGTGAACAACCTTTATTGTACAATACTCTGAGCAGGGGATCTCCCTGAGCAGGGGACTTCTCCTTTGAGCAGGGGACTTCTCCACGTGGGAGAGAAAAGCATTGCTTATATATGCCCAGGAGACTCGTGTCGCTACCTGATTGGTGCGCCCTCCAGTAACTCAATAGTATGCCTTCGAGAGCGAGCTATGACATATGTGGCGCATGCACATTAAGTCTCTTGGCTGGGCAACAGCTCTGTTTGCTGAGTTCTCGGCGGGAAGCCGGCACCATGTTTGGGTGCGGCACAAACGGCTCCCTACAACTACTACTGCTGCTACTGCTGCTGCTGCTACTACTACTACTGCTACTACTTCTACTAATGCTACTACTACTACCGCTACTACTACTACTGCTACTACTACTACTGCTGCCACTACTGCTACTGCTACTACTGCTACTACTACTAATGCTACTACTACTACTACTACTGGTACTACTACTACTGCTACTGCTACTACAGCTGCTGCTACTACTGCTACTGCTACTACTACGGCTACTGTTACTACTGCTACTACTACTCCTACTACTCCTACTACTATTTACTACTGCTACTACTACAACTACTATTACCTCTACTACTATTACTATTACTATTACTACTACTATTACTATAAAATGTAATTCCCCTCTATATTTCTGAGGAGTTCCTCTTTCTACTAGGAAGGGAGGTACAAGTCCAGTTTACTGGGCATAAGGTAACCAATTAAATGCAGAAAACTACATTGCTCCTTCATGTATTATTCAGTTGGTGCATTTCCTCTCTGATCAATACACTCTAATAAATATGTCATGTTTAGATCCTGCTCAAAGGAACGTTACCGTGCACATCCGTGCCCTGAAGACCTTGGTGAGCAGCACTCCTCTTTCTCCATACAAAACAACCAAAGCGTCTGACACAGATAAATGTGTAGAGCAGGACTTATTTTTATATTACTTTTTTGTATTATTCCTCTCTACTGCTCTCCAATTCCCTTTCTCTAACAAAGAATTAGATTAAATTTAGACTGGCTCCATAAATGGAAAGCTAAAATTCATATTGCTTCTTTTCAGTAGATAATAAAATCTAAATATAGGTGTAATTTGCATTTCAAGGTGAAATATCTTTTTTTTTTTAATCAAGGAACCTTAGGCTGATGGGAGTGGAGAGGTATGTAGGACTTAAACTACTATATTTCAGCTGCTATCGTGACACTGACTTTATTATTGGAGATACTCAAAACTTGCTCTCATCACTATGGGGGACGCTAGTCATTTATCTGTTGAGCCTGCTTGTTGTGTGCCTTAAGAGACAGGCAGGGTTACCTGGAGGTGGAGGAGGACAGTGACAAATATTACAGACATTCGTGCGTGTGCATGCGCGTGCGCGCACACACACACACACACACACACACACACACACACAACGTACTCACCCCACAATATTTGCTTACAAAAGTTATTTTACCCTGAAAACATAATTTTTTCTCACCAGAATTACAACCTATTTTATGTTGAGTTCATTCTAAATTCAGAAAGTATATATAACATATGTTGGGGAGAAGGGAATAACTTGTAATCTATATTAAGCTATCTTAAGAAGCAATTTTAATCGGGAGTATTAATTAAATATATTTAATTAGTGGTTAAAGCATATTTAATTATACGTCTCAAATAATTTTTCTTTTCCTTGCTCCTGGCATAATGTTTATTATCCAAAATACAGATTTGGAAATAGTAACTGGTATTACTTTAGTTTGCTGCAATCTAGTTTAACTTTAATTAAATTGAAAATCAATAGTTAAAGTAATTAAGAAAATTGGTGAATTTAGGAACACATTTTATTCTCTTCTTTCAATACTTACCCAAGCTCATTTTATACAAATTTTGCCTTCTGGACTTAAAAAAATGTCTAAATGTAGTTTAATTGTGGTCAAGTACTGGATTCCTTTTAGTTGTGTGGATCTATGCTTTATAAGAGACAAGCATCTCGTCATGTTGGATTTATTTTTATTACATTTAGTTATGTGTTTGCATCTATGTGTGGATATATGCAAATAAGCGTACTCACCTGCAGAGGCCAGAAGTTTCAGACTCTCCAATTATGAGGAGATTATCTTTTGTATTGAATGGATGCATTGCATGTCAATTAAAAAAATTAAGCCAGCTATGGCCTATGGGAAAGGGTAGAATAGAAGATGTGACATATGGTAGGCAGAGGGCAGAGAAGACTTTGGGATAGAGCCAAGCTTGGGAGCGTGGGGGCAGTCTTCAGGACAAATGTGTGGAGGACAGACACATGGAACCACAGCAGAGGTGACCAGCCACACGCAGAATGTAGATTAGTATAAATGGATTATCTTCAGTTGTTAGGTAATCAGGAAACAAGCTTACTTATATAGTCTTCGTATCTGTACAAATGTTTTGAGTCTGAGTCCGTTGGGAGCTGGGGCCCTCCTTATGTCCAGTGCTCCTTACATCTAACGCTGGTGTTAAGGGCAGTTGTGAGTCATCTGACGTGGGTGCTGGGAAATGAACACACATCTACTGCAAGAGCCACGTGTACTATCAACCTCATAATATTGAAATCTTAAAAGTGGGTGTTAGTTATTGGATAGGAAGAGCTGAGACTGTTCAGACAAGAATATTTATCCCGAAAGATAGAGTCTTCATTTAAAACCTCGTAAGATTTCGCCAAGCCAGACTTTTAGTGTAAGTGAACTGATATGATAAATAATGCCATTCCCCTCAATTAAGTCGAGTTACAAACTAGAAAGTTTCAGAAGTTTGAAAAGTAAAAGTGAATTCAATAGGAAAAGTTGTTTAGAAACTCAAGGAACCTAATTCTTTTAGGCACTCCGCCTACTTGCTTACCGTAAACCTGCTCCAGCTCAGGATCTTCCAGGCCCACTTCCTTAGCTCCTCACTCTCCTAAGTCTGCTGTTTTGGTTTTGCTATGACATTTTATCTTCCTCTCTCTGTCTTCCTCCTCCTGAAAGACCAGGATAAATCCCGACCCCCTAACAGGTAAAGTAGAAGACCCCTAGCAGGTAGAGTAGAGCCAAAAATGTAGGATAGCAGGTTCAGTGACTCTGTTCCAGGAACTGGCTGACCATAAAGAATTTATGACCTTAAGGTCAGGGTGACTCTGTTTCAGAAACTGACTGACCATAAAAGCATAAAAGTTAAATAACACATCATAAACAATCTTGAGAAACCGGATGTTCCCCTCAAGATTCGTCACTGGTAATTTTCACGTTATGAACAATCTTGAGAAACTGGATGTTCCCCTTGAGATTCTTCACTGGTAATTTTCATCCTATAGGCAATCTTGAGAAATCAGGTAATTCCTTTATGATTCTTCACTGGTATTTTTGGTATTCTCCAATGATGTACTCTCGCCGCTCCCAGGTTGTTGTTTGTTTCCTTTAAAATCCCCATCTCCCAGCAACTCGGGGTCAGACTCCTCTACTCCTGCTGGGATAGAAGTCTCGACCCCAGTACATTAAACAACCTCGTGTAACTGCAGCAGACTGTCTCTCGTGAGTTCTTGGCAGGTCATGTTATCCTGAGACTTGACTGAGGGTCTCCCCTCTGCGGTGGGGGTCTTTCACACCCTCTCTGCTCTCTCATATTCTCCCTCAGTCCCTTTCTTATTTTATTGGATATTTTATTTATTTACATTTCAAATGTTATCCCCATGCCCAGTTTCTGCTCTACAACCCTTCTATCCCTTCCCCCATGTTTCTATGAGGGTGCTCCCCTTACCCACCCACCCATCCACTCCTGTCTCAGAGTCCAGGCATTTCTCTGCCCTGGGGGAATGAGAAGCAGAACCTAACAGAGGAGTTAGGAAAGGACTGAAGGAGCTGAAGGGGTGTGCAACCCCACAGGAAGAACAACAACCAATCAGAACCTCCCCCCACACCCCGATCTCCCAGGGACTAAAATACCAACCAATGAGTACACATGGATGGACCCATGGCTCCAGCTACAAATGTAGCAGAGGATGGCATTGATTGGCATCAACGAGAGGAGAAGACCCTGGTCTCTCCTTTCTATCTGTCTGCTTTGTTCCTGCTTTCCTCATGGCCAAGTCCTGTTTGCTGGCCATTTTTAGTCCACTGTTTTCTTTTTCTTCTCTGGATTTTTACAGATTCCTATAGCTATTCTTCCTCTCCCTCTCCCCCTCCCCCTCCCTCTCTCCCTCCCTGTCCATCTCTCCCTCTCTCCCTGTCCCTCTCCCCCTCCTCCTCTCCCTCTCCTCTCCCCTTTTCCTCTCCCCTGCCCCTCCCTCTCTCCCCCACACACATACACAAGTCTATTCTTGTGTATTTCACTGTGTATTTCACTCTTAACTACACCACGGAGCAGTCTGCCATCACATCATACAATAATCTCCAACCCAGAGCTTAGGTAATTGCAGCTACTTTCTGAGTGATATTTTCCCAAAGCCCCTCCACTTGCCTTCTAGGACCCGAGTTTTACTGCTTTTACTTTGCACATCTGTCTGTTGCAAATTACACTAAGTGTTTCAGCTGCAACCACACCGTGCACGTTAGTGTGTAGATGGAGATCTTAGTTAAGGTTATAAAGCAATGTTGATTGTTGAATTTAGTGTCATATTATTTTGCAACTTTCATTGGAAGTCAAGGTTTCTCTTGGAGTTGTGCTTTTCCAGACAGCTCCAGGCTGATTCTGAGTCAAACTGATTACATGTTTCAAATCATATTAATAGTTTCAAAATTTTACTCTGTGTGCTCAAAGTCCATTCAAAACAAACATGGTGCTTCTCTGCTCCCTGCTGAGCCAGAGAAGAGGTTTGGATAATAAATTTTATGTCATGTTAATGCTCCACTGGCCAGACTTTAGTGTTGTGGTTTTACATTCTATGTACCATTGTCTGCCACTTAGTGAAAATCCTAAAGTACAGTCTTCATTCTCTGTCTCTCCCGGTCTGTCTCTGTCTCTGTCTCTTTCTTTCTCTCTCTCTCTCTCTCTGTGTGTGAAATAGTTGTATCAATTCTGATGCATATCATGGGCCAGAAAATCTCTGAGAAACTGTTTCATTTGCTGCCAATTTCCCAGGTCTTAACCACTTGACCTGATTATTGAGATAATATTGCTCTAATCCTAGAAAAAGAAGTGACTTATCTCACTGTCAAAAAATTACAATTGGATAAGGATTGATTTTTGTCCTCAGTTTTTAGTCTTGACCAGCATTCAATCCTTGCTGTAATTCCCAAATCAGCCACTGTAGTGTTAAAACAGCTTCAGACCAAGAACAAAAAAAAAAAAAAAAAAAGGATTTGTCCAGGGTCCTACAAACCTCTATTTTCTACAAGACAAAATACGCAGTTGTGAACAAGAGATGGAATCCACCTGTCCTGTAGTACTAGTTACACATAGAACATGCATATTTTATTCAAACCAGAATTTTTTTATTGCTAAATCACTATAATATTATTAAACAAATTACCCTTATGGATATAATTATGTTTATTTTTATTATTCTAGTATTTTGAAGTTAGGTCCCATGTGAAACTGACATCATATTTATAAAAACTTGTAAATTAATAAGATTATGACTCAGAAAGAAAGCCATGGGGCAATTGTTGAAGATAAGGAATAGGTGGGACCTTCGGGTTCCTGGAGGAAAAGAGACAGGTACAAGGGAAATCAGAGGTTTGTCATGTTTTGAGAAAAGAAGAATGCAGTAGCCATGTGAGGTCTCAGGAGGAGCAGAGGCCTGTGGTCAGGGGTGTTTAGCAGGGAGTAGATATATCACGGTGAATGTGAAGAGGTCAGAAGACAATGTCTGTTATCAGGTCTTCTACCTTGTTTTAAATAGAGCCTCTGGCTCACCCCTGGCTACACCAGGCTTTCTTGAGAGTCTTCTGTATCTGCTGGGATTACAGACATGTGCTAATACATCCAGTTCTATATAGAGACTTCTATTTTCGATACTTGCTATTACATGCATCAAACTACATGCAATTTTATAAGATGAAACTATTAGATAACTAAAAACAACATTTTCATCTGGCACATTGAAATGGCTTTAAAATCTGCATTCTCCCAGGAGAAAATAGCTTCCACACAAATCTTTCTGTGTATATTTTAGGTCATTCTGAGTAATACTATGTTTTAGAAGTACATATCTGACGCTTCCCACTGAACAAGGTGTGGCCTATAGAAAATGTTGTGACATCCTAAATGGTCCTAAATGTTCATAACTACAGCAAATCACTACTCTTCTCTCTCTGATGTATTGATGCTTTTAGTGACAATGCAAGAGCAATGGCGGTGGCCTGCTGGACCCATAGCAGGAGTCTCTGCAGAGGCATAGCCCCTGAAGTAACAGCTGAGATCAGGGAACCGCAGTAGAGAGCCTTCCTATTTGTTTGAGGCTTTTGATGCTCCCTTTAATTTATATTTTCTGATTATTATAAAACTCCTAGAAAAATAATAATACCTCTATCACTTTTTTTAAAGAAAGATGAAGGCACAGTGCTAGTAAACCAGTAGTTGAGAATCTTCAAGAAGATCTATGGGAAAAGGAAGCTTTACAGAGAAGTGACCATTTTAAGATGTAGTCAGTGACTCTGAGATTTTTTTTCTCCATGTCCCTCAGTCATAGAAGTCTGGAGTAATGAATAAAATAACTATCACTAGCCCTTGGTTCACCTTTTTTTTTTAATTCTAACATCTAGTTGTTGGCTTTGTCATATTGAAAAAGGTCAAACAACAACAATGTTAGATTGTGCCCGTGGTGTTATTAACTGAGACCAGTTAATGTGTTTCATCGGTTTCTTTTCTCATCTTTGTAACAAAATACCTGGGAAAGAAGGGTTGATTTTGACTCTTGGTGTAAGAGGTGATGGTAGGGAAGGCATGATAGGAGTGGGGGTTAGTTAGTCACATTGTCCATGGTCCAGATGCAGAGACAGGTAAGTACTGGTTAAGTTTCCCGTGTTTCCATTTTCACTCATTCTGGACCCCAGACAATGGAAATTCTCCACCTATACCCGGTATAAGCTTTTTCTCGTCACCTAAAAGTAAAATGTCTTCTCAGATAACACCCAAAGATACAGATACAATAGAGTTGACAATAAAGGTTACCATAAGACTTTGAAACCTCCCATAAAGAGTAATGTAAACAGAGTAATAATTAATTGCTTGCCATTTCTCTTGAGACATGTACTTTGTCAGGAGTAGATAGATCTTGAAGGCTGTGTAGAAAGAAAGTGGCTTCATACCATTTGCATCTGTGAGCCTTGACAACCATATTTCTACCCATATTCTGCTGTCCCTGGATTTGCATTTGGATCTACATTTTGAGAGTAGAAGCTAGAACATAATTAAACCGTTTCCCATAATCAGGAGACAGTGCAATTAGCAGGAGAGTCAAGTGATAGAACCTAGAAATAAAGGAGAGTTGGGGAAGCCATACTATGAAAAGGTTAGGTTTAGGTTTGAGTGGCTTTCATTTTTAATGCTTCCTATGTGGAATGTGAAGCAAGTGCCCTTTATCTTCTCCCTCTTAAGAACTGTTCAAAAAATGCATATTTTCATCGACTGCATTTTTTTCTGCATGAATTCTCTTGGAAAACATAAGGGGAACAGAAATGATATAATGGAGATGATGGAGAAACATGACTGCTTATATAAAAAGACATTTGAGCAGTGAAATCTTACATCAAAATTAGTCTAGTTTTTGTGAAAGAATTCTAATTGGTTCAGTTTGCTTTTCTAACCCTTTGGTACCAATGGACAATGGCATGGGTAGAGTTTCTCCTCTGTTCTGTCTACACATGCAGATCTTCTAGCTAACTAGAAAACATAAATACCCAAATATTTAAAGCATTAGTATTTCTAACTTCTTTCTCACAATATTATTGCAGATACTAAAATATTAAACCAATATTCAAATTTAAGCAAATTCAACCACTTGTATTTCCTCTTTTGTTAAGAGTAGAATAAAAACAATAAAGAGGAAGATGATGGGCTCCAGATGCCTGTGAACATGAGAAACAACTATGTAGTTGAGCATTAAAACTTAAAAAATATTTTAGAGTCATTAGTTTTGATCATATATGTACTTTGTAAGAAATTTGGATGTTTGTCAACAATTATGTCTATAGCTATTATTGGAATTGCTTGAAAGGTAATTATGGAACTTGGAATTAATTTATTTGCTTTGGGAATAATTGCATGAATAAAACCTTTTAAATTTTAATGAAGTTATTATTTCAAACAGTATCCACAATATTAACATCAGGAGGGCCAGACCTGTGAGACCTGTGCTCTATGATGTGTTTGAAAGCCTGATTATGCCTTATGTTTGTTCCTCAAATCGCCTCACTGATTTTATTTCCACTAAAGTATGAATATTTAATTAGCAGGACTAGTTTCATGTTGCATCCAGACTAGTATTAAAATGTTTTTCATAATAATATTTTTAAAAGTTTTTATCCAAAATCTTAGTTAGAAAACTATTTTAAAAATTAAGTATATAGCTATAGAGAATGTAATGAAGATTGAAAATGTCCAGCCGTATGCTGTTTTGCTGAGAAGGATGGATACTTGGTGTAAATGCATGAAAATTAAAACAAATTGTTTTATTTTTATCAGCGACTTTAGAATAGTGGAGGAACACACTTGCTTTTATTTTAATAGATTTCTCTTTCACCATCTTCCTTCTTCCTACTCTTCCCTGGGGAATTATAAAGGTATAATTTTCCTAAGTCATCCTTAAATGTAGATCTAAAACTTTAGCTGAGAGGCAGTATTCTCCTTCTTTTTTGTTGGCTGCGTTTAGAGTACTCACCTATGTTACCTGAAGGGTATAAAAGCTCTGTGGTTCAGTCTACCAAATTACTTCATTGTTGGGGCAAAATAGAGCGAAACAGACTAGGCTGTTCATAGGTTCATTTACATCAGTATCATATACAATGTGCAATAAGAAAGTGTATAATTTTGACTACAAATAAAAAAAGTTGTGTAAAACTTCCCCTCCTGACTATAGAAATGCATGCTCTGGGAGCTGCCCCTTGCTCAGTCCAGCAGTTCATACCTTCTTGTCCCTGGCAGAGTGGAGAGTTGTCTGAAAAGAAATGTTCCCTTTAACACTGTTAAAATCACAAGGCAGGGAGGATTAGTCTTCTGCCCATCACTGTAATGTGTGGTAACACTTTCGGATATAAAGGGGGGAGAGGAAATCTTTCACCCATTTTTCAAAAGAGGCAGAATGAAATTTCAAACTTTACCAGTTGATATTGTATTGAAAATGCCCAGTAGGATGTAGGAAAAAAGGGCTGCCAGTTTCTGTTCCAAATGGAAAACACACTGTAACTCCAGTACTCAAGTGAAAACTCTCACAGGCTTAGGCTCTCTGCATATCTACTTTATAAAATTCTTCTGCAGTGGGAATTGCATTAAGCATCTTGGGTACATAAGACAAGCACATGAGTACGCTCGCACTGGGCTATCTCCACAGCCATCTTTTTTACTTTCTATTTCAAATTAGTGTCTTACTAATTTGTGCATAATGACTTTGAACTCATTCTTTGGTCAGAGATGTCGCTCACTTGTGACCTTTGGGCTTCGCTGTCCCAGGTAACTAGGTCTGCAGGCCTGTGCTGCCAAGCTAGCCCCATTAGCCGTCTTAACAAACAAGTTATGGGTTAATAATGTCTGAAGACACTTTAAACAAGACTAGGATAGGGAGCAGGGATTAGAACAGGGGAACATGATCTGATATTGGATGGGGGGAATTGGACTGAACCCTCAGTGCTAGCAAAAAGACTAGAAACAGACAACTTTGGGAAGGAGGAGGTGGGGACCCTCTAAAAAATGTACCAGCGACCTAGGAGGTGGGGGACTCTTAGGACTCAAAGGGAGGTACCTTAGATAACATACCCTACAGTGAAGAGGGCATTTGTAGAGTTCACCTCCAGTAAAAAGACAGATCATCCAGTGAGGGATGGGGTTGCTCTCCCACAGTCAAAATCTCTGACCCATATTTGTTCCTGTCTAAAAGAACTGCAGGGACAAAAATGGACAAGAGTTAGAGGAACACGTGGTCTAGTGACAGGCCCAAAGTGGGATCCAGCTCAAGAGGAGGCCCAAGGCCTGACACTATGACTGAGGCTATGCTGTGCTCACAAAAAGTGGCCTTTCATGACTACCCTCCTGAAATACAAGCAGCTGAAAGAGTCAGATTCAGATCTTCACATCCAACCAATGGACAGAAGCTGCTGACCTCTGTGGTTGAATCAGAGAAAAACTGGCAGAAGCTGAGGAAGAGGATGACCTTGTAGGAGGACCAGCTGTCTCAACTAAACTGGACCCGAGATCTCTCAGACACTGGATCACCAACCAGGCAGTGTACACCACCTGATATGAGGCACCTAACACACATACAACAGAGGACTTCCAGGTGTGAAGTCAGTCAGAGAAGATACACCTAAAACCCTCAAGAGACTGGAGGCTCCGGTGAGTGTATATGTGGGGGTGTCTGGAGGAGTGAGGTGTGTGGAGGGGTGGGGATATCCTCATGGAGATAGAGGGAAGCCAGTATGGGATGTAGAAGTCAGAGGGTAGACCAGGAGAAGAATAAAGTACATCCAAAACAAAATGTAACATGCAAATAGTCAAAGTTTTCTTGGTGTGTAAAGAATAAACATAATGATTTTTATATGCTAAGAACTGATACATCCACATAAGAGATGATATAGCAAACCTTACTTTGGTACCATGCTATAGGTTTCAGTTTTTGTTTTCTAAGTACATGTATACATGTATGTGTGTGTTTTGCTTATGTTTACATACATATGAAATGTTTATTAAATTGACAATACCTGATTAAATTATTATGCATAAGTTATACATAATAAATATATTTTGGCTAGTAGGTTTCACTCTCCAGAATTATTTCAACTCTTTCCTATTATAAGAGATTAATGTTAATGCACATATTCACTTTTTAGTGTCTTTTCTAATTTCCTGTTTTGACTGTGTCAATTTTTGCTTCAATGGATTTTCAAAGATATATGTAAAACTAATAACTTCACACACCCAAGAAAATAATAATATTCTTTTCCTAACTCTTTATTTCTCTTTTCATTTTTTGTAGATTCTAATTGTCTTTTGTACCATGATTTCTTGGGAATACTTTGCCTAATGCTTACTACTATCTGCAGGTACTGTTTTCAATGTTTTATTTATATTTGTTTATTTTCACAGTGATCTCATAATGTAGATATGATTTCAATTCCTATTTTATGGAGAAGGAGGCTGTACATCAGAGGCTGTGCCATTGGGAACAGGACTTATGGCTTCCAGGTGTTGACTGTGTACAAGGATCTGAGCTATGGGAACCCAGTAGCCTGGTGTTAAATACAGAGCTAGCCTCTTACTCTTCCTAGTTTTAAGAAACTCAGTCTTGTGTAAAATTCCCATCACTTAATTCTTCTTTGGAAAATTTGCTTTGTGGAGTTTGTTTTTATTTTATAATTTGATCAGCTTACTAAAAGAGAAAACAAGAAAGACACCAGATTATCTGCAATGTCTCTAGGTGGCTTTGGCAAGTGAGATAAAACCTTCCATTCATTCTGCATCGATTACCAGCTGATCTTCATGATATAGAAGAAACTCAGATTTAAATTAAGAGAACCAGATTTGGAAAACTTCTTAGATGGACTTTTTATCATGGAACAAAGCTTTTCTGAAGTACAATGTATCTTAGCTGAGTACTTGAATATTCCTGATAACTAAGGTTTCAGTTTCACCAGAGTGGTGTTTTTGTAAGTAATTATTTTTCATTGTCTTATGGTTTTAATTTCCTGTACACTTTGCGGCCCCTGGCTGTGACACAGCTGCCTATCTGGCTAATTATTTCCATGTGTTCTTCATTTCAGACCTGTCTTCCCTTCTCTCTTCTCTTCCCTGCTGAGTTTCAGCTTGCTTTGCCCACAGGTTAAGCAAGGAGGTTCACCTGCCCTAGCATACCCCTAACCCAAGGACTCCATCCTGGCTTGTTGGCAGGATGTCCACCTCAGGCATCTACGGAGAGACTTCACTGTCAAAACTCAAGAACTGAGTACTTTGTTCTCAACTGCCAGCACATTTACTGCAGAAAACTTTAAAAGAAAATTCTTACATTAAAACTTTATGTTGAAAATAAAGGACAGATGTGGCTTTATGGAACAGGAATCTCCCAAGAATTCCCATAACTTTGTTTGATGTACTTTTACAGGACTAATAACTCACAGATAAGCTGAACCTCTGTGTACATACTGTGGTGATTACTCAAAGGAAAACCTAATTCTCCTAGATATAAATGCCTATAATTATTTCATATTACAACATGATAATTAAATATTCCTTTCTTCTTTCTACTGTATTAGAAGCATTCCTTTTACTTCTCTTTTTATATTAGATACTCTGTTTGCATGTGAGATGTTATCCCTTTACCCTGCCCCGCTCTCATCCCACCTCCCTCTCCAGTTGCCTTCACAAAGATGTACTCCCTTCTGACCCCCCTTTCCAACTCATTGACTTAGAATTCCCCTAAATTGAGAAAGCATGCCCTCTCTGGAACAAAAGCCTCTTCTCACATTGATGCCAGGCATTTTTATCTTCAGATACATATGCAACTGGATCAATAGGTCTCTCAAAGTGGGCACAAAGGTTGAATTATGCTCCATGAGAGTTTTGAAGGGTTTGATTGGTTGATAATGTTATCTTCTTATGAGGATGCAACTCCTTTCAGCTCAGTAGGTCCTTTCTTTAGCAACCACATTGGGATCCCCAATTTCAGACCGATGGTTAGCTGTAAGCATGCTCAGCTATATCTATATGACTCTAGCCTAGTCCCTGAGGGGTCATCTCTGTCTGGATTCTGGCACTAAGTACTTTTAGGTATCAGCTATAGTGTTTGGATTTGGTGGCTGCATATGTGGTGGATTCCAAGGTGAGGCAGCTTCTGAGTGATCTTTTCTTCAATCCCTGCTCCTCTCTTTGACTTGCACTTCCCCCCATGAGAGTTTTGTTCTCTTTTCTAAGTAGAACTGAGGAATCTCCATTTTGTCCTTCCTTCTTTTTGAGCTTCAAAATGTCTGTGAACTGTTTCTTGGGTAATGAATATTGAGAGCTTTCTGGGACTAGTATCTGGTTATCAATGAATGCATACCTTATGTGTTATTTTGTGACTGGGTTACTTCACTCAGGATAATCGTCTCTATTTCCATGCATTTGCCTATGAATTTCATAAAGTCATTGTTTCTAATAGCTGAGCAGTACTCCATTGTGTAAATGTACCACATTTTCTGTATCCATTCAACTGTTCATGGACATCTGAGTTCTTTCCAACTTATTATAAATAAAGCTTCTATAAACATGGTGAAGCATGTCTCCTCGTTAAATGTTGAAGTATCTGGGGTAGATACCTAGGAATAGAATAGCTGAGTTTTCAGGTTCAATTTTCTGAGAAAAAGCCAAATTGATATCCAGAGTGGTTGTACCAGTTTGCAACCCCAGCAACAGTGGAGGAGTGTTTCTCTTTCTCCACATCTTCACCAACATCTGCTGTCACCTGAGATTTTTTTTTTTTTTAATCTTAGTCATTCTAACTGGTGGGAGGTGGAATCTCAGGGATGTTTTGATTTGCATTACCCCGATAATTAGGGATTTTGAGCAATTTTTTAGGTGCTTCTCAGCCATTTGATAATCCTAAGCTGAGAATTCTTTGTTTAGCTATGTGCCCCATTTTTAAATAGGATTATTTAATACTCTATAATCTAGCTTTCTAAGTTCTTTGTATATATTGGATATTAGCCCTCTATCAGATGTAGAATTGGTAAAGATCTGTTCCTAATCTGTAGGCTGCCCTTTTGTCTTCAAAACAGTGTCCTTAGCCTTACAGAAGCTTTTCAATTTTATGAGGTCTTAATCCTTGAGCATAAGGCACTGGTTTTCTATTCAGGAAAGTTTCACCTGTGCTTATGTGTTCTAAGTTCTTCTCTACTTTATGTTCTAATAGTTTTAATTTACCTGGTTTTATGTGGGGATCTTTGACCCAGTTGCACTTGAGATTTGTACATAGAGATAGGAAAGGTTAAATTTGCATTTATCTTCATGCTGACTACCAGTTGAACCAACAATATTGTTGAAGAGGCTGTCTTTTTTCTATTGAATGTTTTTAGCTCCTTCGTCAAAGATCAAGTGACCATAGGTGTGTGGGTTCATTTCTGGGTCCTCAACTCTGTTTAATTGATCTTCCTGCCTATCCTCTACTAATACCATGGAGTATTTAATCACAATTTCTTTGTAATATAGCTTGAGATCAGAGATAGTGATTCCCCCAGAAGTGATTTTATTCTTGTGAATAGATTTTGCTATTCTAGGTTTTTTGTTATTCCAGATGAATAAAATGAATAAAGCAAATTGCTTTTTCCAACTCTGTGAATAATTGAGTTGGTATTTTGATGGAGATTGCATCGAATCTGTAGGTTTCATTTGGCAAGATGGCCATTTTTACAATGTTGACCATGCCATTCCATGAGAATGGGTGATCTTTCCATCTTCTGAGACCTACTTCATTTTCTTCTTCAGAGTCTTAAAATTCTTGTCATCCAGATCCTCCACTTGCTTGATTAAGTTCACCCCAGGGTATGTTATAATCTTTGTGACTATTATGAAGGGTTTTGATTCTATAATTTCTTTCTCAGCTTGTTTATTCATTGCATAGAGGAAGGCAATTTAGTTGTTTGAGTTAGCTTTATAGCCAGCTACTTTGCTGAAGTTGTTTATTCGTTGTAAAAGTTCTCTGGTGGAATTTTTGAGGTCAAGTCAGTATAGTATCATATCATCTGCCAATAGTGACATTTTGACTTCTTCCTTTCCAATTTGAATCCCTCTAATTTCTTTTTGCTGTCTATTTGCTCTGGTCATGACTTCCAGTACTATTTTGAATAGGTAGGGGGACATTGGACAGCTTTGGCTAGTCTCTGAATTTAATGGGATTGCTTCAAGTTTCTCTCTATTTAGTTTGATATTGGCTACTGGTTTGCTGCATATTGCTTTTATTATGTTTAGGTATGAGCCTTGGATTCCTGCTCTTTTCAAGACTTTTAACATGAAGGGGTGTTGAATTTTATCAAATGTTTTCTCAACATCTAGTGAGATGACATCATGGTTCTTTTCTTTGAGTTTTTATACATGGTGAAATATGTTGATGAGTTTCTGTATGTTGAACCATCTCAGCATCCTAGTAGGATAAAGCCTACTTGGTGATGGTGAATGATTATTTGATGGGTTTTTGGATTCGGTTTGCAGAAATTTTATTGAGTATTTTTGCATCGATTCTCATGAAAGAAAATGGTCTGAAGTCACCTTCTGTGTAGTGTATTTGTGTGTTTTAGGTATAAACATAATTGTGGTTTCGAAGAGTGAGTTGGGATTGTTCCTTCTGTTCTATTTTGTGGAATAGTTTGGAGAGTATAAGTATTAGGCCTTCTATGAAAGTCTGATAGAATTCTGGCCTAAACCCATCTGGTCCTGAGCTTTTTTTTTTTTTTTTTTTTTTTTTTTTTTTTTCAGTTGGGCGGCTTTTGTTGACTGCTTTCATTACTTTAGGTGTTATGGGACTGTTTGGATGGTTTATCTGATCCTCATTTAACTTTGGTATCTGGTATCTGTCCAGAAACTTTTTTATTTCCTCCAGGCTTTCCAGTTTTGTTGAGTATAGGCTTTTCTAATAGGATCTGATGATTTCTTGAGTTTTCTCATATTCTGTTGTTATGTCTCCCTTTTCATTTTTGATTTTGGTAATTTGGATATTCTCTCTTTTCTCTCTAGTTAGTCTGGCTAATAGTTTATCAATCCTGTTTATTTTCTCAAAAAAAAAAAAAACAACTTTTGGTTTTGTTGAGTCTTTGTATAGCTCTTTTTGTCTCTATTTGGTTGATTTCTGCTCTGAATTTGACAATTTCAAGTTTGGGTATGTAGTGGTGTCATTTTCATTAAATTCTAAAAGATCCTTGATTTCTTTATTTTTTTTTTAAATTTCTTCTTTGACCATGTTATCATTGTCCAGAGCATTGTTTGGCTTCCATGTGTATGTGGGCTTTTTATTGTTTTTGTTGTTTTTAAAGACAAGCCTTAGTGGTGGTCATCCTGCTTTCTAGCTGGGCAGGAAAGGCCCCGATCGATCCAGGACTGTGCCAAGCTAGTTGGCCTCCAGGGTTTCCAGGCTATCCCTCTCGGGACAGCCTGAGGGTGTGTGGCCATCTCTCTGTAGGCTCAGTCACAAGAGTACTTGCAAGTTTTTTTCTAAGGTTTCAGACTTTTGTGGGTGGGTACTGAGTCTTGAAGGCAGTCACCTGGCTCTCTCTCAGGTGGGAGAGCACTTGCCAGGCTTCTCTGTGGGCTCAGCCATATGCAGATGGGTACTGAGTCTTCCTTCTGCTTAGTATAGAACATGATCCTGCAGCTCTTTGAGCTCCCAGTGACTTGTGCACAGGCAAGCCACCTGTCTGGATGCAAGTGGGCTGGGTCTGGCCTTGGGCCGGAGGTGTATACCCCTGTTCAGTTCCGGTGCTTGAATTTTGAGAGTTCTGTGCAGCCTTTCCAGGGATAAAACATGCAAAGAAGAAGTTAACTCACCCTTCTGCTTAGGATGGAACATGTTCCTGCTGCTCTTCCGAGCTCTCAGGGACCTGTGCACAGGCAGACCACCCATCCTGGTGTATGTGGGCCGGGTCTCCCTTCCCCCATTAAAAAAAATATTTCCACCTATCCATATTTTGTGGACATTTTAAGAACTTGAGATTAAGGGTAGAGAAATGATATAGATTCAGTCATACGAAGGGCCTTGGTGATAGTCCTTTCTAAGGTAATCCATTAAATGAGGATAGTTTTATTAGGGTTTCTGGGGCTTTGGAAAACATGAATAAAAAGAAGGAGAGTGAAGAAAATACTCACTTGACTGGAAACAATGGCGCTCTGTTAACCCACATGCAAAGTATACCGGCTGTGGGACCTAATACAAGTTGTTGGTGGGAAAATACACAAACACGAAGAACAGCAACTGCAGAGTGATGACCGTGGAAGTGGCCTTGGTTATCAACAACGTGAATATGGAGATTGTCATCTGGTATAGTTATAAAGTTAACAGAACATCAGGTCCTGTTTCATTAAAAAACAAAACAAAAAAAATCCTCATTGTTAAATTAAAACACACACAATTTTGTAACTCATTGTATTAAAGGCTGTATGTACTTGTATTTGAATATTTAAAATAATTATTAAATAATTTATTTACTTGCATTTTAAACCTTATCCCATTTCCCAGCTACCCCTTGCTTCTGTGAGGATGCTTTCCCACTCACTCCCACCTCACCACACTGGCATTCCCCTACACTGGGAAAACAAGCCTTCATAGGACCAAGGTATTCTTCTCCCATATATGCCAGACAATGCCATCCTCTGCTACATATGTGGCTTGATCCATGGGTCCCTCTATGTGTATACTTTTGTAGGTGGTTTAGGCCATAGGAACTCTGGGGTGGGGGGTCTGGTTGGTTGATATTATTGTTCTGCCTTTGAGGTTGCAAACCCCTTCGGCTCCCTCAGTCCTTCCCCTAACTCCTTCATTGGAGATCCCATGCTCAGTCTGATGGCTAGCTTTAAGCATCCTTATCTGTTCAGTAAGGCTCTGGCAGAGACTCTCAGGAGGCATCCATAGCAGGCTCCTGCTAGTAAGCACCTCTTGGCATCAATAGTGCGTGGATTTGATGATTCATATGGGGTGGATCTCCAGGTGGGGTAGTCTCTAGATGGCCTTTCCTTCCATCTGTAATCTTTGTCCCTGTATTTCCTCACATGACTATTTTGTTTCCCCCTCTAAGAAGAACTGAAGCATCCACAAAATGACCTTCAACAGAGGAATGGATACAGAACAAGTGGCACATTTTTAAATGGAGTACTACTCAGTTATTAAAAACAATGACTTCATGTAATTCTTAGGCAAATGGGTAGAACTAGAAAATATCCTGAGTGAGGTAACCCAGTCACAAAATCACATAGAAGGTATGTACTCACTCATAAGTGGGTATAAGCCCCAAACCTCAGGATACCCAACACACAATTGACAAATCATATGAAACTTCAGAAGATGGAAGACCAAAATCTGCTTGAACGTTTTTACATTGCCTTCATTTAATCTTAAAAAGATGAAAAATGCAGTCAATTTCTAGCCATTAATGTAATTTATTTTATATTAACTTAGAATTGTTTGTAATTATTTTAATATTCTCTTCTTTAATTATTTTAGGTTATATTCTGGAGAGAAAGTTAAGGCATTCATACTATTTCTCAATCATATTAGGACCCTTTGGACATATACATACATGCATACACATATACATATATTCATATAAACATTAAACTGCACGTATATAAACACACACACACACACACACACATACACACACACTTGGTAACAAACTGCTTCTTTCTTCTCTTTTCTATCTCTTCTCTCCAATTCTATTCTTTTTCTTTATATTGTTATTATTTTTTCTTCTAAGTTTTCAAAAATTTGCTGTTTAATTTTTTTTTCTATTGGTGTTAGAAATTCTGGGAAATTTTCTCTTAAATTATTCAGACTTTCTAAATACAATCTTTATTAGGACTTCAAAAACATTTAATTTGTATGTCAAAATTTAAATTATAAAAGAAAATTTGTACAAGATACTTTATTTTTCATATTGCTTTAAAAACCTAATGAAATTCTGCATAGTTTTCTTTATTTATCACAATAGTTTTATTAGTTGTGACATCAGTTTTGTGGTAAATCTCTGTATATCCTACAAACACACCAATATTCATTTTTTTACATTTTACCGTATTGTATTATCTCAACAAATTATATTGTTTTTATAAGTGTTTAACATTTAATTTCCAAAAAGTTCTTAGGTTTTAAATAAATATGCTTTTATCTGCACTTACTGATAACCCTTGAGTGACAATGATAGCACTGAGTGTGACTACCCTCAGCATTTAGCACTGAGTATGACCACCCTCAGCATTTAGCTCATGAGTGTGACCACCCTCAGCATTTAGCTCATGAGTGTGACAACCCTCAGCATTTAGCTCATGAATGTGACCACCCTCAGCATTTAGCTCATTAGTGTTTCCACCCTCAGCATTTAACACTGAGTGTGACCACCCTCAGCATTTAGTTCATGAGTGTGACCACCCTCAGCATTTAGCACTGAGTGTGACCACCCTCAGCATTTAGCACTGAGTGTGACCACCCTCAGCATTTAGCTCATTTAGTTTGCAGTGATGCCCATGTTTGTACCAAGCTTTAGCCTGAGTTTACATGTGTGTGATTTTCTTTACATGAGGAATTATTGTCACAAGTCAAAAATGACACCGCATCCAAGAAAATGATACATCAATTTATGATTGATTTCAGTAGGTTTAAATATAAATCAGTGTATCAATTCTAAAAAATAATCTAGGTCACAGTGTCTATGTTTATATCATTGATTCTTAGCCATCCTAGTGCTGTGAACTTTTAATATAGTTTCTTATGTTGTGGGGACCCCCAACCATGATATTGTTTCATTGCTACTTCATAGCTGTAATTATGTTACTATTATGAATCAAAAAATATCTGATATTAAAGATGTTTTATAAGGGGAAGAAAAATAATGCCTATGTGGGTCATGATCTCAACATTAAGAACCACTGATTTACACTATGCTGTTTTCCTCAATAATCCACTCCATTCTTGGTAGAAGTTGTCATCATTATGGTGGAGTTTGAACTTGATTAAAGATGCTGCTTTTGTTTCTTTCTGGGTATCTTTTACAAGATTAGTCTGTGCTTATGAACATGTATATGGAGTTTTCTTATGTTTGAATAAATATCCTTGTTTCACACATACAACACAGATGTTTAATATGTTTATAATCTGGAGGAGCACATGCTTAAAATTTCCCAGAATTTTGTAAGAAGACATTCAAATGTAGTCCTTGTAAAAGTGCACTCCAGTACACTTTTCTACTATTTTTCTAAGGAAAGTAGCTAGTGTAGATTGTCTACATTTCAGTCACATATCTTTTCCCATAGAATCATGTTTTATACAGGCCTCAAATAAATAGCTTATCACCGAGCAACCAATTTGTCACTTAGTGTTGTTTCTACCTTTCCAGTGTTGCTGTATCACACACATACTTTGCCTACCAGCCTGTAGAGTGACCCCTGAACACAGCCCTAACAATTAGGCATCCTTTTCCTCTCATTTCCGTTCTTTGGTGTTCCCAATCTCGAAGCTTAATTTATTTTACCATGGGAGGAGCTGTTCTGGGATGTGCTTTGCCACCTTATCTTGCAGATATACATCAGCAATTATACTGCTTCCTGTTTTACTGTAATTCTAGTAGCTCTTTCTATTCACCTGCCCTCAAGCCCCACCCTTTTGACAGCTCATTTGCTGTATTTTGATCTGTTGTTTACATTGTTTTTTGTCACAACATTTATGTATATTTTATAGTAAAGATAACTAAAACCCTCCAAGATTTTCTTCCTGAGACAAATTAGTTTTGCTTTTTTATCTTAAATGCAATGTTCTTCCCTTTCTAATTCAATGCTGCCTTCTGGTAATGGGTATCTTATTGCTTATTTGTTTCAGCTATTCCAAATTATACCTCTCAAAAGAATTTCTTATTCAGATGGATATTTACTTCTAAGCTATGTTGGTTTTATTAACACACCCCGCTCCTGTTGTTGAGAATCAAAACTAGGTACTCGGGCCTGGTAGCTACGCTTGGTACTATTGAGCAATGATCTCATCATTGAACAAGTTAATTCTGGAGTTATACCATTGAGTGAACAAAGTGTCTGCAATTATCTTGTTACTGGGTTTCATGTTAACTATGAAACAAAACTCAGGATGTTGCCTTCATGTCCTCAGAGATACCATAAGCTTGTGTGATTTCTAGCAGGCAGACTCTTTATTCTCAGCGCTTCTGTAGTCTTGTAAATTAAACAATTAATAGCTGAAAAACTAACATGATCAACTCACTATCTGATAAAAGTATACTTAGAATTTCAGTGTAATGCTTGAAGTCTAGTATATGAAGTCTGAAGTCTAAATATGTGGGTTTAGATAGGAATTTTTATTAATTTATTTAACTGAGTTTTATTCTTTTTACTCAATTATATTCTAATCTTAAACTCTCCTAGTCCTTAAATATGTTTGTAATAACTAGTGAGTAGATGCTTTTGTGTTCTTTCTACAGTGTCTATGATTTTCTGTGTTCTAATTTATCTGATAGTTACATATTTTGGACCTTAGGTTTATTAAACTCTTGTTCACTTTCTCTTCATTAGACTTTATGTTTCCCATGGGCCAGGGAGAGTCCCTCAGGCTAATAATAAGTGGACTTCCTTTGATTGATAAATCATTCATTCATCTTTTCTTTATCTTTTCATTGTTCTTAATTTTAGAATCCACTCTATTTTTTAAATAGGGTCCACAAGTTACATCTGAACATTAAGTGAATACTAATGATTAGGTTCTTTTTGATGAATTCCTCTAAACAGCTGTGCACATCACAATATGTAATATGTATATAATATACAGTGTCATAGTGAAAGTTTTGTATATGCTGGAAGGAAAAATTCAGGCTCAAATTATCATCACATAAATCCTGGTGTGGATGGGGAGAGTCATTTAAACCAACATAAACAGGTAGATGGTTTTCTAATTTTGTAACATTTTTCTGATAAATATTAGACTATCAATCCATTTTACACAGTGCCATCTACATATGAAGACACTGGCATGAGCAAACACGCCAGGACCTTTCAGACCTTCAAGCAACCTTCATACCAACCTGGTATTTCTTCAGGTCCCAGTGCCTATCTTCTACCCTCAACCTGATGCAGAGGGAACCAACAAAAATGTAGATCATGTAATAAAAAGGGATCTGTTTATAATGTCATTTTGATAGCTAGAGTTGAAGACAAGAGCAGACATAACGAAAATACCTTTGTGAAAATTACTACTGAAGGGTAGTCTTAGAAAAGTATGCGTCCACATGCACAGAAATGCATGGAAACAAAAACATATGGAGACACACATCTACAAACACACAGACACACACACACACACACACACACACACACACACACACACACAGAGAGAGAGAGAGAGAGAGAGAGAGAGAGAGAGAGAGAGAGAGAGAGAGAGAGAGTTGTACACACGCATAACACTCCTACACAGGCACAGATACTCACATACACCATCTAAAACCCATAAGTCTCATGAGCAGTAGAAACACCTCTTTGCCCTTGTGCAAGTTTAAGTAAACTATGGTTCAACACTTCCCTAGCCACTTCTGATTATTCTCTCCCCAAAGATCATTCATTACAAAGGGACGTAGCCTTTACTGCATTCAAACCACAGTTTCAGCTGGGTAGGTTACCTCATTCTAAATAATTTCCGAGTAAATGTTTTGTCATGGCAATGATTGACACACAGCAGCCGCTTTAAAAACAGCTTACAGTCAGCTCGAGTTCCTAATGTGCCACTTTTGATTATTTGCACCCTTAAAATGGTTTTCAAGCGGCGTATGATTTAAAGCCCTGAAAAGGAATATTCCACTCAGCACATTTCTGCCGCAAAGGCATCTCCAAAGAAATTTATAAATGTTTCAATCTTTTCTTTTTCTAACGCCGTCATAAATGACTAAGTGACAAGTGAAAATTGTCCTCCCTGTTCTCTGGGACGTACTGATCAAACTCAGACTTGACTGACATCTCTTTTCCAGAAGAACAAAGGAGACTGGGGGCCCAAATCATCTAAAGCCCGGGCTCCTTCCAGTCGCTGTGATTGCCTAAGCTTTAAAAAAGAAACGGGCCATTAATGGTGCGAAGTAAATAATTGTGCAGGCTCCAAGATGACTAGTTGGCAACATAGCAGAATTATCTTGTCAAAAGGAAAGTATTTTTAAACTTCTGAGTAGAAGCATTGAAATATTGATACTAAGTCAGAAAATTGTACCATTCAATATCCTATGCTGAGAATGACGATAATTTTAAAAAGTATTCATTGTTGATTAAAAATCTTCAGAAAGAAAATGTTTATCTTATCTCCTATGCCCTAATCTTCAGTGTGCTAACATGTTAGTACCATGTCAAAAAACCACGCATGCACTGTAACTCTAGACATTCCCACACAAATTAGTTTTCAATGAGCTATTTCCATTGTAACCATTATGGTGTTTGAGGAAGTAGATTATATATAATTTCTTAATCTTTGTTAGTTTTAAAACCAGTTTATTTTACTTCTATTTTTACCATGACTCTGGGGGACAGTTACTATGGTAAACTGAATTTATGAAGGGCAAGAGAGAAAGTGCTGGTGAGTATAGGCTACTTGGCTGAAATGCCACTGTACTCAGCAGGATCTGGCTACTAACTAGTAAACATCAACCTCAAATGACACCTCTGCTTGGTCCTTTTTTATTGCATACTATTTAAAAAAAACACAAAATTTGCTTGTGCAACCTTTTATCCTGCAGAAATTCACTTTTTAGCCCCACTCAGTTTCTATTCAGAAGTGTTGTTAGTAGCTTTACTGAGCAACATGAATTAATTTAATCAAAAAATAACTTTTAGAAAACTTTATGAATATTCCTCAAAAAAGTAAGAGAGTTGCCAGGTGATCAACAATCCTACTTCTGGTTATAAACTCAGTAATTTAAAGGATGATTAAGAGTTGGAGGTTTAGCCCAGGGATAGAGGGAGAGTGCTTACTTCTTTTCTTTTTATTAGATACTCTCTGGGTTTACATTTAAGATGTTATCCCCTCCCCCACCCCTGCTCCCATTCCAATTTCCCTCCACTTCTCCTCACTAAGGTGCACTCAGGGATAGAGGGAGAGTGCTTACTTCTTTTCTTTTTATTAGATACTCTCTGGATTTACATTTAAGATGTTATCCCCTCCCCCACCTGTTCCCATTCCTCTTTCCCTCCACTTCTCTTCACTAAAGTGCACTCACTTGTTCCTAATCATCCTCTTCATCCCAACTGCTTTGGCATTCCCCTACATTGGAAAAGTGTGCCCTCCCTGGACCAAAGGCCTCTTCTCCCATTGATGCTAGATACTGCAATCTTCAGCTACATATGCAACTGGAGCCATAGGTGTGTGCTCAATGATTGGTGATGTAGTCCATGGGAGTTTTGAAGGGTTTGGTTGGTTGATCATGCTGTTCTTCCCATGAGGTTGCACCCCCTTTCAGCTCCTTCAGTCCTTTCTTTAGCACCTTCATTGGGGTCCCCATGTTCAGTCCAATGGTTAGCTGCAAGCATGCTCAGCTGTATCTGTATGATTCTGGTAAGGCCCCTGAGGAGGCATCCATATCTGGTTCTTCCCAGTAAGTATTTCTTGGCGTCAGCAATATTGCTTGGGTTTGGTGGCTGCATATGAGATTATTTCATAATCTCAGAGCCCAGAATAGAAGTTGCATTTTCATATTCATGGACACATTGCATACAATAAACAGTAAAAACAACTCAGGTACCCATAAACCAATGAACTGGTAAAGAAAGTACAGTATATGCACAATAGAATGTATGCTTTGAAAAGCCATAGTAACGAAGAAATCGTGTCATTTGAGACAACATTTTAGACCTGAAGGACATTGTGTTAAGTGAAGTGCAATAAGTCAAACATAAATGATAAGAAATATAGGTTGATGTGTCACTTGTGGCCTTAGGAGTGACAGAACTCCTGGGAGACCAGCTCTCTCTGGAAGGATTTGGGTATGTAGAACTGTGAGATAACCTTAGTTCTGGGCACAGATAAAGACCAAGAGTAGAAGAGGGAAACAAAAGGTCACCTGTGGAAATGCAGGGATGAAGAGTGGAGAAGAGACTGAAGGAAAGGCCATGCAGAGACTGTCCTACCTGGGGATTCCTTAAGCATCCAACAAACCCAGTCACTATTGCTGAAGAACCCATGGCTCCAACTGCATATGTAGCTGGATGTTGGATGACACTATCTGGCATCAATAGGAGGAGAAGCCCTTGGTCCTGTGAAGGCTAGTTTCCCCAGTGTAGGGGAATGCCAGGGTGTTGAGTTGGGAGTGGGTATGCAGGAGGGAGTGCATCCTCATAGAATCAGGGGGAGGGGAATGAGAGAAGGGAAAACCAGAGAAAGAAGTTTGAAGTGTAAATACATAGACTATTCAATAAAAAAGTTAATAAACAGAAATAAAGAAATATATTTTGGAAGAACAGAGCTTGAGATTATAGTGGTGGTTATCAGAAGCTCAGAGAATCGGGAGTGGGAAGGATAGTATAAGATTAATTGGTACTAATCTATAATTAGGAGCAAGACCTTCTAATGTTCCATTACACACTAGAGTGAAGATAGCAAATGATTATGATCTACATGGCTTCTTTTTGTACTATATGTTTTAAAAGCTAAAAGAAAGAACTTTGAAAATACTTAAAGTAAGAAATGATAAATAATTAAAATAGCCGTTTACTCTGATTTGAAATCACAAGCCCATGCTCTCCCACACTAACCTTAACACTTTCTTTATATATAAATATATAATATACATATATTATGAGCCTGAATAACTATGTGATTTATTTCATGTACATATACAACATGTGCAAATGGTTTATAATAGAATATATTTTATACATATATAGAACTATATGTATATATATATATATATATATATATATCACACACACACACACACACACACACACACACACACACACATATATATATATATATAAAGTCAAACACATAATTCCTCAGGATATGTATATCTTTATGAAGTAGGTAAAAGTTACTAGATTTAAAATTTAGACAAATTTTGCCAAGCAAACATTAAAAGTTAGATTTTTATCTCTTTATTTTTATTTAATTTTTTATCTACCACTATTTAGAACATGAATGAGATTTAGAGTTACTGTTTATTTGATAAAAAGACACTTTCTGTACCTTATTGGTTATTCTTTCCTAAAAGAATATTAAATAATATTTCCTAAAAAATATTAAAAACAAAGCAAGCAAGCAAAGAATAATCCCCATTAACTATAATTTACTGGCAGTTAAATTGAACTCTAAACATGCATTATTATATTACCAGTATTTGTTAATTAGTTTAACATTCACTTACTTTCTTGTATCTACTAGAAATTCTGAAAGATTTTGAATGTCAGGACAAAGGAGACCCAGTTTGGCTGCAGAAAAGCAAAACAAACAACAACAACAACAACAACAACAACAACAAAAAAAAAAAAAAAAACAAACTGAGAATCCTCATAGATCTTTATATAATCACAGTGACCGGGGAGAGGTGATACTGATCTCCAAGTTGCTCATCTTGGCTTATGTAATCTAGAATTCATGGAGTAGGTAACATCGGGCTCTGTCTTGAAGGGAAAAAAAAGTATTGTAGTGTATATATTTATACGTGCTTTTCCCAGTAGGCATAGAGCCAAAAGGAAGTCAAGAAACTCAAGCTCCATTTTAAGACACTATAGAAGATTCGTTGCATTGCTGAGAGCTAGTTTCTCTAAGCTAAAAGGGATGAAGCACAAGTGACTATAAAATAATTAGGATTCTTCTTGAGCATCACAACAAAATGCCAGTAAACCCTATTGCTGTTTAATTGTATCAAACTCTGTTGGCTTTAACACAGTATTTAAAAATTATGCCCCTAATGAGAAATTTAAGAACTGGTTATATTTCCTGATGTCTCTAGTTTTAAAGCAAATTATTTTAAAATATCCTGAAAGTGACAGTTAGTACCCTCTATAGAATGATTTTCAACTTTTTGCTTAATTATCTACTCTGGTATTCTATGATTCTATAATTTAAAACTGCTGAAATTATGCTCATTCATTGACATGGACAGTTCATGGCCCTGTGGTTCCTGAAATTATAGTGATGCAATATTCTATAATATCTTTTACATTCTAAGAGTGTGGAACTTTTGCTGGACCACGCAATCAATCAGTAATACATCTTGAAGTCACAGAAGAATTAAGACCGATAGTCTCTGTGTACTCAAATTGATTTTATTACCTACCTTCAGGAAAACAATGAAATAAACAACATACTTGAAATGTTACCAATTTTAATCAGCATGTGATCTTAACCTGTGTGTATTACTTGGTAAAAGCAGCAAATATAAAAGTTGAAAGTAATTTCCTAAGCTTTACCATAAATGTTGAAAGCAACTATTTATTTATATTGATTGATAAAAATGTAGTTTGTTATCTGGGCCAGTTGTGATTAATTGGAGCTAATGGAACTACTCTGTTGTAAAATTCTCTTTTTAAGGTAACTTTTATTTGTCAGATGTAATTATGATCTTTTATGCTTACTGCTGAATAAACACAGACTTTTTATTATTAGTGTGCTTATTTTTAATCTACTAAGCAATGTTAGCCACATGATATAAGTCAATCTCTTCCATTAATCAATAAATAAATAAATGCCATATTTTTTTTATAAAATATTATTATAGCTCACAAAATTTGTTATATTTTCACAATGGAGTAAAACAGAAACTATGACTTTATGAAATTCTTAAGAAAATGGATGCATCTAGAGAATATTATCCCGAGTGAGGTAACCCAGTCACAAAAGAACAGACATATGTGCAGTCACTGATAATTGGATACTAACCCCAGAAAGCTCTGAACACCCCAGAAACAACTCACAGACTATATGAAGTTCAAGAAAAAACAAAGGTCAAAAAAAAAAAAAAAAAAAAGAAAGAAAGAGAAAATGAAAAACCATTATTCTCCAGTTCCATCCATTTACCTAGGAATTTGTGAAGTAATTGTAAGCACAGTCTTGTTCTTTTTAAACTCTGCTGCTTGGTTCAACTTAGCTATTATGGATCAAAAATCTTCTTCAAACTGACTGATGAAAACTGGCTTCTTTCGGCTTCTCACTGAATTTCTCTGCTTGGAAAACTGCCTCTGGTTCAGTGAACTGAACTGTGCTGGGTGCACTGACTGTACTGACTGTATGAAATGAATGGAACAGCAGGAAGCCAACTAAACTCAAGTGCATTAAACTGAACTTCACCAAACTGCATTCACCTGAACTGAACGGCACTCACTGAACTGTCTTCTGCTCCTGAGCCGCTCTGTGCTGGTCTCAAATAGCCTCCCTTTCTTGACTGTTCTCATGAGAGTTGGGATATCCTATCTCTGCTTTGTTCTGCCAAATCTTTCCCTGAGATGTCTCTTTATCTACTCTTCAATAGATGCCACTTTCAAACATGCCTGCTTCCTTCTACAAACTAACTTTACCTTCACTGTTTGGGATTAAAGGTGTGTAGTAAGGTAGTGACTATATTTCATGTCATTTAACACAGACATAGTCTTTGAATATGGTCCCTTGCTAGAGTAGCCATTTTGATGAATTAAAATTCTTCAAACTCTAAGTTTACGCAGAGTATTTCTGTTACTTTCTCTTGTGATGTTTACTATTCTGTACCATAAGTACAGAGTGAACCAATTTTTAAGGACAGATATACAAAGACACGTACACAAGAAGACATACAGAAGACATAGGGGCAATTCACTTCAGACAACAGCCTTCAGGCAAGCACATATAATAGACAAAGGATAGATTTCCGGGAACATGAAGCAGAATTTTCTCATCTGTACTCCATAGGAAAGTACAACACTTATGAATTATTAGTGACTTGTACCCAGTCTCTAATGTATAATAAATTGTATTTTACTAATTTTATTCTCACAATGAAATATCCTCATACTGATGTCATTATTTGTTTTATATTTGGCAGGTCCACTGAGACTGAGTTTAAGCATCTATTATTACCTGGTTCTTGTCTCTTATAAAGAATATTCTTAAAATCTTCAGAGCTGACATACTCTGTGGCCTGAGTTTTGCTTGGTGTGCGTTGTCACTTTTTCCTGTAGTTGCTAAGCTTAGCTTGTTTGCAATCAAAGAAAGTAGAATAACTAGTTGCCTAAAGGCTATGCTCATGATTATTTTGTAAATTTTTCATTTGTTGATATTTCAAGAAATGACTGTGTGACTGATACACACAAGGGGCCTTCAAGGTGCTTAAGATGCTAAAGGAATTGTAGATCCTGTTTCTTAGAAGTTTGGAGTATTATTGAATATTCAAATAGATCCATGATTTTATATCTACATTTCTGGCAGTTTAGCAAAGTTGGACACACATTTAATGAAATTTTTGAGGTTTTGTGTGATATAGAGTTTTGTATTTAAGAACATTATTTACATAGCCATTGTGGTTGGGTAGAGGGCTGACTGTGTGACACTGAGGAAACCTTTCATAGAATAGAGGAGCAATTCCAAGGTCATGAAAAATGAGTGGTAAAACAAACTAAAAGTTAAATATATTTTTCTAAATAATAGAAACAGCACGCATCCATAGAAAAAGACATGATAGTGGTGTGCTTATGTTGTGATTAGAAAGGAACACTAGGGAAAATTGAAAACAACAAGGAAGGATGGGGCTTATATAACTTGATGTGGTCTTTGTGGTTTGTCTTTGAACTTAAGAAAGCATTCTTGAAGGCTTTAATTAGTGTGGTACCAGGAATACCAATACTTTTCTGCATCTCATATTTGCATAATATAATATGGATTGATCACAGAAGCAACAAAAAATGAGCCATTAAGAAATGATCATGAATAGCATTGGAGACCATCATGAAGCAGTATGAGTCAGAGTCCCAATAACAAAAGTATTTTTCTTTCATATGTGAATTCTTGGATGTAATGAAAGAGAAGTAGCAGATGGGCATTGATTATTATGAAGTAGCCCAGTGTCTTAGATGAGGTTTCCATTGCTGTAAAAAAGACACCAAAATTTATAAACCCTTATAAAACATTTAATTGGAGCTGGCTTAGAGGTTCAGTCCATTATTATCATGGTGGGAAACATGGAAGCATCCAGACAGGGATGGTGTTGGTTGGAGGATGGGAGCTAAGTGTTCTACATCTTGTTCTGAAGTCATACAGAAAACTTTTTCCAGGTGAGAAGAGAAAGTCTCAAAACCCAACCCCACAGTTACAAACTTTCCTCCAACAAGGCTACACTTAATCTAATAGGACCACACACCTCCTAGTAGTGCCACTCCTTGCAGTAAAACAAGAAATAGCTCTATTTAGGCATTATTATTATTTCTTGATTATTGTTTTCATTTGTTCTTTTAATCTTTAATGAACTAAAAACCAGAAATGAAAAACACATTTGTGATGCAGATTCTGAGGCTGGAAGACATGGGCATTTGCTGAAGATCTTGATGTACAGTGGTCATGAAAAGCTTAGATCCACACATAGTGGTACACACACTTAATGCCAAGAGACAGAAACAAGCAGATGTCTGAGTTTAGAGTTAACCTGGTACAGAGAAAGTTCAAGGTAGAGAAAAATTTAAGATCAGGCATCATGGGCTATGCCTTTAATCCTAGCATCAAAGGACAGAGTCATGCAGATCTCTGAGTGCAAGGTCTGCCTACAGAGCAAGTTCCAGGACAGCCGAGCTTAGGCAGTGAAGAAGTTAGAAAGCAGAATGCTGGTGATAATGTTATAGAACAAGGAGCCATGTCCCAGGTCTAGCAAACAGCAAAACTCAGCAGCTTTGGCCACATGGTTCTCACTTTAGAGTCAAGAATAGAAGAGCTTATTGAGACAGTTAGTGCTGGTTAGCTGGACCTAAGAACATAGTAGTGATAACGAAGAGACCAAGATCACTGAGGTGACATCTTCTGGAAGTGTTGTCTGAGAACACAGAGAATCTGTGTTCCAGATATAGGCAAGGTTATACGTCATGCTCCAGCTGGACTTGGAAATAGGTAAGAGTCACCCAGGTGGTACTCGTTTCAAAGGTGTGACAAAGTCATGAAGAGCAGCTGAGTCTTGGTACTGTGAAAGGCCAGGTGAGGGTGCAGTCTTAGTTGCACTTGATGGCCCAGGACTGAAGGTGTCATGCAAAGAAGGTGAGGTACCATGAAAAGAGCCTATGAGAGTATAGGTGAAGTGTAGTTACAGCAGAAGAGTCCAGTAATTTGGAGATGCCAGAACCCCAATGGTATAACACCAAGAACAGCAGCATCAGTGGAGTAGAGTCAGCCAGAGCTTAAAGTGCAGAGCTGAAGAGAGAGTCAAGCCCTTTGGAAGAACTCAGAAGATCAATTGTCAGTCCAGGACATTGGAACAATAAGCTATAAAGTTGAAGTTGCCTTGGATACCCCAAGATGTCAGAGCTATGAGAGACTGGTCATAGAAAGCTGCTAACAGGGAATGGAACCAGCCCAAAAGAATGAAGTTTGTTGCTGCTGAGTGCCAGATCTGCCAACATTAGTCAACAAGTATGAAAAGAGCTACAAATTTGAAGAACATTTAAATGTAGAACTGTTTGGAGTATAAGCAGCTGTTTTTTGGGCTTGTTATGGTCCAGTATTTCTTTAACATTTTGGAAGAGTAATGCATATTCTATGCCATTATATGGAGGTATGGGATCTGATTTTTGATTTTGATTTTATAGAGGATTACAGCTAAGAGATTGGATGACTCTCAGAAGATACTTTGAACTTTGGACTTTTAACACTGTTGAGATAGCTATAGACTATGCAGTCTTTTGAAGTTGAACTTAATGTAATTTTCATTGAGCTATATCTAGGTATGGCCCCCATAGTCTCTTGTGTTTCAACAAGCCTATGGAGAATGGGGAGTGCAATATGGCAGTTTGAATTTGCTTGACCCAGGGAGTGGCACTTTTAGGAAGTATGGCCTTGTTAAAGTAGATGTATCCTTACTGGATAAAAAGTGTCACTGTGGGTGTGAGCTTTGAGGTTCTCCTCTAAGAGGCCTTGAAGAGAGTCTTCTGTTTGCCTTCAGAAGAAGATGTGAACTCTGGGATCCTCCCATCCTATGCCTGCCTAGACACTACCGTCTTTCCCACCATAATGATAATGGATTGAACCTCTGAACTTATGAGCCACTCCCAATTAATTGTTGTCCATTATCAGAGATGCCTTGGTTTTGATGTCTCTTCAAAGCAATGGAAACTCTAACTAAGAAGCACAGGGATGCAAAGAATGAATGCAAGTATGGGGAAAAGTAGTTACATGCTACTTTATACACATATTTAGAAAAGCCACACCTAAACAGTGTTCTAATCAATTCATAAATATTAGAAAATTGAGGTTGGGTTCATTTTCAGTAGTTCATAAATGTCAAGTGCCTTAAGATTGGTGACAGGAAGAAAGAAAAGGATATTTGCAATAAAAACATTGTTTCAAGTAAAATGAACACAATTTCACATGGGTTACTACCAGGAAAAACTGGGATAAGGAACAGGAAAATACTGATGAGCCTTTTTCTATAAATAATGAGATATCCAGAGTGAGGTTATGCATATCAGATAGAAAAACACTGCAAGGATGTAAAATTTGGTTTTATAAACACTAATTCAGAGGTTCCTAAAAACCCAGAGAATGGTATTGGAAGAAAGGCTCTTGGTCATGGAAGATAAAACTGAGCAGAAGATATAAAATTGCAGGCTATCACCTTAGAGATAAAAATGAATAAATTCACCCAGGCAACTATCTAAAACACAACAGACTAAGCATGTATTCCTGAAGAACATATGTGTCTACAGGTTGTAATCTTTGTTGTGTGGTTCTCCACAAAAACTCTGTTTGAAACTTTGAAACACAAAGCTGTAATAAAAAGGCATTTATGAAAATCAAGAAACCTAAATCTGTAATGCCTGTTTGCAGAGAGAAGAAAAAAAAAAGCTTTCATGCATTTCACATGAATGTAATTTAGCATTTATGATTGGTGTTCTTCTGTCATTTTATACTTTCCCACTTTTAGGATCTTCCTGACTGAAATAGTTCATATGGGACTCATCCAATGTTGACTTTTCATGACCTTGGTGGACAACAACCTTCTCCCTCTTCATCCCCTTCCTCTTCCCCTCCCCCTTTTTCTTTATCTCATTGATTTTACCAATAAAGAAAACATTTGTACTCATAACACATTCATGAATGGAAATGAAACTGCTTTAATTACTTATTTTTCTATGGCATTTACAAGTTTGGATCACTCAACTTTTATGCAAAATTTGCTCCCTAACATTGTTTTAATTACATATACAACTTTCATTACTTACTACTCAAATGTTATAGCTGTAAAATAAGAATAACATACTTATATTAATATAGCATATTAACACAACATTATACTTAGAAGCTGTTGAAAGAGACTGAATCCACAAAAAGATAATGTGCTGCTTCAAACATAATGCTGAGCTGAGAAGTCTGTTCTGCATAATAGTTTAGATTTCCACTGATTTGAACTTTATTGGAACCGGCAGCCCTATTTCTATATCCAGAGGCAATGCTTAAGGCACTTCTTCCTATTTTCATCATATGCACTGGAAAATATAAGTGCACTTATCTTAAAAATACTTAAAATTATTTGTGCCCACATTTGATCCAATTTTGAGACTTTTTCATTATGAGCACAGGTGCTGACTATCTAAATTTCAGATCTTAAGTGTTTTTGAGAGAGTTTTTGTTTTTTAAATTAGTCACAATATTTTTAATAACATATAAATGAAGTAACTGCTTACATGATGTTATATATTTTGTTTTTGTGTATCCCTTTTCTTTTACTGTTTTGGTGGTGCTGGGGATTGAACTCTGTGTCTTGTATATGCTAGGCAAATGTTATATCCTGGAAATGCATTTCACATCTGTCCTTTGTGTGTGTGTGTGTGTGTGTGTGTGTGTGTGTGTGTGTGTGTGTGTGTGTGTGAAGGTGTATATGGTATATAGTATATAAATGTATGCATGTAATATATTCAGAAGACAATGCATGTGGAGATAATGACAGATTATGACATTGGATGTACTGGGTGATTTCCTTTAGTGCTCTTGTATAACTTTGAGACAGCATCTTCATTGAGCCTTGAACTAAGGTAGGGACATATTTTCCTATCTGTGCCCCTGCCTACAAAGCTAGAACAAAATGAAACAACAAACAAAAACACCAAACGTCTGGTGTGAAAAGGCCACGAAATCTCTGACACCGTTAATGATACTGTTATGCTTGCAGACAGGAGCCTAGTATGGCTGTCATCTGAGAGGCTCCACACAGCAGGTGACACACAGATGCACAGACCAATAGTCAAACATTGGTTTGAGCTTGAGGACTTTTATGGAAGATTTGGTAAAGGATTATGAGCCCCCAAAGGGGATAGGAACTCCTTAGTAATACCAAAAGAATCAAATAACCTGGATTCATGGGGTGCTCTCAGAGACTGAGACCACAACCAGAGAGAATACACAGACTGGACCTAGTTCCCATCTTCCCACACACATAGCAGATGCACATCTTGGTCTTCATGTGGAAGATCCAAAGCAACTGGAGAAGGAGCTTTCCCTAAAGCTGATTTCTGTCCATAAAATCTATTCCCTTAATTTGACTCTCTTGTCTGGCCTCTGTTGGAGAAGAATACCTAGCCCTCCAGCAATGTGATGTGCCACAGTTTGGGATACCCAAGTGGGTGGGGGATTATACTCTCTTAGAGGAGAAAGGGATGACAGATGGGGTGAGGGACTGGGTGTGGGACAGCGATCAGGATGTAAAGTGGATTAAAACTACTATGAACATAATTATAAAGCATTTGCAGGATTAAACATTAACACAAAACAGAAGTGCAGAGCCACAAGTGATTTCTGACCTGGATGACAACATTTGAACTCATGTCATCCTGCTTGATTAGCTAGCAGACCTATGCAATGAGCAATCTACTCAGCCCCGCCTATCCTAATCTATACATCACAGTCAAACTAGTTTATACATTAAAATTCAAGTACTTGGACATTTTTCTTTGCATTTGCAGAAGGGCAAAAAGAGTGAAAAAAAATATATTCTGTCAAAACTGAATAGGTGATATATGGTTTTATTTCCTGTTGCTGACCAGCAAGCTACCTTTAAACTTAGAACTTAGAAGGGCCATTGAATTGATAAAATTGACTTAGAAAGTGAAGAGGTTGGTTTTCTGTTCTCTGTGTAGTATTCCCTCTAGAATGATGGAAACAGAGGCAGAGGAGCCAGTGTGGCTTTGTTTGGTTGTGTAGTTAATGGTGGTTTTGGAGACAGAAAGTCTGCCTCCTGACAAGTCTGGCTCTCTACATATAACCAGCATAGGTTCCTTTTCTTAGATACCTATGATTGTTAATAATGTCAAATTAAAACGAACTAGAACTATTTGAAGTCAAAACTGTGGACATGGATGTGAGAATCATGTAGATTGGATTAACTGAGAAAAACAAAACAACAACCACCACCCCCCAAAACCAAACCAACCAATCCAACAAAAAAACCCAAAAAACAAAACACACCTGAAACATAGAAAAGTCCATTTCGTGAACTGGATTCATAGACTGAATGAAATGAAAAAGTCTGAGCACCTGCACTAATCTCTCTCTCTGCATCCTGGCAGTTGATGCAAAGTTTGCTGCCAGGATTTCTCACTCATTCTGATGGAATGTACCCTGGGACTGTGAAATCCCACAACAAACAAACAAACAAACAAATAAACAAAACAAAACTAAAAACTCAAAAACCAAAGAATCCAAACCAAACACGTAAACAAAACTCCCCTTTTCCCTTCAGTTTCTTGTGGTAGGGCATTTGCCTACAGCATTTTACCTATTTTCTTAATACTAATTCTCTCTCTTCATGCAACAAATATGAAGATAGCCTCTTTCCTCACAGGAAATGAACTTGAAATAAAAATAATATAATGCATTGCCTGAAGCTCTATAAAGTAGATTCCTTCAGAATCATGGATAACAAAGTTTAGTTAAGCTATCCCTTACTTTCTTGAACAGATAAATAATGTGGTAAATTACATAAAAATATAGTATTAAATTTTAATTTGTTGTCACTGACAGAAGTTACCATAGAGCACAGCTGTCCAGCTTTTTGGTCATTTTACAATTTTAGGTTCAAACTGTAATAGCTTTTGTGTCAACATTACTATTCTCAATAAAACCAAATCATGCAGTCTGTTCTGAAAACCACTCCATTTCGCCTTTCAATATCTTTTGATGAGTTTCAAAGGTAGAGTCAATTACCCAGACAAATGAAACTGATGAATTAACTAATTTGTTTTCTCTAACTGTTTTGATGAAATTCCATAAACAGGCTGTTTTTTCCATTCCTCTGAGCTTTGAACCGTTTCCTGTTTGTGATGATGAAAATGCAATGGGGAATACTTTAACATATGCCTACTTCAAACTTGGTGAAACATGACAAAAGACTGAGCCCTGTAAAATATTTTCATACAATTTGTCTGCTCAATGCCATAATTCTAGAGCCTGCATGAACTGTGCCAGAATGCTGCCACATGATATTCTGCTGTTAATAGTAATCATAATGTGTATCATGTTGCCTGAATTTAACTTATTTCTCCTTTGGAGACCATTTTGTAGGTAGCATTTTAATTAACAACATAAAATGACAAATGTAGAAATAATTAACACATATATTAGAAATAATTGCATGAAAAGGTAATGCATGTATATAAACATATAATGATAAAAATATTTATATTTTCCACAGTCTCTACTGAGATAATGTTTAAATGTGGGAACATTTGAACTCTTAGTGGAGACTCATAAATTTTTTAGGCCATGATTTTCCTTTATTATTTTTATTATTTTAATCTAAAATTTAAAAGTAACATTCACATAGATGACGTAAATATATGATAGATCTGTAGAGGAGATATATGTACGTGTATGTGTACGTGTATGTGTACGTGTACGTGTATGTGTATGTGTACGTGTACGTGTACATGTACATGTACACATGCACATGCCCATGCCCATGCCCATGCCCATGTACATGCACATGCACATGCCCATGTACATGCACATGCACATGCACATGCACATGCACATGTACATGTACACGTACATGTACATGTATATGTATATGTACATGTATATGTACATGTATATGTACATGTATATGTATATGTATGTGTACATGTACATGTATATGTACATGTATATGTACATGTATATGTACATGTATATGTACATGTATATGTACATGTACATATATATGTGTGTATGTATATATTCTTGCTCTTTTCAGTTGCATTCTGTGGTGCTGAAGGTTTAAGCCAAAGCTTCATGTTACTCAGTATTGTGTGTGTGTGTGTGTGTGTGTGTGTGTGTGTTCCAGTTTATATTATACCTGGAATTTGGGAAAGCATTTAATTCTTTGTTCAATTTTATTTGCCACAGAAAAAGTTATGCATTGGCTGATATTATTTTAACTAATACAGAATTAGTTGCAAAGAATACATTAATATATCTTAACAAGATTCTACATTATTCTTTTGTCATGAGTTTTGATATTTGCATTTAATGGCCAATCTGACACAATTTAGAATCACTTGAGTAGAGCTTCACAATAAGCAATAGTAAAATTGGTCTTGCCAATTGCATCAAGACTGGCAGCCTGCCCCATATTGCTGGGCTCCTGGAAGGGCACTTTCATTCCTGAACCAACTGGGAGTCCACACATTTCCTCTCCACTGACTATCCCTGGAGAGGCCCCACAGAACTTTCAGCTCACATGTAGAGCTGCTTCTTGGAAACAGACACTTTCAGCCCAAGGCCAGAGCTGGCCCAGTTGCATGAGAACTGGACACTGCATTGGAACTCACAGCCTACCCAGAGAACCAAATACCCAGAAATATTCTCACTCCAGAGACCCACAGGAGAGACAAGATAAAGTCAGAAACAGCAAGATCACCTAGCATTACTAATAACAAGATGGCAAGAGGCAAGCACAAGAATCTAAGAAACAGAAACCAAATTAATCTGAAAACATCAGAACCTAGTTCTCCCACCACAGCAAATTAAAAAAAAAAAAAAGAAAAAAAATAAGATTTAGACTTAAAATTCATATATCAGGATGATGGTGGAGGTCTGTTGCAGTAAATATTAAAAAATAAAAATGGTATATGTCTTTGCTGGCCCTGAGTTCTCACTCCTCAGGCCTGATTTTAGTTCAGATCAGCGGGTACCTCTGTTGTCCGGTCCAATTTGACAACGGATCTCACTGGACCGGATCTCACTCAGTTCACACAAATCCCTTCCCTGGCAGTTTTCTACTACCTGTTCTCTGCCTCTGTCCCAGGATATGTCTGTCCCCCTACTCCCACATAAATACAACTCTACAGCCCAATAGCTTTTCATACAGGTTTATATATTCAACTCTCAGTCCACAAACCCTTTACATAACAAGATTGCATCCATTAGAGAAAGATACAAACTGCCCTTTTATATGAGGTATTAGACCTGTAAAATCTGTAATGTTCATAGCTATTTAACGCCAATCAATCCCACCTGGGTCCAGCTGGTTCTTGGGAACCTCCATGATGTGACGATCTCCCCCTCCCTCTGACCTCTTATACCTCTTCCTCTCTCCACCTCTTTTGCTCTGCCCAGTCATTTGCTTTCTTTTATTTTACGAATTAAAACAGAAAGATTCAGATGAAGTCACCTCAAGAGTATATGACTAGGCAGCCCCTCTTGGGGAAGTGGAATTAACATTAAAATATAAACAGCTTCAGGATAATCTATAGTGGGCCAAGCATAATTTTAGGTAATACACTTTTTAAAATTTTATCACAGAGATATGATATCTGACATCTATTCATACAAATCTTCAATTTATTCAAAATTTTGTGTAAACTTGTTATTAGGTATAATAAAGAACAGCAGGGGAGACTTGATTTTTATGAAACTACCAGCTAAAGAATCAAACTATTTTCATCATTTCTATGAGAGATTCAAATTGCCTTAATTCTGTTTTCTGAAAATGTAGTTGAGGAGTGGGAAGTGTTAGTGAAATAGCACAGTCTGTGTCAATGATATCTATTATTGGAACATAAATAGGTAAAAATGTAAATCAGAGTAATATAAAGTTTGTGTTTAGAAATAGTATCCAATCTAAACATATCTACAATGATTGCTGGTTTTAGATTTCTTCTTTGCTACAAACTATTTTGAATAATAACTACACTTTCCTGAAAACTTGAAAGTAACTGTGTCCTATATTTTCTGAAATTATACCTTTAAATGTTTCATTAGCATATACTTGTATATATAATAATGGGTCCAATTATTACTTGTATGTATGCATATAATGTAGTTCTCATATTTATTCTCCCATATCAATATCATTTGTTCCTGCCCATTTCTGTCAAACGATTTCCTATTCTTAACCAACCCTTCTACTTTCATGTCATTCTGACTTTCTGTTCCTCTGTTCTCTCTCTCTCTCTCTCTCTCTCTCTCTCTCTCTTCTCTCTCTCTCTTTGTGTGTGTGTTTCTGTTATTTCTTTCTGTCTCTATCTCTGTCTGTCTCTCTGTGTCTCTGTTTCTCATTTTGTATATGTGTGAGTGTTTTGTGTGTGTGTTACCTGGTGAGTTTCATCAGGGATGTTTACTTTATTAAGGATAAAAATTTGTTTACATTAGCATGGGTACTGTGTTGGTGATGAAAATCCTCAAAAAGTCTTTCTCTCATTCTCCTTCAGCTGTTAGCTGCTCTTCTGTGAAGGGTGGTGTGCTGATTAGAATATGCTTGGCCCACGGGAAATGGTACTATTTAGAGGTGTTGCCTTGTTGGAGGAAGTTCATCACTGTCAAGGTGGGCTTTGAGTTCCTATACTCTACCTAATGCAGAAGAAAGCCTTTTCTTGGCTGCCTGTTGAGTACAATCTCCTTATGGATGCCTTTGGATCAAGATAAAGGACTTGCCTACCCGAGTGTTGTCATGTTTCCTGTCATGATGACAATAGATTGAACCTCTGAACCTATAAACCAGCCTCAGCCAAATGCTTCCTTTATACAAGTTGTCTTGTCCATGGTGTCTCTTCACAATGTAACTAACCCTAACTAAGATAGGTAAAGAGTCCATGAGACTTAGAAGTCATCATTCCACACCTATCTCTTCTCTTCTACTTGGCTCATGTTCTTTTAATTCTTATTTGCATAATGTGCCCTGAGCCTTGTAAACGATATTGCCATTGTCTCATGGAGGCTGAGTCCTCAAAATACCACCATCCTCCATACTTTGACGAGCTATGACATATTGTTGCAAACATAGAGTACTGCAAAAAATAAAAAATAAAATAAAATAAAATAAACTCTCACCCAAACAGATAGGAGCACTAATCTATTAAATAAATATAGTTATTTAAAAGTTAATTTGACAGGCATATCAAGTGTATTTAGCAAAATAATTTCAGTAGCTTTCTTACGAAAACCTTGTGGCCCAGGTTTACAATCCAGATGGAATTTTTCTGGTATGGGTATCAAAGCCAATCGGAAATCAATTCTTTACCTCCATAACAGATTTGTTATTATCATGTCCGTGGCCACAGCTTCCCTAGTTGGTCTGCGTTGTGTCACACCCTGTTCCAGTTCAGAAATTTGTTGAAGGCAATGATCTTCCAGTAGATTCGTAGCACCTTTCAGTACTATGAAGGAAGAACCTTCTATCACTGCTCCAGCTTGGTTATATATGTTTGAGATCAATGTGTGACATTTCGTGTCTTCAGCTGTACAGCCTTATTGTTTAGTACTAGAAAGCAACCAAATGGAAGTGGCCAGTGGCTATATTGTTTTGGGGGCAACTCAAGCTGCCATGTCCAATAGCTGAGAGATAAGAGGTACAGCCTTGGGTATGGGATTTTCACCCAACAGCACATCATCCTGGGATGCCTTTATCTATGCTCAGCTTGCCTCTGTTCAAAATCATCACTGCTTTACTGTTGGACGGCATATTAAATGTCACATTTTCACACATTATTCGTTTTGGCTGACCCTGGTCCTGTTTCCCTTCTCCCTAATATGGTTGCTTCCCTAAAATTACTCACTTTTATGTTAATTTTGGCATCAACACTTTGGCTTTTATCACAGGTTTGAACCTATTTAGAATTTAATTTTATCCTTTAAGTGATATGTCTTGTTCTTGCTGAAAATTATGCAATTTGTGGCTTGTACAAGAAGCTTCCTTCTATTCCTTAGTTATGACACAGATTATATATTCATGTTATAGCATTGGGTCCTAGATTCCCCTCGTCTTCCTATACTTAGCCTCTCTGATTTTTATTGATAATTTCAAACTTGTCACAATCACTTTAAAACAATATTTTCTCTCCCTTTTTTTGTATGGGCTCAATATCCATTTCATATCATGATACTACATATCCACCTCACCCATCCCAGCATCATAACATTTGCTTCTATACTCCTTCAGTCTATCTTAGTGGCTAGCAATATTTTCACTCTAAAACAGAAAATTAATTATAATAATGTTGCTTTCATCTTTTTTCCCCTACAGAATAAAGTAGAAAACCCAGAGTTTTAAAGTCTATCTTTTGTAGTGGTGGTGGTGTTGGCGGTAGTGGTGTGTGTGTGTGTGTGTGTGTGTGTGTGTGTGTGTGTATGTGTGTATGTGTGTGTGTGTATGTGTGTGTATGTGTGTGTATGTGTGTGTATGTGTGTGTGTGTATGTGTGTGTGTATGTGTGTGTGTGTGTTTGTGTGTGTGTGTATGTGTGTATGTGTGTGTGTGTATGTGTGTATGTGTGTGTGTATGTGTGTGTATGTGTGTGTGTGTATGTGTGTGTGTATGTGTATGTGTGTGTGTATGTGTGTATGTGTATGTGTGTGTGTGTGTGTGTGTGTGTGTGTGTATGTGTGTGTGTGTGTGTATGTGTATGTGTGTGTGTGTATGTGTGTGTGTGTATGTGTGTGTGTGTGTGTGTGTCCATGAGTATGTGTTGGGCAGCCTTGCACACGTCATTGAACCCACATGGAGGTCAGAGGACAACATGAAGGTTCTGTTCCCACTGTTAATAATTTGGTTTCCCATGAATGGAACTCAGAGTTTTTGTCTTGCTCTTGTGCATCTTTATCCACTGAGCTAACTCACTGGCTATGTGTTTAATACTAGAATCCTTATTAATGTTATATAGCCTGCCTTTGCAGCATGGATCTTCAAGATTCTAAGTTTTCTGCTGTCTCAGAGTAAATAAGTTTCAAGATTTTTTTTCATGTTCTATTATATTTATGTAGTTTAAACCTTTCTGTCTTGAATAATTTTTACTCTTCTCCCTAGATGTGGAGCTGCTAAAATTTTCTTGTTTGTATATCTTCCCTGATACTCAGCTGGCATACCTCTCTTATATATTGCAAAGCACACATCCATCCTACGAACTTTCGATGGCTTTTCTGCTTCATAATAAGCACATATTATGCATTTCAATCTGGATGTGTTGAGTGATGGAATGGACAATTTCATTTCACAAATTCTAAAACGGAAGCACCCTGGTAAAATAATAAAAGTTTTCAGGTCAAAGAATCATTCAGAACAAACAAACAAACAAACATACAAAGAAAAAGTCACAGACATCTGAATGCCTAATCCCATGACAATTAAACTTGGAAGAAAAATCAAGTTTTAATGATAATTAAATTTGGATAGTAAGAAAAATAGAAAAATAAAGCCATTTAGTTTAGGTTAGGAAATGTTTTTCTCCACTTAGCTATAATAACACATACAGAGAGGAAAATGAATGCTGTAAAGAAATATGTTTTTGATAGTTATGTTTCTCTAGAAGCAGAAGTGTTACACTACCACCACAGGAAGGGCCATAGAGGGAAACCCTGATTTCAACCAAGAGGTGTAAGGCATAAGCAAAAGTCAGAAAAAAACATTTGCTGTTGGTTTAGAGGAGCTTCGAGCTTAGGTGATATAGGATGAGTAGAGCTGCTGGAGAATAGCCTTCAGGAGAAAGGGATGGTTGATGCTGCAGACACAGGATGTTCAATTTAACCAATAAATTATTTCCATATCTGGTTCTCAACTCCAAAGGAATAGTGTCTCTGGAGTCAAAAAGGCCTCAAGGTATCAAAGTTTAAAGAAAAAAAAAATGAGCTGGATGAAACAATTAAAAATATGAGTCTCAGCAGTAAAGAAGTAAGCAGCTAATAAGAATGACTTTCCATGCCTTCTTCGCTTTTCAAAAGAAAAAGAGAAATGTTTCCATTTGCAACCATTTGTATGTGGTAAATTTACAAACTGAACACCAGCTAATACCTGCAACTTCTAGAAACACCTCTCTGAAGGCAGAGGCTTTGTTTGCAAACACATCAGAGAGTAGGATCTTAGGAAGAAAGGAACTGAAAGCTCCCTGCAAAGCACAGTGAGGACCAGCAGCTCCGCTGGAGAGAGGCAGAAGGAGCCCATTTCTGCAAATAAAGTGACTGGTGAATTCCTTGGTGTTCTCAAGACTAAGGCTTTCAGGACCCAAGGAGACAGTAGGGGTGGGATGGGACTAGGTGAAATTTGCTCCCAGAACAATAACATCCAGAGGGATATTTTCTACCACGTTACTTGTGTCGGTGTATTTATCCAGTGTTTACTGGATACAGGAACTGAGGGAATCAAAATTTGGAGCAAGAAATGGTAGAAGAAGGAAAAACAGTTTTAAGCTTTGTAGTTGGAAGCTTGGCCAGGTCCAGATATTCCACCAATCTCTTTTCTGTGCACCTGACACCCTTTTTTTTTGACTCATGGATAAGTGGTTGCCTTCCATACTTTCATTTAAGTTCCATTGAGGTGCTTGTGCCTGGGCCATTATGGGGTCAGCTAGTGTTTTCTTCAAATAATTGCAAATTAATTTAAGGCAGGAATTAATGTTTCTTAAATTCTTGGCTATGTTATAATGCTTATATGTCTTTGCTTTACAAGTGAGTCACTGACGTTGAATACCCACTTCTGTTAAAAACCACATCCATGAATGTTTTGGGTCCTCACGGAACATTTAGTAAACATTGTGGCCATGTTACCTTTGCAGCTGAGACAAAAAGAACTTCATAAAATTCACTATCATTGACCTTAATATAAAAAAGGACACGCTGGGTAACTGTGGAATCAGGAAAATGTTTTTCACTTCATTAGCTTTTCGTCTTTCTAGTGGTCTCTGAAAATGTGCAGAGCATAGCTGGGAAGCTTCATCCGGCTATCGAGAGATAAAAACACTCCAGGCTCCTGCTGCCTACTCTTCACTGTCTCTTTAGCAGATTGGTAAAGAAAACCAGAGGTTAAAGCTATTGCCACAGCCACAGCTACAGATACACGACAAAACAGAAACCAGTTGATTAGGAAATGCTCTTTTAAAGAAAGGTTCTGCTGGTCCAGCCACATCCTGGAGAATTAGGCGGATTCCAGAATTTCATACAGTAGTATACTCACTCAGGATAAAGCTTTCCCATAAGAATGATGTTAAGTTTTACCCTGGATACTGAGGCTGCAGGATAATATGAGGCATGGAGAATCCAAACCATCTCATCCTCAAATCTGAGGCTGGTCACGCTTAAGCCACAAACTCACAGAAGGCTGGAGGCTCTTCTGTGAAACTGCTGCGTAATTTCCCAAACTTCTTCTTTGCTCATTTAGGTATGATTGCGCGAGAAGATTTTTAAAAGCAATTTTTGGGAGCTATAAACATTATTAAAGCAATTTCCCCCTCATGTTTATAGTTTATGAATACTTTAAAATCATAGGTGTCTCTGTAAAGATGTGAAGAGCACTGAGGAACTACCACAGCAGAGTGCCTATTTTCAAAGGGAGGGAGAACGGGTCTTTAAAACTGCTTCATACTCAGTAGCTGCTGAACACCTGGCATGTCGGGCTGGTCCACATGTGGAGATTGAGAGAAATCTGCTGAGAGTCACAGGAAGAACCAAATACCCTAGCAAACAGCACACTCTTTCCAATGCAGCTTTGACCACTTAACTCGATTTAGAGTCAAGGAAACAAGAAAGTGATTATGGAATCTTTTTCCACAAGTAAGGAAAGCTGCTGAAGCCAGACATGTGACAGATACACCTCTGTATGGAGGGCTAAAAGAGTCGGTGCATGAAGCTCAGGAGGTGAAGCTTGGATTGCCCTGGAAACTTCAAGAAGTCGGAGAGCCATGGGACACCTGCCAAGGAAAGCTGCTAACAGGAAGGGGAACAAGCCCACAAGGAAAAAAATGTATTGCGGTCAACAGAGTTGAAAGAAGTTGAAGATCAAAGAGTGCTTTGTCATCAGGCCTAGAGATGCCGAGTTTGGAGTTTACCTGGTTTTTTGGTTTTTTTGTTTTGTCTTGGTTAGGTCCTGTATTTTTTTTTTTTTTCTCTTTTGAAACTGTAATGCACAATTTGTGCCATTATATATTGGGAGTGTGTGATCTGTTTTTTGATTTGACAGGGGGTTACAGTTAATCAATTATATGAGTGTCAGAAGAAACTTTGGACACTGAATTTTTGAACGTTTTTGAGACTGTTATAGACCACAGGAACTTTAGAAGTTGGATCAAATGCAATTTTACATTACAATGCAGTTACCAGACTATGGGCCAGGGAAATGAATGTGGGGTTTTAAATGAAAATGGCCTCCAGAGCCTAATAATGAGGGGTACTACTGGGAGGCATGTCTTTCAGATTTCAGATACTCCAGTCACACCCAGTATCCTTCTCTTTTCCTTCTTCCTGCCAACCCAGATGTAGACTTCTCAGGTACCTCTCCAGTGCCATGCCTGCCTGCTTGCTGTTAAAATGAAAATGGGCTGAACCTCTGAACTGTACTTCAGCCTCAAGTAAATGTTTGCCTTCACAGGAGTTGCCATGGTCATGCCATCTCTTCATAACAATAAAGACTGCTTCTAAAACATAGGGCAAGCAGCTAGAAAAAAATTGAAGGTCACATGTGGATTTGAAAGAAAACTAATACACAAATAGTGATTACTTCAGAAGAAGTTTTAATTATGATAGTCAACCGTGTACAGAAAAATAAAATTTTACAATGTAACAAAATTACAAAAATAAAAAAATAGCTTTTGAATTTGTCTATAGGGAAGATAGGAAGAGAAAACCCAAGAGAAAGGAAGTCCATTCTTTGTGTCCCTCATCTTTGTTCTAAATGCTTTATGATCATTTTATTTTTTTAAAATAAAATTTACATTAGCCATAATGTATCTCATAAAATATTTATGGGTGTTTTATAAATTGGACATTAAAAGCACATCACTTTTTTAATTGAACAACTTCATTTTAAAAAACAAAGATAAATGTACAGATTTTAAGCATTTTTGCATAAAAGTATACGAATACATTTTTGTCAGTGCTTGGTTTTTTTTTTTTAAAGGTTTTATAGTGTTCATTAAGATCTTACTTACAGAAGTGATTTTGAATATTTGTAATTAAAGTATAAAATTAAGTTACTGAAGACATAATGGGAGGTGTTTGTTGTGGTAATTATTTGAAAAGGTAGCTACCAGTTTTCAAGAGTCTCTTCTCTTTGAGCCCCACTCTCTGGATCTGACCCGGGCGGGTAATCCTCGGCACTGCCAGCTTCAGCTCTTTCTCACTGCCATTTCTGCGCATAATTGCTCGGCTCACCTCCGCCCTGGACATTCTGACCAGAGTGGTCCACCAGACTCTTCAGCATGTCATCCTCCCCTACCCATGGCGCTTCTCTTGAACTCAGTTAAATCGCCACATGAAGGAACACACCACACACTACTTCTGATCCAATTCATAAGATATAATTTGCCCATCTGGATAGCACAAAATCCTGTACAAACCAGTTCCTTTAAAATATACATAACAACCTGTGTCTACGGAGAGACTCACAGAGAGGGTCATCTGTGTCCCGCCATCTTCCCTCTCCTTGCTCCTTCCTTTCCTTCTAAAACTTTGTTCCTGTCCATTTTTTTTTCCTCTTACACTGACAGGCCTCACTTTATCTTGGACCTGCCTTCCTACATAATCACACCATTATCAGGCAATGTTTTTAAAAACTACACAGAAGCAAAATTATGACTGCAAACGAGATTTATCTATGAGTAAACACCTAATTATTTCAACATCACATAGCTTACTCCTCATAGATTTTATTATGCATTTCCCTTTTATATTACTTTAAATGTGTCTTAATGTGCCAAGTATTTCTTAAATGTTTTATAATTTGTAAGAATATACATGCTTTGAATTTTGTCCTATTGTAAAATGCAATTATTATATTTAATGTATTTCTGACAACTAGTATCATATTAGAGAGGAGGTTTTAAGAAATCAATTATCTCATTGATTTTATGGAGTTTTGTCCAATTCAGAACTTCTCTAGATCCTAATAGGACGGTTTAAGAAGATGCTGCTAAGAGACATCTTAACTGTGTTCATCTTCTAAAGCTATGAACATTTTTCTGATTGTTTTTCATAATGAAATAATGAGCTACAGGGGAAAGCAGGCACATCAGAATAATGAACAATCCTAATTTTTATGAACATGGCAGCATAAATATTATGCACTTATTTTTCTAATCCCAAGCCTCTCTTCCTCTTCTCAGCCCTTTCTCTCTGTTTCGTAGCTCCCCCCATTTCAGATTTGTCTTTCCAGTGAAATACTGCTGAAGAAGAATAGCAAACTTATAACCAAACATTTAAATCCCATGAAGGAGCTCTGAATGGAAAGTGATTCAATTATAAAACATAATTGATAGATGAAAATTTCTCTTCTAATGATTTTATCTGAGGCTGTAACTCAAATAAAAAAATTAAGGAATATCAATTTTTCATCCCCTTGGTTGGTTATGAGATATAAATTATAATGGTCAATTGCCTTGTCTCATCTGTGCTACTGAGGGAATCTGAGAATAAGAGACAAGTCCCCTGTTTCAGACTTGAACATATTTATTTCAGTGGTTTTCCTAATGTCTCTGTACTGGATAAGGCATCTCTCTTGTATTATAACAAGAAAAAGGAGAACAGCAAACATCTAAATTCATTAAGACTATCACACTTTTGAAGACAGCTGGGAAGTAAAATATTTCCAACAGGTTAATGCTGCTTATCCCAGGGTGTAATGATGCCTTAGTTGGATTAACAATGGCAAAGCTCACCTGTGCATGGGATGATTCATGCAGAACACTCTCAATTGGAAAATTCCGATTGGATTGTTTGAAGAGAGGTTTTCCCCACAATGTCTGTTGGATGTTCTAAGCACCAGATTTTATGATGTCACCATTCGTTTTCCTTACCTGAGAGTTTGGCCAGTATTGTGACCATCGCATTTGATATGTTTCTGTCTGAGACTCACTGTTCTCAGCCTTGCTTGTTACGTGTGAAAGAGATTGATTCACTTTCAAAAGCATAGGCGTCATGAATTGTTCTCCACAAGCAGCAGTTCCTCAGGCAAACATTTAGTAGGTATTCTCAGTAAATCTCAGCAAAAGTATTAACACTTCTTTAAAGTACAACTGTTGTGTGCATAGCATTTTCTTATCACCCATGTTCATCCTCCTATGTATTTTAAATTTTCTATATTAATTATATCCACTCTATATTATATACAATCTGAGTATCATGAGTCTTATATAAATAATTATAATGCTGAAGTATTTACAGAATAATTAAATGAAGAAAAGAATCTTTACATGTTACATTTTTTTTCTTTTTCAAATCTGTTTGAGACACAATTAAGAACATCTATAGATGTGAAACTCATAACAGATCAATAGCATATGTGAGTGCAAGAAGACAGATATTATCCCAGAAATCAACAAAGCAACACCAAGATAATGTTATAGAAGCAAAAAATAGAGGGCCAGAAAAAGTGAATTAAAAAAGACAAATTCAAAGTTGCTTTATGATAAAGCAAAGTTTTTTAAAGTAAAATTTAAAATAAAGTTTTACTGGCTGCAACTAATGATCATAAGCATAGGTATTACCTTCTAGAGGATTATATGTATCATTTGATGGAATTTTTAAAATTAGAGAATGTGGCCTGACTATATTAAAATTTCTGTGCACTTATAGCTCTTATAAATTATATTGATATAAAGATACAGAGTGTGCAACATACAAATAAAAACTTTAAAATATTCTTTGCTGTAATTTTATATAAACAATTTATTCCCTTAGATACTTTTTATTGATTTTAGCTGAACTCTCATATATGTCGCTAAACTATGGTTGTAAATGATAAAGGAATAGGACTTGAACATAAATATTGGCTGATATTTTCAATTACTTAGATAGAGTGAAAGTGAGGCAGTGTGACTTATGTTGCTACTTCATTCCTTTTTTTTTTTTCAATGTAGGAAGCTTTTTGCTGAATCCTGCAAGTGCTTTAAAATGCTGGGAGGGTATTTCCTCTGTTTTATGTGCATTTGTAACAGATGAGCTTCTTATGTTTAAGCTGAATTCTAATAAAATTTTTAGGCTTATTCCTTAAAGGTAGTCCATAAAATTAATAAAACCATGGGTTATATTATTCAAAAATTGCCATGATACTAATTGCCTTCCAGTGGGAGCATCAAGTCAACCGGGGGGTCAGAGTGTAAAGCTCCGGAGAGACCCAGCTGCTTATCCTTTAACTGCCATAGTAATGAAGTCACACAACCTATTCCACGCTGTGATGTACTACAAACTAGCAACTAAAATAGGCTTTTGAGTATATTTTTCTTCTCCTACCTCTAAAAGATATGGTTCTGTATTATACATTTCTTAGCTTTCAGAAAGATAGTTTGGTTATTTAAGCAGTTTATTAAAGGGCGCAGATGGCCTTCTGATAGTACCTTTAATGATAAAAGAAGGGACATCAAAGTTTATGCTGAGATGCAGAGTCTGGAACAATGCCTAGGCTTGTCCCCAACTCAACTAAACTTTCAACAATTAAACTTTGGACAGAGAATGTCAGCATTCTCTGTGAGATAGCATGTTCATCTGCTCTGCAGATAAAGGGAAGATTAAGTATCTTCCTAACAGAGAGTAGGTGGCACATGAACATTCGAACTCTGCAGCCTGATTCTTGAGGTGTTTCATCTTACTTGCTTTACAGGTGTCTGAGTCTATTGGCAGCTAATACTGCATGCCTAGCTTAAATAAATATACATTTTTTAATTTTTTCAGCACAAGATTTCATCAATCAATTTGTGCAAAAGGCAAGCTTTAAAAATTTACATGTATGGCTTATCTAAAATATAAATAATTGTGTATTAATGCTTAGGTCCAATGTAAGCAAAATACAATTTAATATGTTATGTTTGTATTTACTTTAAATTTAAAAATTAAATGTGATAATATCACTCTCTTTTTCTGTAATTCCTCCAAGCTTTTCCATGTGCTCATTCTTTCTAATTATTGAACTCCTTTTGGTTTTTATCGTTACATGAATATGCACATAAGTAAGTATATAAAACTAAAAATATCTATTTACTTTGATGTGAATATTTTAAATTGGCCAAAGGTTTCTACTAAAATATGGACATATTCTATTGAAGTACTTAAAACATTGTGTCTCATACATACAAAACAATTTATTGTTCACACTCAGATCTACTTATGTAAGTTATAAGCAAGCAAGTAATGAGTAAGCTTTGCCACAGAAAATGTAGCTGCTTAGATCAAATGGTTAAATATATTAAGATCACTAAATTTGTTGTTCTTTGTTAGCACATAAAGGTGGAACACCAAGTAAAGTTAAGTAAAATGACAAAATTGAATGGTTTTAGAAAAAATTAAATTGTCTTCCTTTATGGCTTTTACCAATGTTATTTCTAGCTTTAGTGCCACTTTTGCTGACAATTAGCACATTTAAATGAGTTCATCAGCAAAATCCAAAGTAGCTATAGTTGGTGGATGGCTGGAGCCTTTTAGTATTGCTGAATTGGGAATATTGAATTCAAGAATGTCAAGGTTCTTGGATAATATTCATTATAAGGTTACCACTGGAAAAAGCACGCTGTTTCTCTCTGATATAGGAAAATTGAACTCTCTTTGTTATCAGTTAATCAAAATGAGAAAATGAATGTGGCTCTTTTGTTGGAATACTATAAAATTGTTTTCACTATAAATCACTTGTAAGCACCTTTCATTTCAATTTCAGTCATAACCAAATCGTAGGATTTGTGCCAGAATAAAATTAAAAAGATATTTTAGATGCTCACCAGACAGAGGTAAATCTTAACTTAGAATACATGCTTTCAAGTGAAGCACAGGCTACTAAAAAAAAAAAAAAACCAAATGTTTAAACTAGGATTACAGCCATTAAATTTATTTTGCCTCATAGTTTATTTCAGTACAGAGTATGCTTTGTTAATCACCTCAAAGTCAACCTTTAAAATGTAGTTTGTTCACATTTTTTTTCACTCATACTGCTCTAGAACAATTGTTCTCTGCCATTTAGGCACTTTTCAACATGCTTTTATTTTTGCGAACAAAAAATGGGGTTTTAGGAAATATACCTTTTAAGGTCTTCTGGGCTCGTACCCTGACAAAGGTCTGAGAGCATTGCTCAGAGTTCAACATACAAAAATGCGGGTATTCTCAAGCTAAGGTTTAAATGATTTCTGGAAATATCAAAGGACAGTGCTACATAAAACAAGCCAGGAGAATGAAGACAGTCCTGGGTCCTCAATTACCTTGGACACGAGGACTTCCTGAATCTACCTGTTCTTCCCATTTTGGGTGCCGATGTCCTTTTCTTGTGTTGCTTCGTCATCCCCAGTCAGAACCCTCATCACTGAAACTCATTTCCGTGGCTGTCTTATAACACGCGTTTCTGAGTTGCATGTTTTCTTCTTCCTGGAAATTTTATTGCAGACAATCTCTGATTTTAATTAGATGTTGTTCCCACTTTCATATATACTTTTCCTTTCAAAGGAAGAAATTGTAATTATTGTGTCTGTGTGAGGGGACTTCTTCCTCAACTCTGGCATTTAGATGTTGAAAAAAATGACATGTTTGTTTGGAATGAAATATTTCTAGTGCTATACTTTGTTCATTCTCATGCGAGGAAAATATAATTAAACTGATATTGCTATCCTCAGAATAATGTAGTTTACACTTACATTCTTCCTTTTCATCTCACAGTAGACCAGGATGTATTGAGTAACAGATATTTAAATTTCATATGCTTAGATTAAAAAGATACTCATAAGCCAGAATATTGTTTTGGAACTAAGACTATGTTAAGAAATCTGATCTTATCTTTCTTCTTTGCTTAGCTGTCAAGTCTTTTGGTGAGTATATTAGTTAATTATACAAAAGGAAGCAACTTAGGTAAGAATGATTTGTTTTTCCCAACAATGCCTTGGACTTTGGTGCAGAGTCTTAGACTTTGGTGAAGTTGCTCACAGCTGATCATACAAGAACAGTACAGAAGAATTAGAGACTGAACAGAAAGATGGGCTGGACTGTAAGCTCATATAAACACCCATCAGCTACTGGCTTCCTTCAGTATAGCTCTTCCTCCCAAAGCCTTTGTACCAGCTAGGGAAGAAGTTTTGAAATATACAAGCTTGTCAGAGACACTTTACATGCAAACCATAGCCATTAGTTTCAAGGATTGATTGGCATTTTTGTATGTACTTAACATAATTGAAATGTTCTGACTAAATTTTCAAAGAAATGAAACAAAACAGTAAAAGAATTAAAAGCTCCTGAATATAAGACAGAATATTTTGAACACAATTTCTTCTTCTCTCTAGAAATTGTTCTATTTTAATCATTTCATAGGATATAATATTACTAATACCATTTGAGATTAGAAGACACCTGGTACATACAATTGTACTTCAGTTTTCCCCAATGTGTCTTTAGAAGATACTCCCATCTCCTTTGATTTATTCTATACAGCACGCCCCATTCTTTTTTCAGAGAATCTTTACTGTTTTTATTCCTCACTTGATTTACTCGTTCTCACTGCCTTTGTCCTTGGAAAGATGGTTTAATGTCATTTGCTCTATCTTTACCAACAGAATTTCCTGCCTGTGTGTTTCAAACTTCAGTATTCACAAACCAGTTTCATTATTTATATTTTTCATAAAGCACAATGAGTAGGCAGCGGGGGATTATGATTCTTATCAGTATCTGCAACCTGAAGACATGTTAAGAAAATACACAATACTGTGCTTATCTGGAAATGTTATGGGACCAGAACATGAAGTCTAAAAACTACTAATTGCTGTTAACATGAGAGTGCTATACAACATAGTAAATCTCAGCCCAATTTGTCCATGCTGAGACACATCACAGAGAAGCTTCTAATTCAATTACAGGACCTACCATGCAACACAGACATCTATCCTCCAGGTTCTCAAGTTTTCTAGTGCTGTGGCCCTTTAATATAGATTGCTTTGTTCTGGTGACACTTCCCCCCATCCAACCATAAAATTTCTTTTGTTGCTACTTCCTAACTGTAGTCTGCTACTGTTATGCACCATAATGTAAATATTTTTGAAGACAGAAGTTTTCCAAAGGGGCTGTGACTCACATGTTGAGAACTGCTGATCTATACATTAGAATACATTTTAAAAGAATTGTTAATTACTGCCATGGCTACCTTCCAAAATCCAATCTTTATTGTGAAAGCACAACAGGTTTATGTAAACACTTGCTGCCTCAGCTGAAAACCAAGTCACCTAGGTTCTCTTTGAGTTAAGTAGGGTTAAGTGTTCATGTGATATAAAGAAATGTTATAAAAATTGGGTGTGCAAGCTTTGGATAGGCTGCTTTAAAAAAAAAGATGTTTAAGCTGCATGGTCTTTATTTCCTGCAGTCAGAAAATAAGGATATTGACTGACTAAGAAAAGCTAGCTTGTACCCTGATGTGGGAGTTGGTAAGAATAATGTAACAAAGCATAAGTTGTGTTTCTACTCAGTTGTGGAATTACTAAATCGGGACAAGACTGCTCTTGCTTCAGAAGAAATAAGTGAAATGCTTTATTGGGAAGACATCACTTATTTTAGTTATTATGTGATTTACAAATAAACTTAAAGTTGTCACTTTCTTTCAGCAAGAAACATATGAGACTTTGATGTTATTTTGTTTGAGATATGTTGCATGGATATATCTTGAAATTTCGAGTTGGTTTTCACACTTAGGTCAGGATATGGGTCAGTATAGTGGCAACTCTATATCCTATATAGTGGTTTTATAAACAGAACGCTGATATTGGTCGTTTCCCTTCATCCATACCCTTTTATACCATAACTGAGACTATGGAGTGCTCACCAAAAGGAACCTAACATGGCTGCCCACCAAAAGACCCAACAAGCAGCTGAAAGAATCAGATGCAGCTATTTGCACCCAACCAATGGACAGAAGCTGCTGAACCCTGTGGTTGAATTAGGGAAATGCTGAAAGAAGCTGAGGAGGAGGGCAACCCTGTAGAAAGACAAGCAGTCTCAATTAACCTGGACCCCTGAAATCTCTCAGACATTGGATCACCAACCAGGCATCATTCACCAGCTGATATGAGGCCCCCAACACATATACAGCAAAGGTCTGGGTTCAGTCAGAAAAGGCGCACCCAGCTCTCAAGAATCTGGAGGTCTCAGGGAGTTTTGATGCCTTGCAAGGTAAATGGGAAAAATTCTTTTGGAGACATGGGGGATGGGGAGGAGTTTTGGAATGTGTAACAGGGGGTATAGAAGAAGGAAAATAAAATCTTGAGTGAAAAAAAAAAGCTTATTTAGAACATTTTCTTCAAATCTTGTCTTTGGATTATAATTTTTGTCTATTTATTTATTTTTTTTATTAATGGGCCATTTGATTTCTTCTCTTCTTCTAGTCTTTCCTTCTTTGTTTTTCTGCCCACCTACATTCCATTCCTTCTCTAGTCCTTTAAGGTCATTATACTTTAAATAGTCACAGCATCCACTTTTACCAGTATTACCCAATGCTTGTTATAGAAAACAAGCTTTGCCTGTTCAATAATTTTAGAAATTATAGAGATATTCGTTTTATCTATAGTTTATGTAGAAGAAATATGAACTTAAGTATTGAAGATTTAATATTATTTTTATAGCTATATTAGTTCTTGAGCAGAAATAAAACTTAGGACAAGTTTTAGATTCTTTTCTCGGTGTGCTTTTTTTGTTGTTTTTTTTCTGTTTTTGTTTTTGGAAACAAATTAATATAATTGAAATAGAAGACAGAAGTACATTCAGGTTATTTGGTAACTAATTATTGCTCCATTTTGAAATTTTAAAATTTTTAAGGAAATTCACAAATGAAATTAGCATTTGCATTATGTATATGCGGGTGCAGAACATGGGTTCTCTGTAAGACCATCCAGTGGTCTTAACCACTAAACCAGCTCTTAAGCCCCTGAGTATTGATTTTTAAAATTTCCAAATATTATAATCAAAGATATGTCTTTCTGAGTTGCTCATTCTTTTGTCTTTATTATCCAACTTTAAGTATTTACCATGCCTGGTTGACTAACTGCAGATGATGTTCATATTTAATCTCTGAATGAACTAACTACTGCCCAAACTACATTGGAAACTTGTTTTCTTTCTTACTCCTTATGCCTCAAAGACCTTAACTGTTGTAGTGATACAACATGATATGTTTAGAGTTCCAGACACAATGTTGAAGTAATTCTTGGCCTCATAATCCTACGTATTTAAAACATGATAGGCATGCTTTTGGAGGAAGGAACTAAGAAACACTACTAATAAATGGGGAGAATAAACAGAAGTAGTGAATGACCACTCTCAACCAGACACATAGGTCTCACCATGAGTTCTCCGAGCACAGAGACTGCTTTCTGACCCACAGTGGGGGCTGGGCCTCTGTCAGCAGGAATGGGATATGCTTTTTTAAACAATGTATTCATTCCTTCTATAACATAATATCAGCCCTTCTTTTCCTCCCTGTACTCCCATTTCACCTTATGCTTCTCCTATGAGAAAGGGAGGACTCCCTCTGTGTATAACTTTTCTCTCTAACCCCCACTCCACACATCAAGTTGCTGAGGGACTTGGTACATTATCTCCCCTGAGACCAAGCCTATCCATTTCGGCGCATGGGATCCACAGGCAGGCAGGCAGGCAGACAGACAGACAGATAGACAGGCTAGCTGGCAGGCAACATGCTCCAGGCGCCAGTTGTTGGAAGGAGCAGGAACTCTGCCGTGGGTTCAGGGAAACCTCATAGATACCAAGATGCTCATCTGCTACATATATATGTACAGGGGACCTATGTCTAATCTGTGCTTGCTCTATGGTTGGGGGTTTTCCTGTAGTGTCCCTGTCCTCTTCAGGTTCCTCAATCCTTCTCCAAACTCTTCCATAAGACTCCCTGATCTCCATCTAAAATTTGGTTGTGAATCTTTGCATCTCTTTCCATTGACTTCTAGGTGGAGTCTCTCAGAGGACAGTTACTCTAGTTTCCTGTTTACAGACATAGCAGAGTATCACTAATAGTATCGGGGATTGGTTCTTGGCCATGGGATGGAATAGGACACATTTTGGGTTGGAGGTTTTGTGCGTGGGCTGCTATCATTATCCTTCCATGGGGGGTCATGCATAGCTAGAGAAAGTGACTATTTTATGATCCATATCCCCACTGCAAGGAATCTTTGCTTCAGATAACCCCCGCAAAGATCCTCTGGGCTTCTCCCCATCCTAGGTCTCTGCCAGTTCCTAAAGATTGCCTCCCCTCTTTTGGTCACCATTCTCTCTTCTCTGATTTCCCCACATGTGATCTCCCAACCCACCCTGCCTTGTTTCTCTCCACATCCCCTCTTTCACCGACTTCCCTTCCTCTGCCCACTACCCAAGTATTTTATGTTATTTGTGGCTGTTATCGTGAGTACTGTCCCCCCCTTCTTTCTGTTCTTTCTCTGTAGAAGAGCATTTGCAAGTCTGTTCTGGGGTCTCAGCCTTCTGCGGGGAGGTCCTGAGTCTTGATGGCAGTCACCTGGCTCTCTCACTGGGCCAGAGAGGACCAGATCCCACAGTTCACATCTCTGTCTGCTCAGGAGATCACCAGATGTTCCCTCTCTGGACAGCCTGTGAAGGTATGTGGCAGGCTTAGGGCTTACTGTGGGCTCAGTTGTAAGAGCTCTCTGTGGGCTCAGCCGTGTGCAGGCAGGTACCGAGTCTTCTATATCAGGTTTTAAAATATACAAAATCCTTTTCGTTTAGGATAGAAAGCAATTTTGCAGGTCTTCCAAGCAAACAGGGACCTGTGGGCAGGTGGGTCACCTATCCTGATGCAACTGGGTCGGGTCTGGCCTTGGGCCAAAAGTATACATCCCCTTTCAGTTCTGCTGCTTGAACCATGAGAATTCTATTCAGCTCTTCCTGGGGTAGAATGAGTGCAGAAGAAGTTGACTTGCCCTTTCCGCTTAGGATAGAAACCGTTCCTGCAGCTCTTTCGAGCATCAAGGGACCTGTGCGTGGGCGTGCCGCCTGCCCAGATGCAACTGGGCCGGGTCTCCTATCTTCTTTCTAAGCCTGTTTATTGCTTATGTAGAGGAATGCTGCTTGAGTTAATTTTGTATTTATCCAACCACTTTGCTGAAGATGTTTATCAGCTGTCAGAGTTTTCTGGTAGAATTCTTGGGGTCCCTTATGTATTTATTATCATATCTGCGAATAGCAATACTTTAACTTCTTCTTTTCCAATTTGTATTAACTTGACCTCCTTAGTTTATCTTACTGCTCCAAGTAGAACTTTATGTACTATATGGGAAGTCTTTTCCCAATTTTAGTGGAAATGCTTTAAGTTTCTCTCCATTTCATTTGATGTTGGCTGTATGTAGCCTTTACTATGATTAGCTGTACATCTTGTTTCCCTGCTCTCTCCAAGATTTTTATCATGAAAGGTTGTTGGTTTTAATCAAATGCCTTTTTTTTTTTTGGCATCTAATAAGAAGATCATTGGTTTTTTCCTTTCTGTTTCTAATGGTGGATTGCATTGATGAATTTTTGTATATTGAACAACCCTTGCCTCCCTAGGATAATACTTACTTGATCATGGTGAATGATGTCTTTCATGTATTCTTGGATTAAGTTTGTGAGTATTCTGCATCAGAGTTCATAAGAGAAATTAGTCTAAAATTCTCCTTTTTTGTTGAGTCCTTTATGGTTTAGGTATTGGGAAGGTTGTAGACTCATAGAATGAGTATAGCAATGTTCTATTTTGATTTTGTACAATAGATTGAGGAATATTGCCTTTAACTCTTCTTTAAAAGTCTGGGAGAATTCAGCACTAAAACCATCTGGCCCATGGATTTGTTTTGTTTGGGAGATTTTTAACAGTTTTTATTTCTCTGGAGGTTATATGATCATTCAAGTAGATTCTATGATATTGATTTAATATTGGTAATTGGTACACATGTGAAAAATCAGCCATTTCATTTATATTTTCTGGTTTTTGTGGAATGCAAGCTTTTGAAGTAAGACCCAATGGTTCTTTGAGTTTCCTCTTTGTCTGTTATTGTGTTTCCCTTTTCATTGCTGATTTTCTTAAGTCGGGTATAGTCTTGCTTCATCTTAGTTAGTTTCATTAAGGTTTTTATACACCTTGTTGGTTTTATCAAAGAACTAGCTTTTAGTTTTATTGATTATTTGTATTGTTTTATTTGTTACTAATAGATAAATTCCAGCCCTAAATTTGATTATTTCCTGCTGACTCCTCTTCCTGGGTATGCTTGCTTCTTCTTTTCTAGAGCCTTCAGATGTACTTTTAATTTGTTAGTTTGAGAAGTCTCCAATTTTTTTATGAAGTCACTTATTGTGATGTGCTTTCCTCTTAGGAGGGTTACATATGTTTGGGTAGATTTTCACTGAAAGTTTTTAACCCTCTTTTGTTATGTCTTTTCTGACCTCATGATCATGAAGATCATTGAGTAGAAAGTTGTTTATTTTCCATGAATATGTAGGCTCTATGTTGTTTCTGATGTTGATTAAGTCTAGCATTGTAATCTGGTAAAACAAATAGGGTCATTTCAATCTTCTTATTTCTATTGAGGCTTGATTTGTGACCAGTTATATGGTCAATTTTAGAAAGGGTTTCATGAGGTGCTGAGAAGAAGGTATATTCTTTTGTATTTGAGTGAAATGTTCAATAAATATCTGTTAGGTCCATTTGAATCATAACCTCTGTTAGTTTCCTTATATTTCTCCATTCAGTTTCTGTTTCAGTGATCTGTTCATTGGCAGAAATAGGATGTTGATGTTCCCACTATTAATGTGTGGGAATCAATCCAATCCATTAGCATGGGAGATCTTTCCATCTTCTGAGATTTTCTTTAATTTCCTTTTTCAGAATCTTAAAGTTTTTATCATATAGGTACTATACTTGCTTGGTTAGGGTCACCCCAAGGTATTTTATATTCTTTGTGACTATTGTGAAGGGTGTCAATTCTGTAATTTCTTTCTTGGCCTGTTTAGTCTTTGAGTAGAGGAATGTGTTTTACTGGGTTTGAGTTAATTTTATAGACAACTACTTAGCTGAAGTTATTTATTTGTTGTAATAGCTCTCTGGAGGAATTTTTGGGATCACTTAAGTATAATATCATATCTTCTGCTAATAATTATACTTTGACTTCTATCTTTCCAATGTGAATCTCTTTTACTTCTTTTTGTTGTCTAATTGCTCTGGCCAGGACTTCCAGTACTAAATTGAATAGGTAGAGGCACAGTGGGCAACCTTGAAGATGTTTTCTACGCCTTTCAAATAAGAATTTTATTTCTCTTCTATTCCTATTATACTTATGTTTGGTCTCTTCATAGGGCTACAAATTACCTCAGTGTTTTGTGTCATGGACAGTTTGTGCTTTCTTTGACTGGTATATTGAATTCTTTCTTTATTTTTTCTTTTACTGTTTTTTGTCAGTAATTATTTATAGTACCCCCAAAGTAAGTTAAAGAGTCCATACAGTAATATACAGATTCTAAGACTAATGGCTTCCACTTACAATTATTAGCATTATGTGTAGTTGTGAGATATTTACTTTTTGATTTCTTTAATGTAAAAATTGGAATTTTGTTTTTACTTTTTAAAAGTCATTCCATTCCTTTATATATCAAATCAGATCCCCCTTACAGGTTACTCCCTCCACCAACCCCTGATCCTATGATATCCCACATTTTGTTTACCCCTCCACCAACCTCCCATTCCATATCTGTCCTCTCCTTACCCTTTGCCTGTGTGTTTCTCCACGTACTCACACTCTGCCATCCCCACTGCTCCAGCATCTCCCAACATTGGGGCATTAAGTCTCCCCAGGACCAAGGGCCCCCTGTTCTGTTGCTGTCAGTCAACTCTATCCTATGCTACCTATGTATCTGTAGCCATGTATCTTTCCAGGTACCCTCCTTGCTTGGTAGTATAGATTCTGGGAGACCTGGTTGGTCAGGCTAGGCTATGTTGTTCTTTCTTTGGAGTTGCAATCCTCCTCTGCTCCCCCAGTCCTTCTGCCAGCTCCTCTACAGGGTTCCCTGAGTTCTGTCTAATGGTTGGCTCTACGCCAACATCTACATTGGTCAGTTACTGGCTAGACTTCCTCAGAGCCTGTTGCACTTGGTTTATCTCAGCAAGCACCTCTTGACCACAGCACCAGTGTTTGGTTTGGTGTTTGCAGATATGATAGATCCCCAGCTGGCACAGATTACTATCTTATCCTCTATACCTGAGATTCTCTCTTCCATCTCCTATATTCTCTTGATGATGCTTTTATCTGTAATTCCTATTCTTTTTCCTAGTTTTTTTCCCCATGACCAGGATTGCCTCAGTTTGTGTTTTCTTTATTACTTCTCTTTCCCTTTTCATGTCTTGGACAATTTTATTTATACTCCTCACCAGTCTGATTGTATGTTTCTGTACTTATTTATATTTATTTGCTTCTTTTAATGCTTCTACCTGTTTTAATTATTTTTTCTGTATTTTCTTATTCATGTCCTCTTTAAGGACCTCTACCATATTTATAAGATTCAATGTGAGATCTTCTTCTGGTGTTTCAGTTTCATTAGAATATCTAGGATTTGTCATAGCATGATAGCTGGGCTCTGGTGGTAACATATTGACTTGAGTCTTGATGATTTTGTTCTTACACTGTCCTTTAGGCATTACGTTTTTCCTGGTACTTCCTGGATGATCCTATTGGCAACAAGACTTCTCAGGAAGGTTGAGGGGAACCATGGTCCAGACGACAGAGGTTAGGGTAACTGACTTTGCTGGCTATGCCTCAGTCAGACCTCATTATGCAGGCTATGTCCTCATTAAAGATGCTCTCTGGGTTACCCAGAGGGGCTATATCTACTTTCCATCTCTGTGCTGGATTCCTATTTGAATTTGACTCAAGTAAGGCCTATGCATGTGCACCATAATCTGTGTGAATTCTTATGTGTTATGGTCCTGGGGTCTTTGAAGGCCCAGTTTTTGTAGTCTCATCCATCAATACTGAATATTACTTACAATCTTTCTGACTCACTTTTTTTAAGGTTCACTGAGTCCTGGGAGGAGAGGTTTGAAAAAGGCAACTATTTAGGGCTGAGGGTTCCAAAGTCTTTCATTCTCTGAACAGTGTTCTGCTGTGGGTCTCTATAAGTGTTCCCATCTGCAGTGGGGGAAGTGATGATTGCTAAGCCAGACACTCACATTCTGTATAACTCAAGTATTTGAAGATATTATACAGGTATCTTCTTTGGCTTAGGGAGGTTTTCTTCTATACTTCTGCTAAAAATATTCCAGTGGCTTTGAGCTAGGTTTATTCTCTTTCCTCTATTCCAAATAGTTATCTATTTGGTCTTTTCAAAATGTTCCAGAATTCCTGGCTGATTTGTGCCTGGAATTTTTTGATTTAGTATTTTATTTGATTGTAGCAACTGTTTCTTCTGCCATGACTCGAATGCCTGATATTCTCTCTTCTATCTCTTGTATCATGTTGATGAGACTTGCCTCTGAGGTTCCTGTTTGAGTTCATACAACTTTTAATTTCAGTTTTCTCAGTCTGGGTTTTCTTTGATGATTTTATTTTTCACGATTATGTCTTGAATTATATTCTTTATTTTATTCTACTTTTTGTGTTTTCATAGATTACATTAATTAGTTTATTCATGTCCTCTTTAAGGTTCTTGAGTGCACTTATAACAGATATTTTGAGTCCCTTGTGCAAATGCTGAAGCTATATTGCATTTTATGGGAGCCAACTATAGTAGGGTTTCAGGGCTCTAGTGGAGATATATTATTAGGTCCATTAGGAACTGTGTCTTTAATCAATTGTATCTGGACATTTAGTTGTGTGATGTTTGTAATTCTTGCTGTAAAAAATACTGTGAGAGATCAATTAAAATGAAAAATAGTATACAAGGAAAAATATGTATAAGGACATGAAGTAGTAAAACTGTATCCAAGGTGTATGATGAAATTTTCATAGAAGAATGGGCAGAATTTGCTCAGTTAGAGCTACTACTTGTATGGCAGCATGCAGCATGTAAAGTCGTAGAGTGGACTATGTCAAAATAGTGTATGTCTAAATACTATGGCTAAGATTTGAGAAATGTGTATAATATATAAATTCAACAGCGTTAGGAAAGATAATTGCTACGGTTTTGCAACTAATTAGGAATAATTTCCTCTGGCACTATTTTTTCCCTAATAGATGAAGGCAGATTTTTATGCCACTGGATCTTTTCTTGTTTTATTTGCTTTTTTCAAATGCAAATGATGCTATTATTTTAATTATTATATTGAATCCAAAGAATAATCTCAACCTGTCAGTTCAATCACAAACATATGTTCTTATGTTGTCAATGCAAGTATGTCCTGGCACATCTTTCTTTCTAATTATAGGTTCTTCTAGTCAATTATGTTTTAAAATACAAAAGGATCCAAATTGCTCAGATATTTTTTTGGTTGTTATTGTTGTTTCTGAAAGACATCAAACTTTGACACCATAATCTAATTTGGGAGATCACAGTGAAGGCTTGGCATATATTTGGAAATGTCTGTCTCTCCAAATCCCAGCAACAAACTGAAGCTACATGTAGATGACATAGGTTCAGTCTGTCATGAAAATCAAGAACCAGACACTAAAATCTTATAAACATCTTCACCTCTGTGGCTTATTTTAAGAAAATATTCAGTTTAGAACCAGTTTAACTTCTAAATCCAGTGTGAATAAATGGCTTTTTATAGCCAAGAAATCCAGTAGTTATTGTTAGATAGAAATTTAGTAAACAGAAAAACCATGGGACAGAGAAGATTTATGGGAAATTGATAGAATAAGATTTCTTTGTGGAGGGAGACCAGTGTGAACAAATATTACCTGCAGTACAATCAGAGATGAAATATTAAACAAATATGTAAGATGACCAAAGAGGAGAGTAAAGACTTTGATAAGACAAATTTAACCTAATTTTGCTAGTACCAGGATATATGGTAATAAATATGTCAGTATAAAGCCATCTGGTTGAAAAAAATACAATTTTTCCCCGATGGTTTGGTTGAATGAATTAATAATGTCAATTCACAGTGGCATGTCTGACATATTGTCTTGACAGATTCTTAAACATGATTTTTCACAGGATGTGCTCCGTCCTTAAAAATGTTACAACACTTAAGTTAAAATCAATGCATGTTATTCAGTAGCATCAATTTATTTAAAATGCATTTAGAATATTGCTACAAATTATGTGCTAGAAACAATCAATTATTATTTCTCAACATAAAAGGCTACTCTACCTGAAAATTATATTAACTTTTTGATTACTTTTTATGTGGTAATATTTAATTCGGTACTGTCCAAAGGGTGGCAATTTAATTGAGGGCTGTCTTGGCAGTGCATGAGACTCTGACTGTTTATAGCTATATAATCTGTCATGAAAACCTGCCACCAACTCAGGATCCATGGCCTTCTTGCTGAGCATGAGTCACTGACTGACAAGTTAAAGAACAGTGAAGGGAGAAATAATAGGCTGATTAATTAAGTTAGCCCAGGAAATATCATCCCAAATTACCCCAAATTAGTTGTCCTGGGTGCTTAGAAGATTCTTAAAGGAAATAGGTTGTTAGAAGGCAAAATCAGGCAGAGGGGACCCTTTACTAGTTTATCTGAATTTTGATTGCAGGGGTCCCTTCATCTCTCCAGACTCTGCAGTACTGTCTCTTTGATTTCAAGTCTGGGTTAATTTCGTCATTCTCCTCTCTTGTTCATTATTGGGTTTGGGGAATTGGATATTAGATAGAAGCCTTCAGATTCTTCTTAGACAGTAAACATTGAATTATTTCATTTTTTAATGGACAAGGTCTCAAATTTCTTGAGTCAACAAAGTTGTGAAGTAGATAATATTTTTACTGATGCTTCAGCTAGGGTAATTGACTGACAAATGTCACGATACAGCTAGAAATGTCACAAGTGCGCAATCAGATTATCATGAGTCACCTTCTGTTTGCTTACCTGGCATTATTGCCCTACCTGGGGCCTGGTGTAACATCTCTGTGGGCATTATGAATATCCTAGTTCTAACCATCCTAAGGTCTAAGAATGCAATCAAAAGTTTCTAAGGACTATTGAAAAGTTTTCCTGCTGTAACCTTCCTACCTAATGCTTCTGTCAATGTAATTGAATGGTGTTTTGATTTATGACTCTGTTTGTTCTATCCTTGTGTAAAATTCATCAAACTGTTAGTACACTGCAACATGGAATTTGAGGAAACCTAAGTCTGTGTTCCTGAGCCAGGGTCACTCATACATGATTTGATAATAATAAGCCATCTCCTTTTAGTGAAAGCTGTGTTTTGCTATCTGTGCTTATTACCAGTAGAAAAGAAGAAAATCAAAAGAATATCATTGGGAAAGCCTAAATCAGAAAAAATAATAAAAATTTTTCTTTTTGAAATTTATATATGGCAAAAATAATAAAATACAGTATCATTAAAATATATTATTAAAACAGGGTTAAGACATAAATACTTATAAAATTGGCTTTTGTTTCCTTTGCATTTTATCATGTACTAAAAAAAAATCAACTAATTAAAAACAAAATGAAAATTTACTACATAAAAGTTCAACATGGTTTTTATGAAAAGAGGAAAAAAGTCAAAAGCAATAAAAAATACATTTCACCTTTCTTTTATGAGATTTTTTAATCTCACCCAGCTGTCAATCATTCTCATTATTTTGGGCACATTTTTCAACCACTTAAATTGTTCCCAGAGTGGCAGCCAAACTCAATAAGCAGTAAACCATTGAAGATTGTGTTTTCACCAGAGACCCTGAGCAGTGGAGTGGCTTCCTATTAAGAGAAAAGGGGGAGGAAACCTCAATGGCAGCTTTCAACATAGAAGGAAAATATTCCCTAAAGTTTATCCACAACATGCTTCATCAAAACCCAAACAAACCTCTTAAAAATCCCGAGTGGCCAACACTGCCACACAAACTTTCTTGCTTTGAAAAAGATAGGATTTATTTTAACATGCAAAATTTTGTACTTTGAAATGTATTATAATTTATTCATCTGTATTTTAAAGGCAAAATAATTTCCTGAAAAAATACAAATCTGTGCAGATTTGCTTAATATCTTTTAAAACTTATACATTATGTATCTTAATTAAAATTGGGTTTTTTTTTTTTTTGTTATTTTGCCTCATGACATGAAAGTACTTTGCCAATAATAACAGTTACACTAAAATATTTGCATTATAAAATTATATTCTGAAAATTTTAAGTTATATAATTTTTATCTTTGAACTTATACATATCACTTTCTTTATTTTTACTTAAAACCAAATTAAATTAAATTAAATCTAATGTATATTGTGAGTTAAACTTTCTCTCCTCTACTAATGGTGGTAGGACTTAGGAGAATGGAACTGATATAGAAGGCAGAGAAAGTCTCATGCAATAGCCTTTCATTCAGAACATCAGAGAATTTATACTGAGGGTTAAGAAGGGCCACACGAGGCAAATTTTCATGAGTTCAGGCTGAATACAATCACAATGATAAGGTGCACATGGGAAAAATTACAGATTAAACATCTAATTGAATAAAAACTTTTAGCAATTAGGAGTAATCAGAAGCAAACACATTTCTCTTCACTACACTTGGGAGCAACAGGAGCAGACATTCTAAGAACACTTTTGTCATTTGAAGAAGCTAAGTTCCTGTTCCTGAGATTTGTGATTTCTTGGATTGTTCTTACAAGCACTTAGTTTTCATTTGACTCTATTCCTGGACTGAGTAATGACAGTTGAATATTCCTAACCAAGTAAAATTTGAACACACACACACACTCTCTCTCTCTCTTTGGGAAAATTATTAAACTAATAACATCTAATCATAACACAGTTATCAACTTTCCTATTGCAAAGCTCTTCTCTTAAAGTGGGGGGGGGAACTAAACATCCATTTAGTTTGTAGGTATCAGGATATATAAACCCAATGTACATGTAGATCAATGTTTTATTATATAAAATGTAGAATTCTCTTATAGTATTCTTCCTTTTAAATTTATTTTCCTTTCTAAATTGAACTTGCGGGATTACATCTAGGTTCCTTCCCCCCCATCTCTTCTATATATTTTTATATACCTTATCAAAGTGACTTTCTTTGTAGTTTTATTTCCACAGTGTTGGTAAAGGTGTCAACTTTGTGCCTAAAGATTCATATTTTTAATATTGTTTCACAAATATCTCACAAAACTATATCAAGATGTTTAAATAATAACAAATCTACCATACCTCAGATTTTAAAGCTGACTGCTATTACATAAATTACTTTCATCACAAAGCCAATGATATCAGAGTTTACATCCAAGACATATGTAAAATACTGAGAATGGCAAATATAAAACATGAATTGCCTTTTGTTCTAAATCTAACTAATTTAGTGCCCATATTAATAAACAAAGTAATATCATATAATTTGACATACCTTAACAAATAAAGGCGATGTTGAAAAGTTATAATATTTTATGTTTTTTAATAATAACTGAAGAAAATCGTCATGTTTCATGCAGTTAGTGCATATAATCTATCTTACTATCTCAAATTAAACAGTTCCATTTACAACCAACATTTTATTTATAAAGTGTTTGTTTTTCAAATCCAAGTACAAGAAAAGAATACTTAAAAATATTAAAGGAACGATTCCATTTTTCGGTTCCATAAGAAACACAAGCTTTTGTAGACAGAATTGTAATACTACTAATTAAAATTAGCTAATAGTATTTGCATTTCATGGTTTAGAGTCTTCTTGATTTCTTTTCTTCTTATGGAATTGTTTGTATATTTTAAAGAAGCCTATGTTTCTGTGTGAGAAATCATCTCACTAGACTACCCTGGTGAGATGGCTCATGAACGGTCTTGAGAATTTAACACAATTGTATACAAGGCAGCGGTTGCTCTCATAAAGGATATAAGGCTCCACCTAGACCAGCAGAGAACCTGGAGCACAGTCCTGGTGAGGTTTCACTGTGAGTACCCAGAGTACAGACAGTTCTTGACAGTGCTTGGGGAAAAGGTTCCTCTTAGGCCCACAGTAAGGGCCGGGCTTCTGTCAGAGGGATTTGGAATCTGCCTGGGAAGGTTGTGCTTGAGGACTAGATGCACAGGTTCTTTTCCATCTGGACCAGCAGATTACCTGGGTCACAGGCCTGGTGAGATTTTTCTGTGAGTACCCAAAGCACAGAGTACTTGGCTGTGCTTGTGAAAAAGTTTTTTTTTTTTCCTTTTTTTTTCTGGCCAACAGTAAGGCTTGGGCCTCTGTCAGAGGGAACCTGAATCTGCCTTGAAAAGAAGTTGCTCAAAGATCAGTTCTACAGATGCTTTTACACCTGGACCAGAGGTGAGTCTGACACATAGGCCCAGGGAGGGCACAAATTGGGAGTTCTCAGAGAGCAGAGAGTGCTGTGCTCTCCAGAAAAGGGTCCTTTTGGCCTAGAGAATGAGCCAGGTCCCCACCAGTAGTACTCAGAACCTGTGGGCAGAGGGCTGAGTTCCCAGAACAACCTCAAAAAAGCTCTCACACCTGAGCCCACAAAAAAAGAAGTGATCACTGCCATCAGAACTCACTGCTTACCACCATAAAACTGAACACTCAGAAGCAATTTTCATCCTGAGCCCACTGGCCCTCAGATCCACAGGACAGACAGGTACCAGGAACTGACAACAAGACCATGTATAATCACAGGTAACAAGATGACGAGAGGAAAGTGAAAGAACTTAAGCAATGGAAACCAAGACAACCTTGCAACTACCACCACAGCAATTAGTGTATTGCCAAACACTCCAGGAAAACAAGACTCAGACATAAAATCATACTTCACGATGACGATGGAGATCTTAGTGACCTGCGTGAAAAAGTCCCTTAAACAATCACAGGAGAACACACATAAATAAATAAAAGCTCTTAAAGAGGACACACAAACGTCACTCAAAGAACTACAGGAAAACATTCTCAGAGACTAAGCCCTCAAGGCCAAAATAGAGACTAGCCCTCAAGGCTACCCCCCCAAATGCAACCTCCTCTCAGTCTGCAAAGACAAGATAAGCTAGAAACACCCGTGACCTTCCAGAATAGCCACACATCATTCCCAGAGTTGCCCTGGCCTCCTACCAGGCTCAGGTCCTCCCCAACCCCCTCCCTACTCCCTCTTTCTACAGCTTAAAACTTGCTGCCTTTGAAACATTAAAGGAGACCTTAACAACCATTTTGCTTGCTCTTGCTCTTTCTTTCTTGCCCATTTCCCCCAGGCATGACTCCCTCACACCCCTCGAATAAACTGGGTTCTGCAGGACGGACAAAACACAACCAAACAGGTAAACAAATCAAAAATGGAAATAGAAACAATAAAGAAATAACAAAATAGAGACAACCCTGAGGATAGAAAATAGCTAAGCAAGAAAACCAAAAGTAGACACACAGACATAATTCTACCTCTAACTGCAAAAATAACAGGAAACAACTATCACTATTCCTTAATATCTGTTAACATAAATGAACTCAATTCTCCAATAAGAAAAAAAAACATAGATTGACAGCCTGGATACAAAAATAAAATCCAGCATTTTGCTGCCTTCAAGAAACTTATCTCACAAAGAAAGACACTATCTCAGACCAAAGGCTGGGGAATAAAGTTCCAAAAAAAAAAAAAAAAAAAAAGGCCCCCGAAAACAAGCTGCAGTAACCATTCTAAAATCAAATAAAGTAGATTTTCAATGAAAAGTAATCAAAAAAGATAACGAAGGACACTTTTTACTCATTAAAGTTAAAATTTATCAGGATGAATTCTCAATCCTACACATATATGCTCCAAATAAAAGAGCACCCATATTTATGAAAGTAACCCAACTAAAGCTCAAAACATAAATTGCACCACACACAATAATAATGGGAGACTTCAACACCCCACTCTCATCAATGGACAGATCATGGAAGCAGAAACTGAACAGAGATGCAGTGAAACTAGCAGAGGTTATGAACCAATTGGAATTAACAGACATCAACAGAACATTTCATCATAAAACAAAAAAATATACCTTATTTTTCAGCACCTCATGGCACCTTTTCCAAAATTGACCATATGGTGGGTCACAAAAGAAGCCTCAATAGATATAAGAAGATGGAAATACTCCCATGCATCCTATTAAATAACCATGGACTAAAGATGTTTTTTAATAACAACAAATACAACAAAAAGCCCACATATACATAAAAGCTGAACAATGCTTTACTCAAACATAGCACAGTGAAAGAAAAAATAAAAGAAAGAAATTAAGGATTTTCTAGAATTTAATGAAAAAGAGTGCACAACATACCCAAACCTATGGGATGCAATGAAAGAAGTACTAAGAGGACAACTCATAGCTCTGAGTGCCTACAAAAAGAAACTGGAGAGAGCATATAATAGCAACATGACAGCACAGCTGAACCCTCTAGAACACAAAGAAGCAGATACACCCAAGAGGAGTAGACAGCTTGAAATAATCAAACATAGAGCAAAAATCTACAAAGAAAAAACAACAACAACAACAAAAAAAAAACAATACAAAAATTCAACAAAACCAGAAGCTGGTTCTTTGAGAAAATTAACAAGATTGATAAACCCTTAGCCAGACTAACTATAGGAAAAAGAGAGCATCCAAAATAACAAAATAAATGAAAGGGGAGACATAACAACAAAAGCAAAGAAAAGTGAATAAATCATCATATCCTACTACAAAAGCCTATACTTAACCAAAATGGAAAAATCAAACAAAGACCCTAGAAGGAAATAGAACTTCATACTAATCTCCATTATGAGTATTGATGCAAAAATATACAATAAAATTCTTTCAAACAAAAATCCAAGAACACATCAAAACGATCATTCACCATAATAAAGGAAGCTTCATCCCTGGTATGCAGGGGTGGTTTAATATATAGAAATTCATCAACATAATCCACTACATAAACAAACTCCACATAATATAAAAAAACACATGATCATGTCAGTAGACGCTGAAAAAAAATTTGACCAAAATTCTACACCCCTTCATGTTAAAAGTCTTGGAAAGAACAGCAATCCTAGGCCCATCCCTAAACATAACCAAAGCAATATACAGCAAACCAATAGCCAACATCAAACTTAAAGGTGAGAAACTTGATGCAATCCCACTAAAATCAGGGACTAGACAGGGCTGCCCACTCTCCCCCTACCTATTCAACATAGTACTGGAAGTCCTGGCTGGAACAATTAGACAGCAAAACGAAATCAAAGGGATACAAATTGGAAAGGAAGAAGTAAAAAATATCACTATTTGCAGATGACATGATAGTATACTTAAGTGGCCCTAAAAATTTCACCAGAGAACTCCTACAACCGATGAACAACTTCAGCAAAGTTGCTGGATATAAAATTAACACAAACAAATCAGTAGCCTTCCTCTACTTAAAAAACAAACATGCTGAGAAAGAAGGTAGGGAAATGATACCCTTCACAATAGTCACAAACAATATTAAATACCTTGGTGTGACCCTTACTAAGCAAGTGAAGGACCTGCATGACAAGAACTTCAAATCTCAGAGGAAGAAAGTTGAAGATCTCAGAAAATGAAAAGATCTCCCATGCTCATGGATTGGAAGGCAAAACATTGTAAATATGGCCACCTTACCAAAAGCAATCTACAGATTCAATGCCATCCCCATAAAAAGTCCAACTCAATTCTTCATAGAGCTGGAAAGAGCAATTTGCAAATTCATCTGGAATAACAAAAAATAAAACCTAGAATATTGAAAGCTATTCTTAAGAACAAGCAAACTAAATCACCATTCCTGACTTCAAGGTATATTATAAAGCAATTGTGTTAAAAATCGCATGATACTATACAGACATAGGCAGGTAGGTCAATGGAACAGAAAAGAAGATCTAGAAATAAACTCTCACACATATGGTCACTTGACTTTTGACAAAGTATCTAAAAATAATCAATGGAAAAAAGACACACTCTTCAACAAATGGTGTTGTCTCAACTGGCAGTCAGAATCCAGAATAATGAAAACAGATCCTTTCTATCTTATTGTGCAAAGCTCAAGTGCAAGTGCATCAAAGATCTCCACATAAAACCAAGTACACTGAAACTATCAGAAGAGAACGTGGAGAAAACCTTAGAACATATAGGCACAGAGGCAAATTTCCTGAACAGAACACCAACAGCTTGTGCTCCTAGATCCAAGAATTGAAAAATGGGACTTAATGAAATTGCAAAATTTCTGTAAGGTTAAGGACACTGTTAAGAAAACAAAGTGGCAGCCAAAAGATTGAGAAAAGATCTTTACCAATCCCACACCTGATAGAGATGTAATATTCATATTAGATATGTATATATATATATACATATATATACATACATATATATATATATATATGTAACACTAGAGAATCAAACAATCCTATTCAAAAAATGGGAAACAGAGCCAAACAAAGAATTCTCAATTTAGGAATATGGAACATCTAAGTAGCACCTAAACGAATGCTTGACAAATCCCTAGTCAAGTCATCTGAAAATGCAAATGAAAACAAACCTGAGATTCCACCTCACACCAGTCACAATGGCAAAGATAAAAACTCAGATGACAGCAGATGCTGGAGATGATAGGGAGGAAGGGGAACACTCTTTGACTACTGGTGTTGTTGTAAACTGGTACAACCACTCTGAAAATCCGTCTCGCAGTTTCTCAAAAAATTGGCCATAACCTGAAGACCCAGTAATTTCACTTCTGGGCATATAATCTAAATATGTTCCAACATACAGTTAGAACACATGCTCCACCATGTTTATAGCAGCCTTATTTATAATATCCAAATGCTGGAAAGAACCCAGATGTCCTTCAATCAGTGAATAGATACAGAAATTTTATTATATTTACACAATAGAATACTACTCAGCTACTAGAAACAATGATTTCATAAAATTCCTAGGAAAACGAATGGATCTACAGAATACCATCCTGATTGAGATGATGTCACAAAAGAACAGACAAAATATGCATTCACTGATAACTGGATGCTAGCCTCAGAAAGCTTTGAATACCCAAGAAACAACTCACAGGTCATATGAAGCTCAAAAAAAAAAAAAAAAAAAAAAAAAAAGGCCAAAATGTTGACGCCTCAGTTCTTCTTAGAAAAAAGAAAATAAGTGTATAGCACCCACTCAGAGTGGGATACTCCTAGGCTTAAATCATTAATAACTCAAGAGCTAAGAAATTTTGGAAATTTTGGTATTTATAAATCATTATGTTCAATCTATACGCACCAAGAAACTTTGAGTATTTCCATAATATGTTTTTTGGTTTACGTGTACTTTATGCTAATTGTAACTAGTAAGATTTCAAAGCATACTATCAAACCTTAAAAATAATCAAGTACTGACAAAAATATATTCATACAGTTGTATGCCAAAATGCCTTTAAAAATCTGTACATGTATCTCTGTTTTTTATAAATAAAGTTGTAAGAAAAAAAGAAAAAGAATATAAGGCAGATTCTCATAAAGAATCCACTAGGAAATGAAGTCTAGGGTAGTCATCATGCCAGCGGCCAATGGTTGTGAGCTGTCAGTCAGAGAGAACCCAGAATGTGACTAATTGCACATATGATAGCCTCTGACAACATTTGTGAAAAGTGCTCAAGTAAACTTTGTGTTTGTTCACGTGGGTTCTCCCTGGCTAAAATACAGTGAGATTCCAAAATCAAGTGTTCAATATGAACAACACATTTTGACTCATTATGCAAATTGAACCATTCCTATCTATTTTTTGAGAATATTCTGGAAAATTTTAAACATTACACCGGGATAAAATTTCTAAATATGTCATTAACATAATAGTGGTTAGTCCACTCTTTGTAACTTCATATTTTGAAATTGGTGACACTTATTTTCAAGGTATGAGTGAATGTATTTTGTAGTCCACAAATTTTCTGTTCAATGAATTACTTGGCAGTGGTTTTTTATATGCTCTGTGGTATGATTACCAAATCTCTTGTTTAAGTACTTTTTATTTCCATTTTTTATTAGATGCTTTCTGTATTTACATTTTCAAGTACTTTTATAAGTACAAATGAAATGAATATTTAAATATTTTTTTCTAGGATAAACAATCAGTGAGCTATGGGGTGTACTCTGAGTTAGAGACAACTTCTTTATCAAGTGTAAGGTGTTTTGGCTACCTGTGGAGAAAATAAAATATCAGTAAAAACATATATATTATTAAAAGCTTCAATCTTCATAAACTGTGGCTGAGAGTTTGGAAAGTGGGGAAGTGAGATAATTGTTTTTAATTTTCTATGAGAAAGATGAATTATTGTTACAGTTTTACTTGGCTAATATTGAATTAATCGTTTGCATATGTGTGTGGGGGGACAGGGGTTAAGCTGTTTGCACTCATGTTTGCATTCTCATCTTATGTCTTCCTCTTCCAACCTTAATTATTGAGAAAGGGTCTCACATAATCTCTGTATTGTTGTTCTGCCTAGATCAGCATTATGACCAGACCCTGACATCTATTTACCTGCTTTGGGATTCTGGTGCTCAGATGACAGGCGTATGTCACAGGCATGAGGCATGCTGTAATGTCTGTGGAAGCTGAGACTGAGGCTGACATTCCCAAGCTTGTCCAGATAGATGTCACTTCCCTTAATTTTATGAAGTGCAGTGACGATATGCATTGTTTTTGATAAATACTTATTCATGTGACAGAAGTTTATCATCAGTATATATTTTAAAATAAAATTATAAAAATATATGATTTTGTAGAAGCGGGGTTATCATTAATAGCAGACTAGGAATTCTACCATTTTTGTCTAAATTAGTTTGCAGGTTTATAGCTTGAGTGATTGATATGTCTAGCAGACCCTATTCTTAGAGTATGAAAATACTCTTCTGTATTTTACACAAACATGGATGATTTTCCAGAACCAATGTGAGGAAATTTTAAATTGCTTTGTAAATAAGCAAATGATGTCACACACTAGGAAACATTCAGCAAATCTTCTAAAATTTGACGCATTAATTTTTCTAGTTCAATTTATTTTACGATTTAAGATTTGAGTGCTATATGTATATCATACGTAATAGATCATTTTTGTTTGTTGATGATTGCTATTTTTGTTTTGTCTTTGAGAATCTCCATACTTGTTTCCAAATTATCTGCATGAATTTACATTCTCACCGGAAGCATAAAGCTTTCTCTTTCCCCAGCTCTCTACTCATGTTTATTATCCTGATGACAGCCATTCTAACTAGGGTTAGACAAAATCTTGTATGTGTTTTGATTTTAATTTTTCTGTGAAAGCTAAAGATGGTGGACATTTTTCACATATTTATTAACATGTTTTGCTTCTTTAAGATATGGCTATGGACTTCAGAATCTGATTTATTAATAAGCTGATGTTCTTGTACATTTAACATTCACAGTTCTGTATATTATAGATGTTAAGGCAATATTTGTTGGAGAGTTGGCACAAAACACTTACTCTTTATAATGTGGCTCTGGATTCTGATGATTCCTGTGTGTATAGAAGATCTATGATTTCAGCCTGTCCCATATGCCAGTTACAGGATGTAATTTTTGTGTTATTGTAGCAACTTATAGAAAGTTCATGCTAATTACTATACCTAGAAATTTCAGGCCTTATATTCATATCTGGAACTAGTGTATAGTTTTCTGTTTTTCAGGATAAGCAATAAGAGTCTAATCTCTATCAATTAAAAAAAAAAACCTTCAAACGCATCAATAAGAAATGAGGCAGTTTACTTTGAAGCTAAATGCAAAAGAGTATAGTCCAAGTTTCCCAAAAAGTCGTGTTCCAATCTAATGGCAATTTCCTGTAAGTTTAGTAGTTATAGAACAAAAGAATGCCAGAAATGGAGACATATTAATGGCAGTACCAGGCAGACAGGTAACAGGACTGAAGGGAACAATTTCTCATGGTTTTACATGTTATTGATGCCGTTCTTAGCCTTCTGGTTGATGAAAATATGTGTTTCTTACTGCATTTCTAAAGGTTGTACATGTGTCCCAAGGATGTGTCTTGGTATGTCAAAAACTGTACAAAGAAGCCTATCCAGAAGGGGAAAATCCTTTACAGCAAAACCTTAAAGTATTCAAGCAGGAGATTATCAAAGATGCTGGAGCATGAAAAGAGCACTCCTGCTCATAAGTAGGCAGGAGTCATTTTATGAAAGCATTTATTTTATAGAACACTATATACGGATTCAGTACAAGTTTGGTTGCACTTGTCTAAAAATAGAATATCATTCATTGTTTTACCCTGAGTCTGTATAGGTATTTGTCAGTAAGGTATGTTTAATGAATGCAATCAGTAACTGGTCTTGTTTCTTAATTCATCTAGTTACTCTGTATTCATTGCTCTTTAGGTTTAGTGCTGATAGTGTTGTGTTAATTCCTGTGGTTTTGTTGGTTGCTAGTCTAGTTGGTGGTTAACTATTAATCCATCCTCCATGCCCAGTGTTATTAGGAGCTTGCTGCTTTGCTCTTTTGAACAGGACAGATTACTCTGTCCATCATTGTTCTCACGACATTTATTATTTCCTGTAGTCTAGAGATAGTGGAATCCGTCTTCTTCTTCTGTGTATAGTATTCTTTTAAATATTTATGGAGTAGTGGCATGGTTGTCACGAATTGCTATAAAATGTGATTTGTTATAGTGTCTCTATTTATATATCAATTTAAAGAGACAGCTTTGCTAGATATAGCAATCTTGGTTGACAGTTACTTAGTGTCAGTGCTTGAAATATGTCATCCCATATTTTACAGGCTCTAGCATTGCTGAAGAGAGAACTGATATTTTTATGTGTTTGCCTCTGTGTGTGAGTTGACACTTTTTATTTTGACTCTGTCTTCCTACTCTGTATTTCTAGTTTAAGTGTATTTTTTTGCTTTTCAACTTTATATCTTGTTTATAAAATTATCATAATTTTTTATTCATTATATACATTTGGGGTTTTAAATAGCTCTTGTTTAGCCATATTGTTCCAAGGATTTGGAAACTTTTCTGATAAAATTTCATGGATGCAGTTGTCTATGATTTAGAATTTAGTCTCTATTTTTGTACCCTATTAAGACTTTTATATTTTCTTTTATTAAGAATATTTATTGGGCTATATTCTACTGGTAAGTGAGTACATATCATGAGTGATCCTTTGTGACTTGGTTATCTCACTCAACATGATAGTGTCCGGCTCCATCCATTTGCCTAGCAAATTTCATGAACATGTTTTTTTTTTTTTTTTTTTTTTTTTTTTAATAGCTGAGTAGTACTCCATTTTTTATATGAATCACAATTTTTGTATCCATTTCTCTGTTGAAGGACATCTGGGTTCTTTCCAGCTTCTGGCTATTATAAATAAGGCTGCTATGAACATTGTTGAGCATGTGTTCTTGTTAGATATTGGAGCTGCTTTTGCTTATATGTCCAGGAGTGATAGAGCTGGGTTCTCATATATGTCCAATTTTCTGAGGAACCACCAGACTGATTTTCAGAGTGGTTGTACCAGCTTACAACCCCACCAACAGTCAAAGTATGTTCTTTCTCCACATCCTTGCCAGCATTTGCTGCCACCTGAGTATTTGATCTTAGCCATTCTGGCTGGTGTGAGGTGGAATCTTAGATGGTTTTGATTTGCATTTCCCTGATGACTAGGGATGTTGATCATTTCTTTAGGTGCTTCTCAGCCATTCGATATTCCTCAGTTGTGAAGTCTCTGTGTAGCTTTGTACCCCATTTTTAATAGAATTATTTGATTCTCTAGAGTCTACCTTTTTGAGTTCTTTATAAATATTTGATACTAGACTTCTCTCAGATGTAGAATTGGTAAAGATCTTTTCCCAGTCTGTTGATTACCTTTTTTTGGGGGGGGGGGGGTTGGAAGTTTTTTGATGACTGCTTCTATTTCTTAGGGTGTTATAGGATTGTTTAGATGGTTTATCTGATTCTGATTTAAATTTGGTACCTGGTATCTGTGTAGAAAATTGTCCATTTTCTCTAGATTTTCTAGTTTGTTGAGTATAGGCTTTTGTAATAAGATCTGGTGATTTCTTGAATTTCCTTAGTTTCTGTTTTTCTCTCTCTCCCTTTGTTTCTGATTTTTGTTAATTTGGATACATTCTGTGTCATCTGGTTAGTCTGGCTAGTAGGTTATTAATGCTGTTGATTTTTTCAAAGAACCAGCTCTTTTTTTTTTTGTTTTTTGCATAGTTTTTGTTTGTTTGTTTATTTGTTTGTTTCTAGTTGGTTGATTTCTGCTCTGATTTTGATTATTTCCGGCCATGTACTCTTTTTCAGTATATCAGCTTCTTCATATTCTAGAGCTTCCAATTGTGCTGTGAAGTTGTTAAAGTTTGCTCTATCTATCCAGTTTCTTTTTATAGTCACCGAGTGCTATGAGTTTTCCTCTTAGCATTACTTCCATTGTATCCCGTAAGTTTGGGTATGTTGTGCCTTTATGTTTTTTGCATTCTAAAAAGTCTCTGATTTTTTTTCTTTATTTCTTCCTTTAACAAACTATCGTTCAGTAGAGCATTGTTCAGTTTGCATGTGTATGTGGGCTTTTTGTTGTTTTTGTTGTTATTGAAGACCAGCCTTAGTATATGGTGATCTGATAGAATGCACTACCCCATTTTTCAAAAATTGTATTATTTATTTCCTTGATATTCACATTTTTAGTTCTCTATAACTTTTGGGTTTTGACCCTTTATTGAATGGATATTCAATATCATACCTATGCTATTCTATGGCCTGCTACTTTCTCAGAATGCTAGAGGACTTTGCTATGCAGCCATTTTTAGTTTCATTATATCCGATTTATTATTTTTGATCTTACTACCTGCACTAATGGTGTTCTTTTAAAAGAGCATTTTGCCAAGGGTATTTTCTACCTATTTTGTATCTCAATCCTTATATCTTGTTTGCAGTGTTTAGTCCATTTAAACTTATTTTATGAAGAAAAGTAGGTATGGATCTACTTAGATTTTTTTATATATATACATTTAGTTCTCCATTTTGACCTTTACCATTTGTTCACGATACTCTCTTTTTTTCCAGTGTATATTTCTGGTTTCTTAAAAAAAAAAATTCAGGTGTCTGTAGGTCCATAGATTTATGTCTGGATAACCAAATCAATTCCATTAATCAACATATGTGGGTGTGTGCCTATTCTATGCTGCTTTATTTACTTATTCATTTATTTAGTATTTATTCATTCCTTTTTTCATTTGTGCTAGTATCACTGTATACAGGTATATATGGAGTGAGGATGAGATAGCAGTACCTCCAGTAGTTTCTTATTATTCTGGATTGTTTAGATATTCCTTTTTTTTTTTTCTTTTTGCTTCTATCTGAAGCTAAAATTTTTCCTTTCAAAATCTAGGTATATGTTCTTTAATTTTTCCTCTACTATTTATTTTTTAAACTTTCTTGTTTAATTTTGTGTCTTCTGGTGAGTATTCTTAAACTTTGTTAATGTTTATTGGCTTTGTTTAAGAAGGAAGGTCACTAGAGTAAGAGACAGGATTGATTTGACTACAATAGAAATAACCATGTACTTTACCTGTATCCTTAGTGAGGGTCAGGGACAGGAGCACTAGGGTACTGAGAGGGAAAAATACCTTATAGATTTTTATAGACAGGAGCATTAATAGGGAAGAAATAAGAAAGAGAGAATGGGCATATGGAAGACAAAGACTGGAAAATGAGTGAGAAGGATATAATTTGCTTATACAGACAAGAATACAGAGCACAGAGGAAGTATTAGGGAACAGGTTCCCAAAAATTACAGACAAGAGCCTAGTCATCCACAGCAAGAGAAAATACAGCCTCAAAGCTGTTGTTGAAAATGTAAACAAAATAAAAATAAAATGAACAGAAATTATGATAATGTCAATCAACATTCCTGCATAGCAGAGGATAAATGTGGTCTATTCTACCTTCTGGGGTGGATTTTTCAGCTTGTTCTCAAGCTTGGGAGGGCTGCCTTCCTCAGCAATGCAAAAAAGTTATTTATGTTCGTCTTCCCTGTTGGCAATATCTCTGATTCCTGTGTGAGTTTCCAAATTTACTACCCCCATCTCCCCAGCACACGTAGCTCTCTTTATGGTTCGCCAACCACACTTCTGCTCAGGCTTCTGGAGAGTTCAGTAAACCTCTTGTGTTTGGCTGTGGTATATTCCCTTCCTATCCCAAGTATGACTATTTAAAAAATCATCAGTCTATTTTTATGATATACCACAATAGTTGCCTGAAAATACTGGAGATTATACCTAGAAAAACACATTATTTTCATGTCTCATGAGATGTTTATGCCGGTTGTGGCATGGGTAGTGTTTCTCAGATTAGCAACCCTGGACTGTTCTCTGAAAAATTCAGCTGTAAGTTCTCAAGCATTTTTGTTGTAGTCTCCATAGCCCCTGCAGTGCCCACCCATTTTGCATCATTGTGTCTACTTCTGGTAATGTCTCTATAGCTGGGCAAGTCCTTCTGTGCTGCTCACAGTGCTCAGGAACAGGAGGGGACAGTTCATATCTAGCTACACTTGAGCAGCACAGTGTGTACACCAGTTTGCAGCATTGTTTCTACATAGAATTCTGTAGCATTTTCAACACATTAATTTATTTTTTTAGCTTTCCTTTGAAAGAATAGTGTCTATTTTTATCCACACTCTTCTTCACTGGGTCAAACAGAGATAGCATCTAATCTTCTAATCTTCTATCCCTCATTATGTTAGACCCTCCACCCCCCCACACGTGTGCAAGAGAGCACATGTGTGTGTGCATGAACACACACACTCACACACTTCTGAAATTAGCTTGAAGATTAAAAATATATAAAATTAAAAAGTTAGATACATTACCTCCAAATAATATTGAGATTTTGATGCTATTAATGCATTCTAGACATTAATTTTTTACTGTAACTAAAATCCATATAACACATGCCTGTTTGTATAAGCAAATCTTTAAGTGGATGTAATTAATTTCCTATATCCCTGTACAAAAATGAAAAAGTAATCAAATTTCATATTCCAGTATGCTTTTTTTTTCTGTATACCTTAGGTAAGATTGATTACCTTATCTTTAGAGGGTTTCTTAACCACCTTGAGACATTGATTGGTAGGTATTAAAGGCACAAGGTTGCTGTTCATTAAAGACTTATTTAAAACAACAATTTGAAATATTTTCATTATTTACCTAGGAGTGAAAAAAGCCAGTGACAGATATAATAATGAAGGGTATAAAATGAATGATTATAATGAAAATCACTGGAGTCTAATTTATTTTGTGTCATATCATGAAGACAATGAGTATCTAATTGCAGAAAGACAACATATCAAAGGAAAAAGCAACATATTTAGTAGAGAATCTGAGAGGTCTAAGCAGTTACTGGAAAGAAAAAAGGGTTTAACTCAAATCCTGTTAAGTATTTAACACTAACATCCTTGGAACACTGTTTAAAGTCTTCTTTTTTAGTTAATTGTTTGCTTACAATCAGATAGAAGCTATTGCAATGGATGTTTGCTTGGCATTTGGAAAGGTTCTGTTTGTGGATTCTCTAAATAAAGACTTCTATATTTGGAGGAAATTATTCTAAATTAATTCAGAGAAGAATTCATGGGGTGTGCATTTGACAGTATTCTAATGCATATGTTTAGAAAGGGTTGTTTTTCTTTTTCTTCCTGTATAAAGGTGTCTGCTATTTGCTTACTTTGTGGTAAGTAATTCCATAAATCTATAATAAAACTGTCAAAAACTCTTTTTTTTCTTGTAGCATTATAATGCTCATAGAGCAGAAAAAAACAGAATTAAGTTTTTTGCACTGAACATCACTACATTTGATATCTATATATTCTCATAAATATGGCATCAGATTGTCTGAGAAAATTCTCTCTGACCTTAGCTTCTGGACTTAATCCTAATGAACAATTGTACAGAAGTTTTATATGGCAGTTAGAGAGTTGTACTATGAAAGACATTTTTATTTCATCTGCATTGATGGGAGAAGATTGGTAATAATAAAATTAACACTGAAAAATTGATATGGCTAATTGATTCCTTGATTACTCCATTCAAAAGTCTTCCATTAATATGTTGTACATTAAAGACTTTAATTGAAACGTAGATATGACAATCTACTATTCTGAGTTCATTAGCCATTTATAATTTTTAACATGCCAATGGACTCTTAATTTTTTTGAAAATACATATCTGTGTATCTGTGAGTGTTTTAACTGCTCATCATTTTGAGAAAACATTAGTGACAATAAACAGAAGCTTAGCTTTTACAAATATAAAATCAGCTCACATTTAGGCAATAGAAACAATTCTTACTCAATTCATCATAAACGTTAAATAGAAAAGCAAAAATACAAAGAAATAAAGAAAAATATTTATTATAGTTCTTATTTAGACATGCATCCCAAAATGTACCATTAGGATGAGATTTACAGGTAACTAGCATAGGATATCTGAGAAAATCATAGAACATCAAATCAGAATTTATTTTTCTCTATATTGCTTCATTCATTATGAATTATCAGCAAAAAACTTGCAATTTTCCCCATATATTGAAATAATTTTGATACAGGGAGGCTACCAAGCCTTTAGTAAATACAAAAAATGTAATAAAACTAATAGGTTGTTATATTTAATGTGAAGTTTTTATTGAGACTTTCATGTGCTCCTGATATATATTTTGAGCATATCCATTCTCAGTCCCATCTTCCAGTTTCTCTCATATATTCCCAACTTGTTTCTTTCCCAACTTCATCACATCTTTGTAAAATTATCATTGCTCCTAATGAAGGCCATCCCAATGCAGGGTTTATTAGCATTTGTTGATTGTCTTAGTGACGGGTTTCTTTTTAACATTTCCATATATACACATACCATACTGTTGTCATATGCATCCTCTTTACTCCTCCTCTCATTTCTACTAATCTCTTTCTGATTCTCTTTTAGTCTCTCCTTTAATTTCAAATCCTTATTATTTATGATATTTCAAATGTAGTTTTGGTGTTGTCCTTGTTCAGGCCTTATTTCCTCAGTCGTGTTTTTAAAGTATCATGCATGTAGCTTCCCTGAGATTCTTAGGAGATGGCATCTAATTACTGTTGAAAGTGTGTTTCATTTATGCATTTCTCTAGGACCTCCATCATTATCATGATGTATGATTTTAAGTCTAAATCTTGGTTTTTCTGTTGAGTTGGGATATCCACTATTTGCTGTATTGGGAGAGCTGGGTTCTGATGTTGCTAGATTGTTTTGGTTTCCGTTTCTTAGAGTCTTGTGCTTGCCTCTTGCCATCTTGTTATAAGTGATGCTAGATGATCTTGTTGTCTCTTATTGGAGCTTGTCTCTCTTGTGGGTCTGTTGGACCATAGTCTCTAGAGGGAGATTATTCCTGGCTGTTTGGCTCTCTGGGTAAGATTTGAGTCCCAATGGCAGTGCCCAGTCCTGATGAAGCTGGGCCAGGTCTTCCCTTGGGCCAGTAGTGTGCGCTTCCAGACAGCACAGCTACCTATGCTTGAGAGGTTTGGGTGGCCTCTCCTGAGGTAGACAGTGGAGAGGGAACACTGACTCACCTCTGCATTTAGGAGTGAGAGCCCTCCTGCAGCTTTTCAGAGCACCCAGAGACCCTCTCCTCTTAGAACTGAGAGCTATCCTGCAGTTCTTTCCATCATCCAGTGACGTGTGGGTGGGCCGTTGGTCCTGATGACACTGGGCTGGGTCAGGTCTTGGATTGGAAGTGTGAGCTCCCAGGCAGCACTGCCACCTGTGCCCAGAGAGTTCTTGCGACCACTCCCAGGGTAGACAGTGGGGATTGGATGTTGACTCACTCCTCCACTTAGGAGTGAATGCCCCCCTGAAGCTCTTTTGAGCACCCAGGGACCTGTGGGAGAGTGGGCCACGGTCCTGATGAAACTGGGCCGGTTCTGGCCTTGGGCCAGAAGTGTGCAGTCCCACTCAGGGCCGGAAGTGTGCAGTCCCACTCAGGGCCGGAAGTAAGCAGTACCACTCAGCACTGCCAACTGCGCCCTGGAAGGCTTCTTTTGGGGTGGAAATTGGGGAATGGACGTTGGCTGACCCCTCTGCTTAAGATGGAGAGCCCTCCTGCAGCTCTTCCGAGCCCTCAGAAACCTGTCTCATAAATGCATTTTAAAAGTCATTTTATTTTGAGATAAAATTTGTATGCAGTGGTACTAACAAGTCTTAATTACACGAGTTTCAAAATGAGATATCATTGTAAACATGCTCTCCAAGCTGGATAACATTCCCATCCAATCAGAATGTATCCAGGTGTCACCCTACTTCTCTTCGTTACTTACCCTCCTCTTATTTGAAGTCTTTAAGATGAGTTTTAAAAATTATTAAAATTTCATTTTATTGTTTGATCGTTTTATAATATATACCCTCTCACACATACACATGCATACGCACCGAATGTTACTGATTTCCAGCCTCCCGTTTTCTTTGCTCAGATCTTACTCTTTACATAGAATTTCTTTCCCAACAAGATCCCTCTTTCTTCTTCTTTCATATATTCTCACTTGTTGCCTTGACTGCACTTCATGTACCAGCCTGAGCAAGGGTGTGATACTGTTCACTGAAGTATTTGTTTCAAATAAAAAGTTTTGAAATGAAAATTGAGGGGGGCCCTGCAGGTGCTCATGACAGGGAAATAAACCACAGAAAAGTGAGAAAATTTGTCCAGAATGACTTCATCAACCTGGATGATGATTTGGGGAGTCTGTTGCTAGGGGGTTTATTGCCAGTATACTTAGATAGTATAATTGGGGGGAAATATTTTCTCATATTATACAATGTAGGTGCACTAGGAAGTATAATTTTATGGAAATTAACTCAGGGTACATGTTATTTATTCTGAAAAGATGGGTTCTAGAGATAATCTACATGTAAGACCTAGAGAAGGACGTGGACTGGTCTTGGCCATACAGATAATGCACAGCATATATTGGCTACTAGCCATCTCTAGTCCTGCTTAGGGAAGACAGGAGAGCCTCTGACTGTAAGATAATGTAAGGGTCATTTTGACTCTTAGTTATTTATGGTTCTGAGTGTGGATGCTTTGGAAAGCCCCTGGCTATAAGGGTCATTTAGATTACTGACCACCTCTGGTTCTGGTTGTAGAAGAAGAGTACGTTTTATGTCCATTCTACTGAAAAGACATTCCTGTGTGCTTAACTCCTGGTTTCTCTGGAGATCTGTGGTCACAGGACCTTTATGGTCTGTTCCCAGAACAAGATTAATGCTACTTTATTACACACTCAAGCTGCCAGTGAATGTGAGAACACACAACAAAACAACAATAACAACAACAATACAACACAACAAAAGAACACAACAGCAACAACAAAGCCAAGTTTCTTTTTGCCATGCTCTATCACGTGAGTTGCACAAAGAAGGGTGATGCTTCAGACCTCAAATGACCTAGACCTATGGTTTGTCTTCCCACTTTAAATATCCCAGTCTAAGCAAAGCAAAGAAAAAAAAAAAAAAACAAAGTCCAGCAACAACAACAAAAACCCTTTACATTCTGCCAAATTTCTTGGGTTTTAGTTGATTGTAGATTTATTCAAGTTGACAATCAAAATTAGCCACCACAAATCCCACGAAGTTTCTTTTTTCCCTGCCATTCAACCTGTCTGTTAATACTGACATTATCCAAACATTAGTTATACATCCACTTCTTTTTATTGTTATTTGAATATCCATATTTATTGATGCTCTTTTTATAAACATAAGAAACTGTTAGAATCTGCCTAGATAGCTATCAATAGGTAATGAAAGTATGGTACAAACACACAGTGAAGGTTTATTCTGTCATGAAGAAAAATAAAAATTTCAGGAAAACATAAATTTGGAGATTATTGTATTATGTAAGGTAACCAAGTCTTAATAAGATAAAGTACTACCTGCATGTCATATACTGATACTAGCTTTAAAGTTCTGTTGGTTTGTGTATGTGTGTGTGTGTTTGAGTGTGTGTGTATGTGTGTGTGTGTGTGTGTGTGTGTAGTTCTGTGTGTATAGCAGGATTTCTTTAAGAATTATTGCATTAATTTTTAGACCAGCAGTGTTTGTTTCTACCCTGGGTCTCTGGGATATATAGTCTCCAGTTCTAACTAAGCCATGTCAGACATGAACACACTCTCATGCCCTATGCCTCAAATTAAAGCAGAAAGGTTGCTCAATACCACATGCACTATTGCCATGGCATATCCTGAAGAAAGGACAGGTCAAAGGTACGTGTCCACATTTCTCCTTTGATGTCCAGTAGAGGACCTTCCTATACCAAAAAGAACATGAAGGATTCATAGTCTCTTGCTCAATCCTTCTAAGTTCAGTGAGCTGTGCGAATGTTGTCTTCAGCAAGCAATCCCCATTGTCCATGTCCAGGGGGCAATCCTCAGTTCTAGTTTCAGTCTGGGATGTTTGGCGCCCAGTTCCAACACTGAGGACCTTTTATGGCTTGAAGAAATGAACAGATGCTGTATGCCCTGTTACTAGGAGCCCTCATTAGAACTACCCTCATAGATCCCAGGAAGTTTCCTCCATATTAGTTTTCCACTGAGTTTCCCTGAAAACCCCTTCGTTAATTGGTAACCGTTGAAAGGAAAGAACAATTTCTTTATTTTTTCTAAGTTTGTGCAGTACAAGTTTTAAAGCATGTCCACATTATTCTCTGTGTTTCTTTAGTGTCTTTTGTTACATATATCCACTTTTCATTTCTGATTTTGCTAATTTAGATATTCTCTTTTGATTTATTTGTTAGTGTGAATAAGGGTTCATTGCCTTGTTGATTTTCTCAAAGAACCAACTTTTTGTTTAATAACATTAAATATTGTCATTTTTCTTTCAATTTTATTGATTTTGGGCTTCGTTTTGCTTATTTCTTGCCCAACACATCCTTTGGGTGTTCTTACTTCTTTGTGTGTTAGAGCTTCCAGATGTGCTGCTGAGGTGCTAACAGGAGGTCTCGCCAACCTCTTTGTGTAGCTGCTCAGTTCTACAAACTTATCTTTTGGTGGCATTTCCGCCATGTCCCACAAGTGCTTGTGCAGTGTATTCATTATAATTGATTTCTACAAAGTCTTTAGTGTTTTCTTTTTTCTACCAGATTGATCCAGTTTTTATTCTCTAAAGAGTTGTTCAATTTCCATGAGTTTGAAAGCTTTCTGTTATTTTTGTCATTGTTGATATCCGGCTTTAATCTGTGGTTATTGTACTGGGTATTTGTTAATATTCAGTTTTAACCTGACAAGATGCAGGATGTTATTTCAATGTTCTTATATAGCTTCAAACTGGCATTTTGTCCAAGTTTGTGGTCAATATTGTTGAAAGTTCCATGAGGTGCTGAGAAGAAAGTATATTTTTCTGTGTTTGGGTTAAATATTGTTAATATCTGTTAGGTCTATTTTGTTCAAAATATGTTAGCTTCATTATTTTTTGTTTAGTTTTGTGGGCCTGAATTGCCCATTTCTGAGAGCAGGGTTTTGAAGTCTCCTACCAGCAATGTTAGAGGATCTACATGTGATTTAAGCTGTAGTATTGTTCGTTTACAAAAGTGGGTCTTTGTTTATCTGCATACATTTTAGGAATTGCAATGTCATTTTGGTAGATTTTTCTTTTGATGAGTATGACATATCTTTCCTCATCATTTTAAATTAGTTTTTGGTTATTTATTCATTTTATATTGAAATGGCTACACCAGCTTATTTTATGTTTACTCTTTTGTTTAAATTGGATATTATTTGTATTTACCTTTCAAATGTTTCCATTTCCCTCTCCCCCATTCACCTCTCTCATCCCCCTCCCCTTGCTTCCATGAAGGTGCTCCCAAGCTCAAATACCCTCTTCCACCTCAGAGCATTGGCATTCCCCTACATTGTCTTTGCTGGACCAAAGACCTCTCCTCCCACTGATGTCAAACAAGGCTATCCTCTGTTGCATATGCAACTGAGCCATGGGTCTCTCCATGTGTGCTCATTGGTTGGTGTTTCAGTCCCTGGGAACTTGGGCAGGTTAGTTTGGTTGATAATGTTGTTCTTCCCATGGGGTTGCAAACCCTTTCAGCTCCTTCAGTTCTTTCTCTAGCTCCTGCATTGGGGTACTTGTGTTCAGTCCGATTGTTACTTGCAAGCATCCTCAAATGTAACAGTGAAACACAGGCAGAACCTCTGAGGAGTTATCCATATCAGGCTCCTGTCAATAAGCACTTTTTGGCATCAGCAATAGTGCTTGGGTTTGGTGGCTGTATATGGGGTAGATCCCCAGGTGAAGCAGTCTATGAATGATCTTTTCTCCAATCTCTGCTCCTCTATTTGTTCCTGTATTTCGACCTGTGAGTGTTTTGTTCTCACTTCTAAGGGCTGAGACATCCTTATTCTGACCTTCTTTCTTTTTGAGCTTCATAAGATCTGTGAATTTTTTTTTGGGGGGGTATTCCAAGCCTTTTGGTCTAATATCCACTTATCAGTGAGTGTATACCGTGTGTGTTTCTTTGTTACTGGGTTACCTCACTCAGGAAGATAGCTTCAAGTCCCATCCATTTATCTAGAAATTTCATGAAGTCATTGTATTTCATAGCTGAGTAGTACTTCATTGGGTAAATGTACCACAATTTCTGTATCCATTCCTCTGTTGAAGGACATCTGGGTTCTTTTCAGCTTCTGGCTATTATAAATAAAGATGCTATGAACATGATGGTATATGTGTCCTTGTTGTACATTGCAGGATCTTTGGGTATATGCCCAAGAATGATATAGCTGGGCCCTCAGGTAGTACTATGTCCAGCTTTTTGAGGAACCACCAGACTTATTTCCACAGTGGCCATACTACTTTGCAATTTCATCAACACTGTAAGAGTGTGTCTTTTTCTCCACATCTTAACCAGCATCTATTATTACCTGAGTTTTTGATCGTAGCCATTCTGACTGGTATGAGGTGGACTCTTAGGGTTGTTTTGATTTGCATTTCCCTGATGACTAAGGATATTGAACATTTTTTTAGGTGCTTTCTGGTCATTAAGTTGAAAATTCATTTTTTAGCTCTCTCCCCCACTTTTTAAAAAGGTCACTTGATTTTCTGAAGTCAAACTTCTTGAGTTTTTTGTATATATTAGATATTAGCTCTCTCTTGAATGTAGGATTGATACATTTCTTTCCCATTCTGTTGGTTGTCATTTTGTCTTATTAACAGTGTCTTTTTATTGTCAGGGTCCTTTCCTTACAAAAGCTTATCAATTTTATGAGGTCTTATTTGTCTATTCTTGATCTTAGAGCATAAGCCATTGCTATTCTATTCAGGAAAAATTTTCCTGTGCCCATGTGTTCAAGGATTTTCCCTGCTTTCTCTTCTGTTAGTTTTAGTGTATTTGGATTTATGTTGAGGTCCTTCATTCACTTTGTTTTGAGCTTTATACAGTGAGATACACATGTTTGGACTTACATTCTTCTACATGCTGACTTCCAGTTGAACCAGCACCATTTGCTGAAAATGCTGTCTTTTTTCCTACTGGAAGGTTTTAGCTCCTGATCTTTCCAAGACATTTTATATAAAGAGGTGTTGAAGTTTGTCAAATGCTTCCTTAGCATCTAATGTGATAATCCTGTGTTTTTTGTTCTTCCTTTGAGTTTGTTTATATAGTGGATTATTTTGATGAATTTTTTTTATATTTGACTATTTCTGCATCCCTGGAATAAAGCCTATTTAATCATGATGGATGATCATTTTGATTCTTTCTTTGATTCTGTTTGAGAGAGAATATTATTTAGGATTTTGCATTGATATTCATAAGGGAGATTCTTCTAAATTTCTCTTTGTTGTGTCTTTGTGCGGCTTATTATAATATTGGCTTCATAGAATGAATTGGGCAGTGTTCCTTTTGTTTCTGTTTTGAGAAGTAGTTTGAAGAGTCTTGGTATTAGGTATTCTCTGAAGGTCCAATAGAATTCCTCACTAAAATTCCTCACTAAATCCTTGTGGTCCTGGCATGTTTGTTTGTTTGTTTGTTTGTTTTTTGTTTTATTTTAGTTTTAGGTTAGGAGAATTTGACGACTGTTTCTATTTCTTTAATGGTTATGGGACAGTTTATATGGTTTATCTGATTCTGATTTAACTTTGATTCAGGGTGCCTGTGTAGAAAATTGTCTGTTTCATCTAGATTTTTTAAGTTTTTTTGAGTATAGGCTTTTGTAATAGGATTTGATGATTTTTACAAATTTTCTGTTTCTATGATTATGCATCTTTTTTCATTTCTGATTTTGTTATGTTGGACACTGTCCCTGTGCCCACTGCTTAGTCTGGCTTGGGACTTACCTGTCTTCTTTATTTCTTCAATAAACCAGCTCCTGTTTTTGTATGCTTTGTATAGTTTTCTTTGTTTCTACTTGGTTGATCTCTGCCCTGAGTTTATTGTTTCCGGCCTTATTCTCCTTTTAGGTGTATATGATTTTTTTTTGTTCATTTCCTTGCATTTCCCATGTTGTAGTTCCTTTCCTTGTGTTGGGGATTTCCATCTATTATCTTTTGTAGGGCTGGGTTTGTGGAACTGTAATATATAAATTTATTTTTGTCATGGAATATCTTGGTTTCTCCATCTATGATAATTCAGAGTTTTCCTGGATATAGTAACCTGGGCTGGCATTTGTGTTCCCTTAGATTCTGTATAAAGTCTGTCCAGAATTTTCTAGCTTTTCTAGTTTCTTTTGAGAAGTATGGTATAATTCTGATAGGTCTGCCTTTATATGTTATTTGTCTTTTTTCCCTTACTACTTTTAATATTCTTTCTTTTTTGTGCATTTGGACAGAATTTTTTTTTTAATCCAGTCTATTTGGAGTTCTGTAGGCATCTTGTATGTTCATATTCAACATTTTTTTTTTAGGTTATGGAACTTTTCTTCTATAATTTTATTGAAGATATTTACTTTTCCTTCACATTGGCAAACTTTGCTCTCTTCTAAGCCTATTATTCTTAGGTTTGGTCTTCTCATTATGTTGTGGATTTCCTGCATGTTTTGAGTTATGAGCCTTTTGCATTTTGCATTTTCTTTGCAAATCTATCAATGATTTCTCTGTTATCTTCTGCTCCTGATATTCTATTTTCTATCTTATGTATTCTGCTGGTGATGCTTGTATTTATGATTCCTAATTCTCTCTCCTAGGTTTTTTCATTTGTAAGTCTGTCTCCCTTTGTGATTTCTTTATTGTTTCTGTTTCAAGTCTAGATCCTGGATGGTTTTGTCCATTTTTTTTTCTCCTGTTTGGTAGTGTTCTACTGTATTTCTTTAAGGGAGTTATTCCTGTCTTTTCTTGAGTCCTCTATTATCATCATGAGATATGATTTTAAATCTGAATCTTGCTTTTCAGGTTTTATAGGATATTCCAAGTAGCTGTGGGAGAACTGGGTTGTGATGGTGCCATGTAGCCTTGGTTTCTGTTGCTTATGTTCTTGTGCTTGCCTCTTGCCCTAGCTCTCTCTCACTGGAGCATGTCCTTCTTGAGATCCAAATTTTGTCAGAACTCCTTAGTGTCAGGATGTCTCTGTGATCTTATGATTCTGGGAACCGCTGATCCTGGGATCTTGAGTGGGTCAGAACTCCTGGGATTCTATGTATGAAGCTGCCTGAGATACTATTGTATCAATATGACCAAGCTACTTATGTCCTTTTTTATTCCAGAGCTGCAGTTATCCTGAATGTTTCTGATCCTGGATTCAAGCTTCTTCTGAGATCCTGGGCCGGTTAGTTCACTTGTGATACTGTGATTCTCTGATCCTGTGATTCTGTTTCAGTTAGAGCACCTGGGTGATGGGCTTTCTCTGGGTATTATGGAATTGGGTGTGGTACCATTGCCTAAGGTCTGCTCAGGTCTCCAATTCATATGGGAAGGGACCCTGTCTGCTGCCTAGGTGGGGGTTTCTGTGTCTCTGAATCCAAGGGGGACCCAGTTACTCCGGGTATTGGGACAGATATTAAGAGCTTCTCACATTTGATCCTGTGATTCTGGGTGACTGTCTTTCACTGGGTGTTGTGGGATTGGATGTGGTACCAGAGCCTAATGTTGGCTCAGGTCCTATATAGGTTTAGAATGGAAGGGCTTTCGAAAACTTTTAACGTGAAGAGGTGTTGAATTTTGTCAAATTTATTTTCCATATATAATGAGATGATCATGTGGTTTTTATTTGTTTTATTTTGTTTTGTTTTTAGATTGTTTATATTGTAGATTACATTGATGAATTCCTATATATCGAACCATCCCTGTATTCCTGGGATAAAACCTACTTAATCATGTTGAATGCTCGTTTGATGGGTTCTTGGATGCAGTTTGTGAGAATTTTATTGAGTATGTTTGCATTGATATTTATAAGGGAGATTCTTCTGAATTTATCGATCTTTGTTGGGTCTTGTGTGGTTTAGGTATAAGCATATTAGTATTGGGATCAGTTTTTCTTTGAAGGCCTGATAGAATTCTGCCCTAATTCCATCTAGCCCTGTTTTTTCTTTTTCTTCCTTCCTTCCTTCCTTCCTTTCTCCCTCCCTCCCTCTCTCCCTCTCTCTCTCTCTCTCTTTCTTTCTTTCTTTCTTTCTTTTTGACTTTTAATGACTGCTTCTTTTTCTTTATTGGTTGTTTAAATGGTTTGTCTTACCCTTATTATATTCTAGTCCCTGCTATTTGTCTAGAAAATTGTTCATCTAGATTTTCCAGTTTTGTTGAGGATATGCTTTTGTAGTGGGATCTGATGATTTTTAATTTCCTCAGTTTTTGTTATATCTCCCTTTTCATTTCTGATTATTTTAATTTGGATACTCTCTTTGTGCCCTGGCTATTCTGACTAAGGGTTTATTTCTAAAGGGCTTTATTCATTTTCTTGCTTAATATTTCTTTTATCTTCACACAGGTGGTTTTATGCTCATTTATTTTTGTGCTTCAGCTTTGTTGGATTATTCAGTATCTGCTCTAGTAAGTTTTCTGGGCCCTAGTGGAGACATATTGTGCTAGTTGTTATTAATATTTTTTTAAATACAATTGTCTAGGCATCTGGGATTGTGTTGGTTATAGGTGTTGCTTTCTGGGAGTTTACCAGGGTATGATTAGTGGTATCCATAGGAGGCACAATCAGGGAGACAGGGAGGCTGCAGCTTGGAAGTGCTTATGATATTGGGTCTGTTGGGGGGCACAGAGAGAATAGTGATTATCTGTAGGCAATCTTCCTAATCTTCCCTTAGCTTTGTCCTGTGGCTAAAGATAGTTGTCAGCTCGAATTTAGGGCTGGGAAAGTGAGACAATTTTAGGGAGATAAGGCAGGAAGTGGTTCTGTGTGGGATTCACATGAGCCAGGGAGAGTGGGATGAAATGTTAGAACTATTGTTATTTTGTAGCACTAAGGATAAGCCTGAAGGATCTTATCTGGTTTTCTGGCAAATATAGCCTGTTGTTGAGCAGGAAGTGACAGTGTAACTTGTGGCCAGGGAAATAACAATGTATTAGCAGATATGATACAAGGAACATATGGTCTGTGAGATCTACAGTATGAATGGAGAGGCTGTATATACTTTTATGGTCAAAGAACATATTGTCTGGAATGATTTCTTTTCTTCTGCAATGTCCCTTAAAAAATAGATGCATGAGCTGTGTGAGTACTATCTACTCACTGTGGCTAGCCTTCCATGATTTATTAATATTTGCATTGTGTCCAGTTGTAGTTTTGGTTACAACAATCTCCATTTGTTTTACAGGGAAGCTTCATTGATAAGAAGTGATAGTCACATTTCTCTGTGGGGAAACAGAAGAGACATACAGTATAGTTAAGAATTGTGCTGATCTAGAACAATGGTGCTAGTAGAGTAGTTTTGAATATCCATGGCTTTATGGGCACAGATTATTGACTAGAACAGGACAAAGGTTTCTCCTCAGAGGTCTCCTTTTGACTACTCAGATAGCTGCTGGTTACTACCAAGTTCCGGACAATATTATTTCATCCTTGGTTATACATTATCATGTTTCATGCTTCTGTGGTTTATAGGTGTCACACATCTGGATACGGTTTTTAATTGATCCACAACAGAAACTTGGATAATACCGTCTGATATTGTTTAGTAATATTTTAGAAATAAGCACTCTGACATCAATGAAAGTAGAAAGATGACAATGTCACCAAATCACTGAAGCCAGGGTAGCTCCCAAAAGCATAAATTTTGGGTCAAATTGGATGCTCATTTAATACTCTAAAGCTACAAAATTGAGTGGACAAAAAAGCAAGAATTTTTCAGAAGCACATATGATAGTTAATTGATTTTTAATAGCAATGACCTTTTTAAAAATTTAACTATTTTTCTAGGTCATTTTATTCAAGTTAGTAAGTTTCTAATTGCTTTAATTAGAAATAAATAAATAAAATTTCTAAAAGTTCTTAATTCTAAGAACTAATGCTTAGAAGTAAATAGTGAAAACACCGTTTTAAGAAAATCACTAAAAAAATTGATAAACCATTATCTATTAATTGTCGTTTTCCACCTTATTCTATTTTAGTAGTATGTGAGCTAGACGACAAGAAAGAGGCTTTAAAGTCAGATAGAGTTTCAATACTTGTCCCAAATCTTCCTCAGTGAACATATAATATAATATACCTGCAGAAATCAGAAAACATAGAGGGATCAAGGCAGGTGGGACCTGCTGAAAAGAAAGAGAAGAATATAGATGATATGAAGCCAATGTCCTTGGCTGCATCTTAAGGTTCAAGATGGATTTTTAGTGCTGAGCAGAACACATGCTTAAGACACAGAACTCAGATCATGCCATTAGATCTAATTATTGCCATTTTTGGGGTGAGATAATTATGAATAAAAGGAAATAAAGAAGTTTTTTTTTTTTTAAACCAGCTGGTTATAAGTGAGAATTTGAGCCTCTTACTGTCAGACATTATGGTTCACAGCCACCTGTAACTCCAATTCCAGTGGAACTGGACAACTGTTTCTGTCACTGTAGACATTGCACATATGCCTGTAACTCTGTAAATAAAACATTAATTCTTACAAAGAACTCGGCCTTTGCACTTTCCTTCCCCTTTAATGTCCTTGACATTACCCTTATTGCATATTATTTTCTATAATAATACTGTTATGAACCATTATATTCCTATTACCAACAACTACGTACAATAATTTTAACTATATTTTATGTGGCCTAATCAAATTTCAATTTTCATGAAATTTTACTGTGCTGAGACTTCTAGCTGCTTTAGACAATTAGCACCTCTTTACTGTAACATATTGGAAATTGAGCAGTGGTGACAAGAAGACATAGTGGCAAACTCATTAAGAGAATAAAAATTGATTGTAGCTCAATAAATATTTGAGAGAAAGTAAAAGTAGATTTGATGAAACTGAAGGGGCTGTACATTCAGTAGAGTAAGATTCTGAAAGAGGTTTAGGGATCTAGGGGGGATTTATTTTTACTACTAAATTTTCCTTTGTTGCTCAGATTTTCCTTTGTTGTTCTCCTCCTCTCCTTTCCTCTCCTCTGCTATTCCTTTCTTTACCTTTGTCTCCCTTTCCTCATATCTATTCCTCCTCTCCATCCCTCTCCTCTTCTTCCCTACCCTTCCTTTGAGAAAGAGCCTTTCTGTGTTATATAGCCTGGACGTGAACTACTGGAATCAAAGGTTTCATCGACCCTATCTGCACTCTCACAAACAACAGGGGCAACAAATGTGAGGATTTAATCTTAGCTTACAAAGGACTATAAAAAGGATATGTTATGCTTCTTAAAGTTTATTCAAACATTCAACAAAATCATAAGAGTTTTTAGAAAGAAGGCATTTAGTAGACTGTGATAGATAAAATGTTTTTATCAATGATTGCAGCAACAAAAATTCAGTATTCTAGAGATAGTTGCTACACTCTGGAAAGCCCAGGGTTACATTATGTCATATAAGAATAAAAGGACCTTCCATATATTAATCACATCTTTCACTAGACTTTAGTTCTACAAATCTATTCTTAATATTGTAACAGTATGTGTTGATACCTAATAGCTATTTATCTATGTCTTCAAAGGTACCTTATCATGAAGTGCATAAGTGTTATCTGGAGTGTATTTATATTTAACCAATATTTACATATAAAATATATGTCACTATTCTTTCATTATAAACATAACTTGAAGAAAAATTTTTATAACAATTGAAAATGTGAAGATGTGTTTTCTTCCTTTACACACAAGGATAATGAGACAGATCTGTCTGTACTTCTGTCTTTCTGTCTCTCTGTCTAGGGTGCAGAGCCAGGATTAAGCATGGCCATCTAATCCTAAGTAAAATGCCATATGCACAACTAATTTAACATATTGACCTAAGCATTGAGGTCAAAGTCAATTATAATTGGGTGACCCTTACAAATTTTTCTATTTGAAATTATAGAGAGGGTTAATACAATAATTTGAGAAAAGTGAAGAGAAAATTTCCCCCATAAAATGTGATTCCTGAGTAGTCAATAAATATCAATAAATTCATATTCTAAGGCTAATATTTCCTGTAGAATTGAAGAATATATATATATATATATATATATATATATATATATATATATATACACACATACATAAACATGTTGTCCATTGAACATTGTATGGAATAGATTTGATATATCCGCACATACACACACACACACACACACACACACACACACACACACACACAAAATCTAAACATTGATGGTAACAGCAAAAATATAGCAAAAATATAAGTAATAAAACCCTAAATTTATAGCACGAAACAAACGTACATGTCTTTATGAATATACTGATAATTAAATCTATGATGATGATAATAAATGAAAACATCAGGACCAGATAAAGCTATTATTTTGTTAATGATACTTTTCCTTCTATCTGTCTACAAACTTCATAATCTCTGACATTTTTTCTGGACCACCACTCTTAGGATGCAGCGTTCTCTAATAAGACATCATAAACTCTACCTTTGCGTATTTTGATAATTTTCTCTGACTTATCAGAAAATGAAGTGATTTCAATTTCTTGATCCTGTTATTCCTGGGAACTAAAATCCAGACTGATATAATTTAGTCACTGTACATTTAAAAAATTTCCAAAACTTCAGCGTCTCTTTCTGAGCTCTAACATGTTTTCTTCATTTTCTCTGATCTACTTCCTGTTCCTCTTTTTAGTGAGAAAAGTGACTGGTCATCTGTGTGTCCTCACAGATATCTTTACCCCACTACCCCACACATAGCCATATACCACCCAGAATCACATTTCCCAGTGAAGTTTTTTTTTTTTTTTTCTTTAATTGTTGTTTGAGTTAAACCCTCTCCTATCAGTGCCACCCAAGATCTCAGTGACTGGGGAAGGAAATATGAGATACACTAGAACTACATTCTCTCCAAAAATCCTACTGGATAACACATTCTAATATGACATCCATAGCTTCCCCTTCCAAATCCTAAATATCTAGATTCCATGTGATCTCTAGACATGCTATCAGATCCATTACCACTAAGTTTCCCAACATTCAGGAGGCCTTGCAGAAAGGTCATCAGAATGCTCTTGCTTTATTATCTCATTGCAGATTACCCTTCAGGCCACAATAACTTGAAGTCCCTGCATTTCCTTAAGAATTTTTAGGAATTGATCCAAATATACTAGTTAGCAGACTATAGACTAGTAGATTGCTGAAGGACTTCCAGCATCCTGCGCTAGGGCCTTTGAGTATAAAATCCTAAATTACTTCTGTGCCTCTGGATCACTATATCCTATTTCAAGTTCATTTTGACATTTCAGACATTTTCTTAGTTCTCACTGACATTTGAAAAACAATTGGCCATTGATTTTCTTCATTAGTTATGTGCTTCAAGCTCCTCTGACATCCAGTGCTTGATCCTGAGCCTATTCTTATGTTAAAACAAATAGCCTACAAGCTCCAAGGGCAGGTCTGAACTCAATGACATTCTTTCATTCACTGCCATAACTCTGTAAACACCCTGCCTTAAAGGGGAGAAACTTCTGGTATCAAGATACCTACTGAGAACTCACAGTTTGAAAATGGCCATCAAGGGGAACAGAAGACATGTAAGCTGGTGATTTGGGACTATTCACTAATGATATCTTAACAGAGAGTAATGTCAGGTCCTCATGTGGTGCAATGAGTATTTATTATGTGCTACTTAGAACTAAAGGAACTTGTTATTAGCATTGATGTGAAGATCACCTTTAGAAGAGAAATCAAAGCAACAAAATAGCAGTTTATATATGACACAGCTTCAAACTCTGTGGTAAGATTACTCTTTCCTTTGTTGAATATTTTATTTATTTACATTTCAAGTGTTTTTGTCTTTCCCAGGTTCCTGTCGGAAACCCACATCCCATCCTCCCTCCTCCTGCTTCTATGAGAGTGTGAAAGGGCAGACTCCCAGGTCGGGTATCCCTCCCCCCCACCTCAAAGTGTGGGTTCTCCACACCTCTCAAGAAAGGCGACACCCCAAATCACTCACAAGAAATGGTCTTGATGCAAACTGCAAGAGAATTTTTATTCCAAGTGCTCTTGGGTCCCACAACCTGTACCCCACGTTGGAGTAGAGGGCTGCGGACCAGGAAGGCAGAATCGGGACATACTTTATATGGCTCACAACAAAGCCCGCCAATCATGGAAAAGCCTGCGAATCACAAACCAACTATTTCTTAGCAAAAGCCTGTGAGTTGCAACCAATCATTGCAAAACCTGTGAATCACTAATCATTTTTCTATAGTCTCAGAGGTCTGTATTTGTGTGGTCTCCAGGGTGGGGGTGGCAATGGAGGTCAGAAGTCACTAGGGCTGGGGGTTCTTAGGCGCTGGGTTAAGGCTCCTGTAGCTTGGGGTCCTTGGAGGGGTTAGGCTATATTTTTTATTCTTTCAAGTACCCCCCATCCACTCCCTCCCCACTGCAGTATTATTCTCCTACACTGTGGCATTCAGCCTTCCCAGGAAAAAGGACCTCTCCTCCCACTGATGTCCAACAAGGCCATCCTCTACTACATATGTACATGGAGAAATGGGTCGCTCCATGTGTACTCTTTGGTTGGTGATTTATTCCCTGAGTCTCTGTGGTGCATGGTTGGTTGATACTGCTATGTGGTTTTTTCTAATTTGACCAAACAAAAAAACTTCAGCATGAACACAAGTTGCATACATATATGCATACCTACCTACCTACCTACCTACCTACATACATACATACATACATACATATATACACACATACATAGATGCATACTTTAGTATGATACAAATGTATTGATATAAGTACTTTCTGGAATTAGCAACAAACTATTCTAGGATATTCACCTTTTGTTGCTGATGTTATTTTTAACATTGTTTTAAGACAATATTTTACTCTCTAATTCAGGGCAGCCTAGAGTTCATAGTAAACTTCATGGCTAAGCCTCCTGAGTGCTAGGATCATAAGTCTGGATCACAATGCTTGATTAGGAAAAATGTTATATAGAATTGATTGGATGTGTGATTTCTTTTAGTTACTCTGTTTTCTTGTTTCACTCATAGACTTGTGAGTAAATATAATAGAGTTTATTTTTACTTTTCATATAAAAAGACAAGGAACTACTGTAGTTCCTAGAATATGTGTGATCTCCTCATGTTAATATAATCAATAATTCTCTATAATATCCTAGAATTCAGAAAGCATATAATAATTAAATGTCACAAAGTTAATGAATACTTTTCTTTTGTAGCATTTATTCCTAACATACTCAGACTGCACCAGAATGGAATGCAAAAACCATATGCTTCAGTTTTGTACAACTGAATTTCTGAACAATTGAAACCCACAGGGAAAACTTGAGCGACATTTTAAAATTGTTTTTGTCCTCTTGGTGGTTCTCATTTAATCACAACAATACTCTCAGTTCTATCTTCAACCCTGGAGTCTTTGGAGGAAGCAAGGATAACAAGACATATGTCTTTTTATAACATTTTCATTCGTTAATGTCATGAGGTTGTCTTCCCAGTGACCACAATGAGTTGACTCAAGAAAATTAAGTGCAACTGGAGAAAAAAAAATAAGGCAAAAATAAATAGACTGGTCATAGAAATAAAATAAATTAAATATTACCCAATAGACTTTTGGCAAAATAGGCTTATCACTTTTGTCAAGCTTTTTTAAGATAGCTATTTGGAGCATTGTCTGTGGAGAGTATGTTCATGGTTAAAGCCAACAATGAAGTAGGCAGCCTTATGGGAATACAACATGGCTGACATGTAGTCGTACTCCCAGGCATTTCCTCAATCTCTCCTCAGTGATACGGGTTTTTTTCTTTGCTCTTTTAGACTGAACTAATTCAGTCTGTTCTATTTTATGCATGTAAATGTCAATCTATTTTATTCCTTAAAGTTTATCTTGTAAACTCAGAACAGAACAGATAATGCCTGCAGTTCCCACAGTGTTTCACGCCCTTTCCTGAACTTCCACCCACCCTAACAGCATCCTTGTCCAGTTCACAGCTCTGAAGGAGAGAGAATTTAAATGTTTCCACTTACAGATTTCACTTCTGCTTTCAAGAATCAGTCAATTATCCTAGAAATTGTGCTCTTGGGAAGATGAGACAGGAACCAAAGTGTTTTTTTGTTTGTTTGTTTGTTTTTTGTTTTTTGTTTTGTTTTGTTTTTTTGTTTTTTTTGTTTGTTTGTAATTTTAGTGTCTCAAGTTCTAATCATTTCTTTTCCTTTTATAAATTAGTCTACCTGTAGCTGACTTGATTTTATTTTTCCTTTTTTTTCTGTTCTTTGATTGTTAGGCAGTAGAATCTTTTGATAGTTTGCTAATTATTTTAGTGATTCAATTTCTATCATTTTTTATCTGAAAAAAAGGAAAGATATTTTCTTCTATAATGTATAATCAGGAAACACTATTATTTTAAATAAAATACCTTAAAATTCTAATAAAATTATATTTGTTAAACACTGAAATATACTTGAATTCTATCTTCATATTAACATGTTTCTCATTTTATATCAAATGACACTCTATTATACAGATGAGTTTGAATTTGATTCCCATCAGTCTACTATGTTACATAATTATATGTGCACCCTTTTGTAGTAGTAATATTGTGTTTTATAAAGAAGTGAACTTAATTTAAAAAGTGAAAAAAAAATACTTCATGTGCTTTTTCATTTCAGAGACCAAAATTAAATAAGTCAATTACTGCTTCCTAAGATAAGAATTCTATGCCTGCTAGTTCACATCAAGACTGAGATAAGCTGTATTATTGTGTATATATGTGTTCAAGAATTTTAGAGACAGTAAAATTGATTTTACATTATCATTCTACAATATAACAAAATAGATACTTTTTGTTACATGATAAATATGGACATGATACATTTTTATCTCCCTACTTTTTCTTTCACCAGATCTCCTCTGATCCTGTGCAGAAATAAGCCCAGGAGCTGCATTCTACGTGTTCAGTTCCTCAGCCTGGAGACACTGCTAGCCATTTTGAGCTGATGGTCAGGTTTTTTTTGCCATGTTTTTGGTGATGACTACAGTATAAAGTTTATGTAGTCACATATATAATCTCTCCCAACTTTCAGAATTTTTGATATATTTTTCTGCTTGATTTTCTCTTAGAACTCAGCACCTTAAACTTACAGATTTATATAGAAAAGAATGACATTCAAATTGATTATTGCTATTTGGCAATTAATTGTTTTCAAATGAATAGAATGTATATAATGACAGATTTAGAATTTGTTTTGGCTGCTCAAGGAATCCCCTTGAATCCAACACATTGCTCCATGCTTGACTCTTAAGGAGAAATATCCTCATAAAAATTTGGAAATGAAATAGCAGACTGGGTATGTTATACTCAGAGAAAATACATAGAGTTTTTTTTTTTAATGAAAAAAGTAATCACATAGATTTTAGAATGAAATAGTAAAGTATTTTAGGTTTTCATGAAAATCATTTGAATTAAGAGGAGGAAGAGGAATAAATATATTAAATGTCCAATGTACATTTTGTTAATTTTTCACTCACTGTGCTAAAATATGCCCAATGTAAATATCAATATTTCTCCACTTTAAACACATAATTTGCTGAATAATATAATTTTAGAAATTTCAATGATTCCAAACAAAAGCTCAATACTAATTAAATAATAATTCCTTTTGCTTTCTTTCTTTTGTTCTGGTAATCTTTAATATAATTTCTGCTTGGCTGATTAAGGTACTACAAATTTAAGAATTGAAAAAAATATGATTATCTAAAATAGAACTTCATATCAAGAAAATTACCAATTTCAGCACCGTTTCGTTTCTATGTACATCGGGTCATATTAAAGTAGAACTAGAAAAACAAAATCCATGGTGTTTGCATGTCATAAATGGGGTTTACATCATTTTACTTGCATATTTATGCTTAGAATTTATAATTAGGTTACAAAAACATAATGATTGTATATGTGGATTAAAATTATGATTTGGCTATGTCTAAAATAAAATATGTATTTTGCTCAGTATGTTAACTTTAGATCTGTGGGTATCATTTCATCAGAGAAATTTATTTGAGAAGCTTTCTTTAGATTTAAAATGATTGTAATCAGGTCTAGAAAAATAAAGTACTGGCATCGTACCAGAATGGAAGTTTCCTGGAAATTTATCTGTCAAAGTATAGTTTGTCCATGGTACAACTTCTGATCCTGTCAGACAGTCAATTACTATGTCACGCAAAGAGCATAACATTGGTAGTTTATAGCTCAACATCAAAACTACCCAGCACAATCCTAAAGCTTATGCATTGTACTACAAAAATAAATATGCTGTTGACACTTCTTGGCATTGGTCATCTTAACTACATCTGTAAATTCCTTTTAAAAACATTCATGTACCATTTAAAAATCTACCAACTACTAATATAATAATTTTTTGAGTTGGCTTTGAAAACAAATTTAATTTAAGAAAATTTACAAACATGTTTTAGAAAAATAATATTAAAATATATTTATCTTTCACTTTGTATGTACAACTGATTTCTACCATTCTAATATCCTTTAGTCTCCGAATGTTGATGGATTGATGGGGCTGCTAGATCACTTCATTGTAGAGAGGACTCCAGGCTAATGTTTCAGTGTCTACAAGGGGCCTTCCCTATGAAAATTTGACATAGACATTTTAGTCATTAGAACAAGCAGGACAGGCTTCAGGAGGTGCAAAGGACTGTGTTAGAGAACAATGAATCCACAAGGAAGGAACATCTAAGATGGACTTTAACATTGTGAAAACAACTTCCTGTAGAATTCACGTGAGCTTCATCTCATACTGATACTTTCACTCTTAATTCAGAATGACAATGAACTTGAGGCTACATGTGGGCTTAAGACTGATTTACAGGTAATGACCAGGCCATGTTTTCTAGTTGGGATTCATGGAACATTATCTTAATAAGAATTGAAACAAATTATCCCTCTTATGAGAAGTGTGGAATTGTTTTATGAGTCCTGAGTGTATCATTTCTTCACTGACAGTTTGTCTATAAAATAAAAACTTCATTTTATTTTCCTTCAGTAAATACTTTCTAACAGTGGTTGTTCATTCTCAGATTTAATATTAAACTGAGATGAATAAATTGGAGTTACCCATGAGAAGAGTCATTTAGATAGACCGAAAACTGTTATCCATATTTTTCTAATATTGTCTCCTGAAGTATAAATAGTTTTATGTCTATGCAATCATACAAATGCTCATAAATAGTACTGAAGTAAGGACTAATAGTGATGTTAGAGTCATATCTCAAAATCTATTTGATAGTGTGCATTTAATAAAAAATTAGTAGAATACCAAAGCAGTTCTCTGTTTTTAGATTTTCTTATAAATAAATGGTGTCAGCAGAATCAAACTAGAAATTAATTATTAAAAGAAGGAAAGACTTTGACTTCTTCTTCCTGCTGAGAAAAACACTTTAATTCATAATGACACCACTTCTGCACCAGGGGCCAGACACATGTAAAATAATATATTAAAGCAATCTTAGTGAGATCGTCATTTACAAGCAATTCAGAATGTTAAAGAGATTACCTGCTGCCTGTCCCTCTATTTTTTCCATAAGATAATTTTCTATAGCTCAAAATAAATTCATGAAAAAAAATATTGCATTTTTGCTTCCCACCTTTTATTTTAATTTTTAGAATTAGAACTGACAATCACAGGAAGAAAAAATAAATTTAACTTGAAATGTTGTCAGTGTTCTGGTATTATATATTTCAGCCAAACTGCTAGAATTCATGACTCTAAAGCCTGTAAAATATTACTTGGACTCCAAGATATAAAGCCATTCACCAGCCAATTAGTATTGGGTTTTCAATTTTTAATTATATTGTATGACAGTTCAGCTGTGGAATATTAAATAACACTCAGCATTTGACACAGTGTGTGTTTGGTGATTCTTGTGTTGGGTGTGGACTGATTCAATGTCAACTGAACAGTTGAACTTTTTCACCTGGAGAAAGTCCTGTTGCCATGCTGAAGACAAATACCTTGTTGTTTCTCTCTGCATTTTTTTCAAATATGTCTACACATCCTGTGTTTCCTGGATAGCTTAAGCATAGTCATTGTCAAAACACTAAGTGCTGTTCTCAAGTTAAGACATCTGTCATTTAGTGTCTTACATTCATCATAAAAAGTTATTGAAGTAAATATTTTAAGATGAATGTAAAAAAGTCACAAACATTTTGCAAAATATCTACTATATATTATAAATATTAAATCACAAATCCATCTTATATTAAAAGCATATCAAGAGAACATTTTCAGGAGACAGAAAGTTTCTAAAAATTTAAATGATTTTGGTTTTATGCCCAGTGCAAAAAAAGAATAATTTCCTTAAAAAAAAAACCCAGCTTCTTATGACTTCCAAATTTCTGTTAGAAATGTCAGTAATATTTATGCCATTCTTATTTATAACCATGAAATTGCACTTTAATTATTTCTTTCACATTCTCATCAGACCCATCACAAGATTATGTCTAACTTTAGTACTGTTTTGTCGTGAAACCATTTTCTCATTCCCATTAAGAGAACACAAACCACATCTGCCCTTTCCATTTGGGTAGCAAGCACCTTATGCCAGGTGCCTGGTAACTTCTCTCCAAATATGATTTGATTAGAATCCTTTCTTTTCCCAAACCACCAGTCTATTTTGCGTTCAAATTATATGTAAAATTCTCTTACTGACAATGAACAAAATTATAAAATTTTGTAGTATTTAAATTTTTAACATGACATTTATTTTTGGCCAATATGTTTTCTTTCAGTCTATGCTTTATATATCCATTGTCTTCGGAGGCATCATTAATTCAAGTGTATTGGCTAAAGTAGAGCAGTTTCATTTACTACTGAAGATTCTTATTTCTTACCTGACAGATTGAAGCACTAATTCCACAACTTTGTCCTGGCTTCTGTAAACAATAACTCTATTTAATTTACTCTTAGAGAATTCTGAAAGCATATCGTTGAATAATATACAATCTGTGGGTCATGACTCCCTTTGAGGGGGTCGAATGACCTTTCCCAGGTCACCTAAGAACATTCTGCATATCAGCTATTTACAATAGGATTCAGAACAGTAACAAAATTATTCTTATGAAGCAGAAAGAAAAAAAATTTTTGGTAGGGAATCACCACATGAGAAACTGTAGTAAAGTGTTACAGCGTTAGAAAGTTGAGACATGCTGTTCTGTATGACAGGCATTTTCTCTCCTTATGGAAGACATAGCTCAATAAGGAAATTGTCTAGCAAAAAAAAAAAAAAAAAAAAAAAAAAAAAAAAAAAAAACCTTAAATTACAATGTTGTATATGGTTTGATGAATAGTCTGAAATGCAGGTGTTCTCAAATCATGTCCTTCTCTTTGTCATTGTTTCTCAAAATATATCTGCTTTTTCCCACTTATTCTATCATTTCATTATGTTTTGATACTGATACATTATTCACTTCTAAACATTAAAGACGTTATCCACTAATTATTTTCCAATCACCTCTACAAAAAGTAAATTATTTACATTTCTGCTTTCTTACTTGCTCTATTATTCAGCAAATATACTCTAATATCATTCACCAGGGAGAATTTAAACTTTTGGAAAGGGTTGCATTCAAGTTGAGCTGAGAAATATTTATTATAAAAGTATTATATACTACTATATATACGTTTACAAGTCCATTTCAGAAATGTTGATTTAGAAACTATGGGAATGAATTGAGTAGTTATGTGTTAAAAAACTTTCCAAGTGCTTCTTATATGTACAATAGTTTAGGAGTCATTGATTTTGTATCCCATGAGATTATTGTATATCTTTTGAATTTATTTTAATTAATTAATTAGATGAAAAATCAATTTTTTTTCACTAATTTATGAAAAATATTTGTACAATACCTACTTTGTTTTGTTTGGTTATTTAATTATAGAAAAATAAAATACATTCAACTTAAAACAAAAAAAGTTATAACTTTTTTAAAATAAAATTCTGTGGGATAGAAACTCAGAAAAATATTTTATCACAGAACATAAATTAGTTAAGAAAATATAAGATATGCTTTTTATGAGGTAAAATTTTTGTTGTGGAAGACCTATCCAATAGGATGTCAAAAAGCTAAGGCCATAGTAAAATAATCATTGCCAATAAAGGTCCTCTTGGTTTTAGAACCACATCAAAGTGAATATAGAAGACATTACAGAGACTATGTCAAGATTTAAGGCAAGTGTTTCATAACTGTGATACTAGACTTGAGGTAAGCTGGAATTGCTACATTAATTACTCAACCATCTGCATTATTTTGTTTGATACTTTACTTATAAAAATAGAGTGAAATATTATGAAAATCACAACAAGACATATATCCATTCGACTCTTGTCAAAAATTAATGTCATTTGCTTACTCTTCTTCTTCTTTCATTTGTCTAGTTTGATTTTTGTTTTTGTTTTGTTATTGTTGTTTTTCTTCTGACAAAGACTCAGAAGAAAGTAGTGGGAGAGAGAAGAGAGATAGGTACAGAGAGATAGAGAAAAGCAGAGAGAAACAAAGACCAAACATGAAGCTAAATGGTAAAGAGATCTAGGAAGAGATTTTGGAGAAGAGAGAAAATGACCAAAATACATTATATACAGTTCAGTCTTCATGTAGACTGGTGCCTGTCCCTGAAGCTGTTGCCTGCCTGTCTGTGAAATCTATTTCCCAACTGGCCTCAGTGGGAGACGATGTCCCTGACCCTGGAAAGACTTGATGAACAGTTTTGAGTGGATACAAGAGGGCAAGGCTTACTTCTCAGAGGGGAAAATAAGAAGGACTTTGTGTGTGTTGGGCGTACAGAGGAAAGGTGACAGAAGAATGAGAGGTCTTAAAATGAATAAATCAATAAATAAATGAAAAACTTAAGTACATATTTAAAACCATCAAATAGTAATTTTTTTGTAACTTGGTCATTCAATAAATTATTATTTTTTGAGTGCAAGTTCCAACAATAAAGAATAAAAAGACTATATCAAGTTTGCTAGATCCCATCTCTTTTCACTTTCAATTGTTTACGTTTTAATAACTGCGTGTCATTGGCTCTTTGAGTTGTACAGTCAGATCTTAATGATTGGTATTTGCAGATTTGATGGGAATTCAGCCACAGACTCATATTTATTTCAATAATTTCCATTAAATTCCTTTATTTTGTTTTGTGTATATGAGTCTTTTGCTTTTATATATGCATATACCTCATGTGTATATCTGGTATCCAAGGAGGTAGATGAGGGTTATTAATACCTAGTAATTGGAGTTAAAGATGATTCTGAGCCAGGATGTGGTTTCTGTGAAACAAACTATGTTCCAGGTTAGTTTGCCTTCAGAAGCAATCAGTGCTCTTAATCTCTGAGGTATCCCTCTATCCCTATATTTATTTATTTTTATTCCTATTTTACTTGAAGAAATGCATTTATATCTCATATTTGTCTATGGAGTGTGGGTTTATAGCCAGGACATAATGCATTTCTAAAGCACCTTCTTTCAAACATCACCATGTACACAAACACATAAAATTTTCAGAATGAACTTTACTGGGGGTGTCAAGTAATATCAAAATGCTATTTTTGTTACCTGTAGATTAGTAATATTCAACTTAAACTTTGGTGAAATTATCATTTATCCTCTCCAGAGAGCACATTATTATTCAATATTAGATAAAATAGAAATACCTCATGAGATGGCTAAAAAAACAAAACACAAAACCAGTGTCTGAAATACATAGTTTTAGACAAAGCTAAAAATGAGACATCTGTATTTGATAAATTACTTCACATATTATTTTTATTCACAGGCACGTTTGGGAATCTACTCATTTTTTTAACTTGTCTGGTTTAACAGATAGACATTTGGACACACAGAAGTCTTCATACTTCATAGCATGATGAGGCCCAATGCTGACATAATAAGAGTACATTGGAAACCAACTCTCCAAATGGCTCTTTAAACACTGGCATGTTCTCTATTACTTTGGGTAGTACAGTGTTTACTTAAGCAATAGTCTAAAATTTGAGGATCAATATTATAAAAAAGGGTGGAAATCTGTGTTAAAATAAAGTTTATAATGCATGAACCACCTGGGTAACTATGATGAAATCACTAAGTAAATATTCCTAAAGTGTTTCTTTGTTTCCGTACCCGTCAATACTCAGGCAAACTGGCATTTCCCCTTACCACATATGGCCAGGTGCCCACAGAATACCAGAAGAGGAAGTGGGATCCCTAGAACTGGCATTGCTCACAGTTGTCAGTTACCAGATAGCTGCTAGGCATTAAATGCAGATACTCAAAAGGAGCAGCCATTATAATGAATGGTTGAGCAATCTCTACTGTCACTATTTCTTCTTCTTCTTCTTCTTCTTCTTCTTCTTCTTCTTCTTCTTCTTCTTCTTCTTCTTCTTCTTCTTCTTCTTCTTCTTCTTCTTCTTCTTCTTCTTCTTCTTCTTTTGGATATTTTCTTTACTTACATTTCAAATGTTTTCCCCCTTTCTAGTTTCCATTCTGAAATCCCTCTATCCCACCCCTTGCCATGCCTCTACGAGTGTTCCTCTACCCACCCACTCCCTCCATCTACCCCCACCCTGGCTTTCCTCTACATTGGGGCATCGAACCTTCACAAAAACAAGGGCCTCTCCTCCTGTTGATGACTGATAAGGCCATCCTCTGCTATGTGTGTTGCTGGAACCATGTGTCCTTCCATGTGTACTCTTTGGTTGGTGGTTTAGTCTCTGGAAACTCTGTGGGGGGTCTCGGCTGATAATGTTGTTTTTCCTGTGGGGTTGTAAACCTCTTTAGCTCCTTCAGCCCTTTTTCTAAGTCCTCCATTAGGTACCCTGTTCTCAGTCCAATGGTTGAGAGTATTGTAGTCTGTATTTCTCAGGCTCTAGAAAAGCCTTTCAGGAGACAGCTCTATCAGGCACCTGTCAACATGCACTTCTTGGCATCCGCAATGTTGTCTGGGTTTGGTGACAGTATATGGTATAGATCATAGACCTTTTAAATGCAAACACAAGATTGAAATTCAAAATAAAATGTACAGACTACATCGATGACATATACAGGATATTCATCTTACACTTTTCCCTAACTGAATGCAGAGCAATGTACATCAGTCTGTGTATTCTAATAACTAATGTTTTGTAGTGACTCATATTTCATGGAGGTTCTTTGGCCTTTGCTTCTGTTAGCTATGAATTTATTATTTTAAAGTAGTACTAACATGATGGAAACACTGAAAGGGTTGTTAAAATGATGTGGTGTGGATCTCTATTAGTTATATTTAAGTAGTAAAGTGATGCAAAGTTTTATATAATAGAGAAGGGTCAGAAAATAGACATATAAGTAGGTAAAGGCCACAAGTAACTTAATTTTTTTTCTCTTGCATTCTTGTACCTGGCTTCTTCAATATAGAAGCAGCCCTTATCCTAAAATGATATGACAAAACCAACTGTTCTCACATGGTCAGTCATCTAATAAAGAGATGATGCCTTATGGTCATCTTCCCAAAACAGTCCTTCTAACGCAGAAGTCAGTATTACAGTGAGGGTATCTTATGTTCCTCCAAAATGTGCCTTGCAGTTGAGTTAACATAAGAATTAATGTTTGATAATTTGGTGCCCTTCAGGAACCTAGCACATCAGAGAGTAGAGATTTTTGTCTGTAGCTCCTGGCTATATTCACTGTGCCTGATATTCTTTTGGAAGGCAATAAAGCATTTAAAATTATGAAAAACTTAGTCCCACACATATTTTAGATGGCCGTATTATTTAAAATTCTCTTTAAGATATTTTTTGGTTATTTTTTGTTTATTTTGCTCTTACAGAGATGATCAGTGGAGAGCTATTTTTGTTGTGGTAGCTTGTTTTTCAGGCTCAGTTCTTATTGTTAGTTTAGAGGTCCATCAAAAATCCCTCTGCTGATTCCGTTTCTAAAAACGCTGCCGTCAAAAGGTCCCTAGAAAACTGTGCTCCTGTGAATCAAAGCTCATATACAGAAATGAATACTCGTCTAGGTTTGTTACTGTCTGTAAGGTCTCCCCAGTCATGAGACCATTGCTCTATGGTTCTTTGCTTCGTGGTAAGTCTCCTTCCTCTACTCCTCTACTCTGCATCTTTTCTAGGCTTTTTTAGCAGCTTTTTGTTTCCTCACTGACGGTTGTTATTTTACACATCTTGTGTAGGTGGTTGTTTTCCAAAAATAAAGGTTTGGATCCAAACAACTTAGTCAGTGATTATGGGTAGACTTTCCTGTTTTTTTTTTTTTTTTTTTTTTTTTTCTCTGACCTGCTGTCTTTCATAAACTAAACTGTTCCTTATGATTTTTAGCTTATAGACACTGGAGGAAATATTTTTTGGCTTGAAGGCAGTTTTATTTCTTTAGAAAGACTTTAATTCTTAGAAAAGGCCAGAATTTCTAGGATTAAAATGCACCCAATGATTTTAAGTTTCTTTCCTGCCAATTTTTTGTAGTATAAAAGTAAAACCAATTCTGGAAATGCTGGTTTTTTGGGGGAAGGAGTTGTATAATGCACACAAAATTCCTACTTTTATTTGCTGTAAATGAATAGATTAATATTGAAAGCTGAAATTAGTCTTATGAATATCTGTATAAAATATATTACTAACAATATTTCAAGAGAATGCAGTAAGACTTTATATTACCCATCAGGATATGTTGTGGTTTCATGGCAGTTCCCAAAACAGTGTTCTCTTCTAATTTATCATATTTAATACATTTCAATGTGAAATATATGTAATATCCTACGGAAAAAAAAAGATACTTCATTTTTCATTTTTCTAGGGAGTCATCTTTCCTGAACACACCCACTAAGTACATATGTTTCCTTTATATGTGTTGTCTTACACTTATTGAGTGACAAGCCACTGAAATAGTAGGATTAAGAAATAGAGAAGAAACAAGAGTGCAAAGACACTACTGCATCTCTGAACTGATTTGGCATGTCCTTAATATTGCGATTCTGGAGACCCAAGTTAAAACCTGGGAATTAACTGAATGCTTAGGATGATGAACTTTTTGGAACCAAATAAGTTTAAAGTGCTCATGAGAAAGACACGTGGGCATGCCTGTAAACACTGCTTTTACTTAGCTATATGAATTGGAGATCTCCATTTGCGACTTTACAGGCCTGAGAAATTTATCTCTCCTTTCATTTCTTCTTTTTAGATAGGTTCTTGCTACATTGTCCATGTTGGCACAAAACATGTGACCCTTCTGCTTCAGTTTGCCGGGTGGTAAGAGTACATGTAGATATCACCATCACCTGCCTCATGCCCTTTCATTTAGGGAAAACTAATCACGTAAAGTCTGTAGCATATCTACCTTTAAATTTGACTCTGGTGATTCTGTTCTGTAGATAGCTAGCCCTGTGATGTGTCTGCTGCTCACAGCAGGAGCAATACCTGGCCTTAGTAAAATGCACTTAAACCTCTCCTAGGAATATGAGAATGAACCATTTGGATGTTTCTTAGTCTCAAGTTTCCAATTTGATTTAAGAATATGTATGCTAAAATGGGGAACAAAATAAAACTTGACCAATACTATCAATGTGTAGAGACATAAGAGAACATGTAGAGTTGTAAAAAGAACACACAAGCATCCTATTAAAATTCAAATGATGAAACCATTTGTGTAAAAAAAAAAAAAGGATTTAGAAGGTCTGTCTCTCAACTTTAATAAACATTCATTTGAATGATATCGTAACTTTCAGTAATTATGCCTTTTCAATCCACCCCGAATACCTAGAAATTAAACCTGGTAGTACTGAGTTGTATGGATATGTAGACTGAGAAATCTGTGAGAGGCTAACCAGTAGGCAGTGTTCCCAAATGGTGTACACTTTACTTTCGGCCTCCAGTTCTATTTGCTCTTCAAGTTATACTTGGTCATGTTCATATAACAAAGAATGTGTAATAAGACACTTGGAAGAATTGTAAGTAATAGAAAAACTGAAAAACCAACTCAAGAAGTAAACATATTCCTTCAGTTTTAGCTTCTCTTTTTGAAATCTTATTTTTATTTGATATTTTATGTATTTACATTTCAAATGTCATACCCTTCTCTCCTTCTGTGAAGATGCTCCCATTCCCACCCAGGAATTTCATGAGGTGAGGTATAAAAATCAAGTAGCAATGTGGATGCTTTTATTTCCATTGAAATAAAAAGAGTGAAAAAATGCATGGCATTTGGGACTTGTGAATATATGTTAGACTTTAGTAAATCTTTTTTATACATGCAATTTTTATAGACTTGGAATTAGATGCATAATCTAAGAAAGGCAAATTCCACTTCTTTTGAGGTTATTTGTAAAGAATGATTATTTGTCATGTTTAATTAAAAGAAACTTATCTAATTCTATGGACCTCAGTAGTAAAAATTACAATACCAATAGGTATTGATCAATGTATATGTCACAACCTTGTAGTTAGGAGATGTTAGCTCACACTTTTCAATATTTAAGCATCTTTTTTATTGATACTCTAAGTTACAGAATTTGAGGAAGAGGGAGGTGGTAGGATTTGTTAGAGATCTTGTGAGTAATCAGTTGCAGATGAACTTCATTAGGGTTTTCTAACATTTTTCTCTCATGAACTTCCTTACTACCATCTACTAATTCAGTAAGAACTTCAAGCCACTATGAAGTAGTCAGCACTCCAGTAATGAAACATAAAATTAATTAATTGTATAAATTATGTTTATCTCATTCTAAACTTTTTGGTCAGTGAATAGTAATTTGAAATGAATGGAGCTTTTAATATTTATTTTAGAAATGTGGAACATTTCCATCTTCATATTTTCATTTGTTAAACTTGTATGTTTTATGGGTGCATGTGCATGTGAGTGTAAGTTTATGGGTGTGTAGCTGTGTAGGTGTGTAAGTGTGTGGGTGTGTAGGTGTGTAGGTTGTGTGCACATACTTGTGTATGGGTGAATTCTCCCATGGGCACATATTTATAGGTCAAAACAGGAATCTGGACTTTTTCCTCTGTGTCTGTCTTGTTCTGTTCAACAAAATTCCTTAGTGAAGCTGACAATTATTCTTTCTTTACCAGCCAAAGTGATCTCTACTATATTTCTGCCTCATGCTCTAAGACATTCCATGCCTGGATTTTTAGGTGAGTGCTGAAAATCCAAACTCAGGTCTCCATGCTGATGCTTAAAAAAAAATCATTCTTAATCACTGAGTAATGCTTCTGTTCTTTTACACTTTTTATTACTAATTATCCAAGTAAAGCAAACTTTGAGTTTGTAGAATTGGAGAGTATTCATGTTATACCAAGTTTAGAAATTTCTCTCTACTAAAGTTTTTATTTTGAGCAGAGATGAGTTCCAAGGTCTGAGCCTGTGTTTTCTAAGGTCAAATACTCTCTGGAGCTGAGATAGCAATTTCAAGATGACCATGAGCAACATGAAAACAGCTGAATCAGCTCAGAGCTTTGCTTAAGAAACCCACAAAGGTCAGCAGAAAAAAAAAAAAAAAAAAAAAAAAAACTCAGAAGCAACCAATTGGTCAATCTCAGATGGAAGCAGGAGAAAGGTACTGTCAGGGCACGAGTAGCTGTACTTAGGGCCTTCTTACTCAGTTTTGCTGCCTGATCTTGGATTCTGTGAGTAGGTTTGGGCCTTTGCTACAAATCTTTCTCTAGATAGACTGGATTTCTGTGAGATTATGCTATTCAAAAATGTATTTGCTGTTTTAATTTGAGATATATAATATATAATATTATAAATATATATATATATATATATATATATATATATATATAATATATATATATATATATAATATATATAATTATATATATATATATATATATATATATATATATATATATATATATATATATATATATATATATATATATATATATATATATATATATATATATATATATATATATATATATATATATATATATAATATTCATACATCAAGTACCTTATTTTGGTTAATTACAAATCACATCATACTGATGGTTTTATGTTTCATAACCGCAGACTATTTGTCAAGTAATTTAAAATTAGTTTAATACTCCATAACTTTTTGATGTGTCTGTCTCTTGAGCTAATATACAAATTGGACAGACAAACCAGCACAGCCTAAAACAACAGTAATTTGATTCCCATAGTTCTACAGGTTAAAAGTTTAAAATCTTCCTTTGTAGAAACTGGGAACGACTGTTGTATGCTTCCTTTTTAAGTGTGTGATATTGATGGCAATCCTTGGCCTTCTTTATTCTGAAAACAGATTGCTTTATATCTATGGCCATGATCTACAGGAACACCTCAGCATTTGTGCATTTTCTTCTTATGATACCTTTCAGACATCTTCAATATGACTCCATCCTAACTGTGTTACAGAAGCAAAAAATAACCTTCTAAATAAGATCATATTCATGGGTATAGAACATTAGAACTATTGTTATATTTTAATGAGCATAATTAAATCTGAATTGTCTTCCAAATAATTAAACCTGAAATCCACTCCAAATAAGGCAGTCAGAAGAAACAAATGCCATCAACAGGAACCTCAATGGTATTCACCACAAGTATAATTAGGAGATCATAGTCAAAACTATATACATCATTGATAGATTTCAAATGATTTTGATACCTTCTTTGGTATAAAAGCACATTGACGGCTTTCCATGATTTTTTATTCATTTTCTGACTCAAGTTCTTGATTTGGTTTTAGTTGATAAAGCAGTATATCACATAAACCAAATAAACCATTGGCTCTTCAAAGTACTTTTGGTTCTGATGTTCTACAACAGTAATATAACTATATTTCTATATAGTTATACAGAAATTCTATATCAAAATTAGAAATATAATTTTTATAGTGCATAACAATTGTATTTCACAGAAATACAAAAGAATGGATTGAAATAGCAAATGTACTTCGAACTTGACAAGGCGATACATAAAAATGTTTTTTAGTTTCACTGTGGTGTTTTTTATCTATATGAAAAGAGAAAACGTACAGCATTTGGGAATCATAATGTAGAGAATCTCACTGATAATCAGGCAATTTTACAATGACACAGGAGTGAATTAGAGTCACTGTTCAATGACAGACTTGAAAACCAATGGCTTACTGTCTTATTTGATTCATCTGTCTTAACAGAAACGTTGTTCGTGGAGAAACACTGTCTTTAAGAATGGTCAATGACCATAAGACAAATCGCTAGGCAAATAGCAAGCAACAGGAAAACACACACACACACACACACACACACACACACACACACACACACAAAGAAGTAAATGTAACAACTGAAGAAGAGATAAAAAACACGCACTGGAGAAATTTCAAACAGGAGTTCAGAAGGACTTCAAACACTGTCAAGTCTTCCTGCAACAATTCCCAGTGTATGAGACATCAGTCAAACACAGTGCATCCTTGGGTCTGCAGAAATCTGCAGAATGTCTTTAAACCCCAGATCCAGGGATTTAAAAAAGTGAGGATATTTAAAAGTGGATGAAAAGTGAGCTGAAATATATAAGAATTAATACAAATAGTATCAGGTCTCTGTAGGATTTGAACGAGCAGAGGCCAAGCCACACACACCTAATTGGACACAGGGGAATGTGAAAATTTAAAAAGAGGATATGAGGGTTTAGAGCCACAACTCCCTGGGTTACTGAATGATAGGGTGAGTATCTACAGTCAAACTGTACTGTGATCTATGAAATTCTTAAAAATAGATAAAATTTAATTAAATAAAATAATAGTCAGCAGGTATATAATGTACACCTTAGAGAAATTAAGTAAAACAAACAGAAAAAAAAAGAGATACAGAAGGTAAAGGAAAAAAAAAAAAAGAACAGTCAATAAGGTAAAGGCCGTGAAGTAAAGACTGGAATAAATATTAAGATTTGTAGAAATTTCTTTTCAAAATGAGATTAATAATGAGCTGACTCACTCTTAGTCCAACCTGATGCCAGTCTTGCCAGTCTATCTCAAATCCTAAGGGAGCTCGCTGGCCAAAAATCACACTATGAGTTAAAAAAACCCACTAACACTTTAACTAGAGAAGGCAGTGGGGCAATTTTTAAAACACTGTTTTCACACAGAGCTATTCTGAAATATGCATTAAAACCATAGGACATACTTGTTCTTGATTTTCCCCTTGAAACAAGTAAAACCTTTAAAACATGGAGATAAACCACCCATTAAGAAAACAGGTGGGAGATGGAGAGGTCTCTCAGCACATTAAAAGCTCCTGTTGCTCCTGCAGAAGACATAGGTTCATTTCTCAGCACCCACCTTGTGTCTAACAACCAGTGATAACCTCAGTTTTAGATAATCCAATGCCTTTCTAGACCTCTGAGGGTACTGTATTTATATTGTACTTAGGCAAAAACATCATACACACAAAAACAAATAAATTTTCAAAATAAATACGTAGGAAAACTGACTAAACAACATTAAGTAAACAGCTCTGATGTAGTTTAGTGATGGGCAGTGTGTTAACGTCCTAACATTTACTGCCATTTTTATCCATGCTCATGAGTAATATTGTTAAACAGTGTGTTTTGAGGTCAGTGTTTTGATGTTATTTATGCAAAGTCTACATCTCCAGGTAGAAACATTAATTGTATATTTTCATGGTAATTCTTCACAATGCATTCCATAAATCTCAGGATGATAGCTGTATAATCTTCAAGTTTGACTTGTGGAAGAACCATGTCTTGGAGCTTGTCTAGTATACAAATATATTTTCTTTTGTTTAATTATTTTCATCATGATCACAGACAAGTTTGAATCTCTTCAATGTCCTGTAAAATTCTTGTTTATCCTTTCATTTCTAATTTATACTTATTTGTCTATACTTTTGTTGTACATTTTTTAGGAAGTTTGTTGATGAATCGTAGATGTCAATATAATAACCTTTTAATGTTTGGAAATTTCTATTTTAAATGTGTTATCTAATTTTAACCTTTTAAATAATTATAATTGCTACTTTATGAAGCTATGTATTTATTTTATTGGATTATTTTTCCTTTGGAGGTGAATCAAAATTATCTAACCATTCTAACAAATGATTTTTCATGCAATTTATTAAAATGCATTATATATGTATAAAACTCCCTAGTAACATACATATTTACTTAAATTTTGAAACATATACAAGAATTATAATCAATAGTTATTTTTCTTATCCTTACTACACTACTCAATTATGATTTAACTCACCAGAACATAAAAGCACTTAGAAACTCTGTGAATTAAAGGTAGTGCTAAGGTTATTACTGCTACACTTCTTTTTCCTCCTTCTCCTCCTCTCTCCTCCTCCTCCTCTTTCTTCTCCAACTTTTTCTCCCACTTCTTCTCCTCTTCTTCCTCTTCCTCTTCCTCCTCCTCCAGCTCTTCCTCCCACTCCTCCTCCTATGCCAAATCTTCTTTCTCCTCTTAATCTCATTTTCTTTCGTTTCTTCCACTTACATCTCCTCTGTCTTCTTTCTCTGCCTTTCCCTTTCTCTTTGGACACACATGACAATTTTAGAGAAAAAATTATCATATGATATTTCAAAAGTATATAATTTAAAAAAATAATTAGGCATTTGATACATGCTACTGTAAATATATATATATATATATATATATATATATATATATATATATATATATATATAACCAAGATAAGTACAAGACAGAACCTTAAATGAAAAAGTCAATAACTTAAACTACTTAAAAGTAAGAGAGAAGAAGATACGTTGACTTGATGATACAAAAATACTTTTAGTGGAATCATATATAATGAATTATAAATACAAACTGATCTACTTACATATATATGCCTGTGTGTGTATTTTTTGACATTCATTGAGATTATCCTAGACCATACAAATAAAAACAACATACAAATAGATAAAAGGCTTTTCAAATTGCATGATTTGTAATTCAGAAATTACAAAAGTTCTATAAAGAAAAATAGTAGTAATTACAAACGAAGCAGACAGTTCACAGTAGACTCAAATCAAATAATCAATAAATGCATTGTGCTCAAAATTGTCATTATTGTCAATTTGCTTTCAGCAGTAAGTATTTAAACAAAATGTTGGTCCCAGTTCAATTATTGAAACAAAGGCTTTTGTCCCACTGCTATCCTTGTTTACTGTATAAAATCTATGTTTGCTTGGTAGCAATTGTTCCATTTTATCCCATATTAGTGGAATTATATTAACAGCTGTCTCAAATTCTGCTGTGCAGTTGATTAGAGGCTAAAAAAAGGAGTGAGAGAAAGGAAGCAAAGCAGAAGAGAAGGAAGGAGAAAATGAACGAAAGAAAGGAGGGATGACCAGGAAACAAATCCTCAAAGCATTCTGCATTAGAATATAACAACAGGGTGAGAACTAGATTAATTCTGACACACATGACTTCACTTCTTCTGTCCGTGGCTCAGTACATTGTGACTTCAGATGCAGGTTAAGAAGTGCTTAAGATATCCTGAACTTCCCAGGTCCTTGAGGGCAGTTCCAATCTCCTATTGAGAAGCCAGTGTTTGCATTCTAGAGAACATATAAAAGCTTGGAGACAAGGTGATCATTTTGTTAATGAAGTTTGAGATATTCCAAAAAGACAATTTTAATATGGCAACGTGAAATATCAGAAGGGAGAAAATGATTATATATGATAACAGAAGATTTGGAAACATTAAAATAAAATTCTGCTAAGTGACATATGAGATAAGGTGCCCTGACAATAGAAAGAATTAAGTTGATTACTGAAATTTACTGGTTTACATTTCCAGTGAGAATATGATTAGCATTTGTCATTGTTTCTTTCCTAATGGCTCAGATAAAACTAATACCTGCTTAGGGACCACTGGTTTTATTAGCTTCTCTGAATGATCGGGGCTTTCAGCCGTCTTATTACTGAAGAAGGGTCCACTGAGTGTGGGAGAAACATAAATGTTCCAGAAACTTCTGGTGTGATGAAAATGATAAAATTCATTGTCATCTTTCCAAAACTTTTTAGTACTAACTACATTAAAATGAGGCATGGTGCTAGAATTGCTATGTTACGTAACATTTTCAAAGACGATGACCACAACTGCAAAGATCAGAATGGACCACGAGTTACACTCCAAAGCATTGGGAAGAAATCCTAAGAGATATTCAACAAACAACAATAAGCCATATGTATTCTTCAAGAAAGGATCTTCACCGACTTACAGATTTTGTATTTACTCCTGGAGCTCTGCCCTTCTGCACTTTCATTTCTTAAAAGATATTGGCAAATAAATAAACATATCAGTAAACTTACTGACATATTCCTGGAGTGAGAGAAGGCTAATATCATGTTTACCAAATCCTCATTTATATTACAGCTTCTTTTCCCATTTTGCCCTAATGAAGGAATAATGTGAGAATGGGTTATTGGAAAGGCAAGAGTGTTTACACTACAGAGGGAGAGCTTGTCTACATAACAAAGTACCTACCATGATAGAAACTTTAGGAGTAAAATTAATCCACCAGTAATGAAGAGGACCCCAAAGACACAATTACCTGACAAATTTCCTTCATGCTAATATGTTACAATGGAAAGTACATTTTGATTTGAATCTTGGAAAGGATTTTCAATGTATAGCAAGTAAACTCTCCTACTGTTTAAATTTTGAACTCTAGAGACAAGAGATTGTCAGATTTTCATGTAAGGTTTGTTTTTCGTATTCTTGTAAGAATATATAACATGATAGTTCTTATTATGACTGTATAATTATATATTTTATATGATATAATGACACATAAAATATAAGTAAAATCATATATATATATATATATATATATATATATATATATATATATATATATATATATATCCATTCACTGATTATTATTTTGGATAGTTAAAATAACTTGGATGCTATCTCCCTGTAAAAATGTTCTCTGCAGCATGAAATATTTCAGTCTCAGACAAAACTGTTATGAAACACTAGAAAAAAGTTACTGGTTATATTTATCTATTTTTATTTAAGTTTTTGTAATTTGACCAATGATTTTCTTTGCAATTCACTCCAGATTACTGATGAACAATTGTTCTATAACCGTTTATAATACGCATTGAACACCCTTGACTTAGTGTTACTATTGCTATGATGAAACTGTATGACCAAAGGTAAGTTGAGAAAGGAAAGTTCCACATCATAGTACATCATTGAAGGAAGTTATAACAGGAACAGAAGTAGTGCTGAATCTTTTATTCAGGAGCTGATGTAAAGGTTTGTAAGAGGTGCTGCTTATTTTAAACTTGCTTCTTATTAGCTTGTTTCTCATGACTTTCCTAGCCTGCTCCTGCTTTCTTTCTTTCCTTCTCTCTCTCTCTCTCTCTCTCTCTCTCTCTCTCTCTCTCTCTCTCTCTCTCTCTCTCTCTCTCTCTCTCCCCCTCCCTCCCTCCCTCCCTCCCTCCCTCCCCTCCCCTCTCTCTTCCTTCCTTCCTCACCCCTCTCTCCCTTTCTTTCTTTCTTTCTTTCTTTCTTTCTTCTCTCTCTCTCTCTCTCTCTCTCTCTCTCTCTCTCTCTCTCTCTCTCTCTTTCTTTCTTTCTTTCTTTTCATTTTATGACCTAATAAGTTTCTTTCCCCCAATTGAATATTTTATTTATTTACATATCAATTGTTATCCATTTTCCAGGTTCCCCTTGACAAACCACATATCTCATTCCACCCTCCGCCTGCCTCTATGAGAGTATTCTTTGCCCACCTACCCATCCACTCATTCCTACCTCTCTGCCTTGGCATTACCCTATACTGGGGCATTGAGCCTTCACAGGACCAAGGGCTTTTCCTCACACTAATTCCTGAAAAGGCCATCCTCTGCTACACATGGGGCTGGAGTCATTGTTTCCTCTCTGTGTACGCTTTCATTGGCGGTTTAATCTCTGGGAGCTCTAGGAGTTTGGTTAGTTGATACCGTTATTATTACTATAGTGTTGCAAACATTTTCAGCTCCTTTAGTCATTTTTCTAACTCCTCCTTTGGGGTCTTCATCTCAGCCATTTGATTTACTTCAGTTCAAAATTCTTTGTCTAGTTCTGGCTCCCATTTTTTAAAAATAATTATTTGATTCTTTTGGGTATAACTTTTTGAGTTATATATATATATATATATATATATATATATATATATATATATATATACTAGATATTAACCATTTAGGATTGGTAAGGATCTTTTCCAAGTCTGTTGGTTGCTGTTTTGTCCTTTTGACAGTGTCCTTTGCCTTACAGTTTGCAATTTCATGAGGTTTTTTTTGTCTATTCTTGATCTGAGAGTAGAAACCATTGGGGTTCTATTCAGGACAATTTCCCCTGTGCCTATGTGTTCTAAGCTGTTCCTCACTTTCTGTGATATTAGTTTCAGTGTACCTGGTTCTATGTGGAGGACTAGATCCACTTGGACATTAGTTTTGTGAAACAGATAAGAAAGGATTGGTTTGCAGTTTTTTTGCATGCTGACTGCCAGTTGAACCAGCACCATTTGTTGAAGAGGCTGTCATTTTTCCATTGAATGTTTTTAGCTCTTTGGTCAAGGATCAAATGACCATAGGTGTGTGGGTTCATTTCTGGGTCTCCCATTCTATTCCATTGATCTACCTGCCTGTCTCTGTACCAATACCAGGCAGTTTTTACCACAAGTGATCTTCAATACAGATTGAGGTCAGGATGGTGATTCCCCTGGAAGATTTTTTTATTGCTGAGAATGGTTTTTGCTGTTTTCTTATTATTCCAAATGAAGTTGCAAATTGCTCTATCTCTATGAAGGATTGAGTTGGTTTTTTGATGGAGATTGCATTGTATCTGTAGATTGCCTTAGGTTATTTATTTTTAACTATTTTCATCCTTCTAATCTATGAGCATGGGAGATCTTTCCACCTTCTAAGGTCTTTTTAAATTTTTTTTTCTTCTGTGACTTGAAGTTCTTGTCATACAGATTCTTTGCTGCCTCACCTAGGGATTCATCCCATATGTAGCCACTAAACCCACACACTATTGCTGATGCCAAGTAGTGCTAACTGTCAGAAACCTGATATGGATGCCTCCTCAGAGGCTCTGCCAGAGCCATACTGATACAGAGGTGGTTGCTTAAAGCTAACCATCAAACTGAACATGAGGATTGAAGAAACTGATATGGTCTGCAACCCAATGGGAAGAACAAAATAATCTACTATCCAAACCCATCACAACTTCCAGGGACTGAAACACTAACCAATAATTTTGCATAAAAAGACCCATGGCCCGAAGTACATATGCAGCAGAAGATAGCATTTTCTTACATCAATGGGAGTAGAGACATTTGGTCTATAGTAGGCTCAGTTTCCCAGTATAGGGGAACACCAAGGTCCTGAGGTGGGAGAGGGAGGTTGGGACAAGGAGCACCTTCATGAAGGCAGTGGGAGAGGGAAGAGGTATGGATTTTGGGATAGAAATAACATCTGAAATGTAAATGCAGAGTATTTCCACAACAAAACAATTGGAGAAAAAAAATTAAATTTGGGAAAGGGGATAACATTTGAAATGCAAATTAAATATATTCACTAGGAAAAAAAGAATGGATCAATTTGCATTCTTCTACATGCAGACTACCAGTTAAACCAGCACCATATTTTGAATATGCTGGTTTTTTTTTTTTTTTTTTTTTTTTTTTTTCACGGAATGGTTTTAGCTCCTTTGTAAGTTACCAAGTTACACATCTCATGATGATGATAGAGGACTGTAGGAAGAACAAAAAAAAAATAATGCCTTTAAAGAAATATAGGAGAACACATGTAAACAGCTATAAGCCCTTAAAATGGAAACACAATAATCCCTTAAATAATTACAGGAAACACAATCAAAGATGTGATAGAATTGAAACTCAGAATCTTGATTCCAGGGCCAATTATTTGGAAGGATGTTTCTTCACATTAATTTTTCTGACGTATAATTCATGATTAGTTCAGGGCGCTGGCTACATAAGAGGTAAACTCTAGGACTAAGTTGTATTTCATCACCTTATGGCTACCTATTCTTTTCTATATTTTGAGGACTATAATATTATTGCAACATCTCACCCTTTCCTTCTTGCCAATTCTCTCATATTTCTCTTCATACTTTAAATGCATGAGCTCTCTCTTCACAAATTGTTATTGCATGCATAAATGTACATATATACTGTATGTTTAAATATAATTTGTTGATTCTGTACAATGGTACATATATACATGTTTTCAGGGCTGAGAATTTGGAACTGCACAATTAGAGTGCTCTTCTCTGGAGAAGAACAGATCCTACCAGTCATGTGTAAGGTGTACCTATGGTCTTTGCCTGGGTAAAGTAGCAATTATAAGGTTTCTCTGTTGTAAGTGCTCTTTCTTATTCCCATTTCCATGGTAAATTATTTGAATTAAAGCCATTAGAGAATATCCATTTTGAATTATTATGGAAATGAACTTTATTTTTTCCTTGTTTCGTTACTTTGGAAACTACCATGTTAGTGTTAGATCTCTTGATAATTGGTTTATACCTAGAGTTTACTTATTATATTGTTTTAATAAATTTATTTGTATGATTGTTTTTACTGAGATTGTTTCTAAGCTTGGGAGATTGGGAATTTGCTCAATTGTTCACTGTATTAATTATATATACTTTCATTTAGTTTGTTTTGCTATTGATCACTTGGGTACTTTTCTTGTACCCCAAGATGCTCTAGGCTAACATGATATTCATATATCAATATAGTGAATTATTTAGAAACATATTTCCATCTAAGGAGTCCAGTTTCTTTTATTGGAGAGTAGTACTAGAAAATGAGATCTCTTCATATCAGATTTTCTTCACTAACTGTTAAATAAAATATATGTGCAAATATTTATATTTATAATTATATATTGCAAGTAATTGAAGCATATACACATACTGCCTCAAAATTTAACTTATTGTTATTCACTTCATGATAATGTCCTTTCCTCAATTATGTGTAAATTTCCATTGCTGTAGTAAGCCATCTCTCTCCTGCTGTCTACCATACTTGTCTGTGAAAGTGTATTTCTGGTATACATAGAAAAACACATATAAACTGTGAACCCACCCCCATTTTAGAACAAACCTTTATTATTCTTAGTATAATGTGCTATTCTTCATCCACACCATTAGGTCATCTCTTATTTCTTAATGGCTTTACTGAGCTACTGTATAACCATACACTTTGATTCTTTTGATACAATTTACAAGCTTTCCTCATGTATGTATTTCTCAAATGTTATAACTTTTAAAATATTACTGGTTGCCCTTTGTGCTGGGATAGTTTATGAATCTGAACAGACACACAATAAGTTATACATCCCAGTAAATATAGGAGAATTTCAGTGCTGTAAAATATATATTTTTAATCTACACAACTGGTCACTATTTTTAGAATCCCAGCAATTAGTAATCCTAATATCATGTCTGCATAATTTACTTTTTTCAAAATATCATATAAATAAAACACTTAAATACAATTTTTCAGAACAACTTTTTGTACCTAATAGTACTCTTTACAGATCTGTCTATCTGTTTTGTCCTAAAACTATTTTTCTATTGCCAGATAACATTTCATTGCATGGATACACCATAGCTCATTTATCTATTCACCTGTCAAAGTATACTGGTTGTTGCAAGGATTTTCTTTTTATGTTCTGTTTTGTTTCAAAGACTATGAATAGAAGTGATATCCTACTCAATTCTTAAAACTAATTTGAAACACAACATAACATAAGGTGAGTTGGAAAAAATTTGTTCTCCCACAAGCCCATTGACAATATATCACATATATTACACTTGAATTATATATGACAATTTGATACAGTTGAGTTGCATAGTTGCATATTTCTTAATATAAGCTGAAAACTTCTTATGGACTTAGTTCATATCTAATCTGGCATTCTACCACTGGGCCGTAATTCAAGTCATGGTTAATGTTTTTCATATCACAATTTCTTCTGAAAATAAACATAATAAATTTTAGCTTAAAAGGGATGTCATTTAATATCACACACATGTTGATTATACATTCCCAACTAAAAACTAAAATGATATTTTATGATTATGACTCTTAAATTTAAATATGACCCTTTTATTTTAAATTTTGTATATTATTTAAAAATACAGCACAGAGATTATTTTGTTATGATTAAGGAAAATTCATAGTATAATGTGTGGATTTTTAAATGGTGAAAATTAAATAAATACCTTTCATATAACTAGAGTTTTATTTCCATTTTTAAATATTCGTTTCACTTCTTTATTCTTAAACTCATTTACTTCTTGGCCCTGTGAATAGTAACCATTTATACAGACTATCAGTTGGTTGGGAATGTCACCATTGGGGCATTAAAAATGATATCCTTAAGTGTTTATAAGGATGTCCAGAAGAGTTTAAATGAGGAAGGAAATCCAACGTGAGAGTGTGGGGAACTACCCTATAGACTAGTAGTCTAGACTAACTATGTAGGGAAAAGAAGCAGATTACTGAGTGCCAGTGTGGGGCACTACCCTATAGACTAATATTCTAGACTGATTAGGTAGGGAAAAGAAGCAGATTACTGAGTGCCAGCCTTTCTCATTGTTTCCCGACTCAGATGTGCCATGATGAGGTCATTCTCATTCCTACTTTCAACCCTTATCCACACTATACAGAAGTCATTCAAACTTCGAGTCAAAATTAACCCCCTACACCCTTTTTAAAATTAGGTTGCTTTCTGTCGGGAATCTTGACACAGTAATACCAAAGGTCCCTATTACAGCATGGTAGATAGTTAAGACACCTTTCAAGATTATGGAGAAAGCAATGAGAATGTGCTTCTCTACATTTTGGTTTATGATATATTAATAATGGTATACCTGCCCTACCTGGATATAAGGATATACATACATTTTACATATGCTGTTTGTGAGGAGAATGCAAAGGTTTTAGGGGATAGATCCTTTTTACAATCTTCATTTTCTCTTAGATTTTATACCTAAAAGCATTCCTAACATCTTAAGTACAAGAACCTTTAACTCAGTATTACAAGTATCATATGTTTTAAAATATGTGTGCCTTATTTAGTTAAATAATACAAAGAAATGCTTTGTTTCTAAAAAATATAAAGTATGAAATTATATAATTTTATTTAATAGTGAAAGTCTAATTTGATGTCAATATAAAGGAAATTTAACTTTTGTAGCTACATTTATTTTTGAGAGGTATAGGAGAGAATGGTTTTTTCATTGTTTCCTAAATCTTTTCCTTCAGTGGTTAGAGAACAGCCATATATCCTTTATTTATATCCTCAGCATCTATTTTCATGAAGCATATATATTGTCCTTCCACCACAGCTTCTGTTGTCTAAGTGAAAAGTCCTGGCTGAAAAGACACTACAGAGAAAAAAATAAAATACATATGTCTATAAAAATGACAGAGATTCTATAACTACCCTTTTAAAGAGAAAACAATTAATGACATTACTGCTCTTTGTTTTTACTTGTCCTTGTGTTTGAGCTCAGGACCTTATGTATTCTATTAAAAATCTTGGCCATTAGGCAGTTTTCCCAATTTTTCAATAATCTTAGTTTAAGCTAAGGAACAGGATGTTTTACCCATAAAAATGTTGTTGATTTGACTTACGATTTAAGAAACATATATAAAAAATACTTGCAGGGTTTTATTTTATTTTATTTAATTTTATTTTTGCTAGTAATTAAGCAAGATGATTTAAGTCATGAGTTTGAGCTGGCAGCAATTTCTCCAACTTTTAACATCCAGATTCAGAGTTCTGCTCACTTGTTCCTCACACAAGTATGCTTTAGCTTTAGATGTGACAATAGAGGCCTATTTCCCAGCACATATACTACACAAATGAAGCATTTACAGAAATTAAGGATAGAGCTGGAGCAACACAAAGTAAACCAACCCACTCTCTCACTGAACACGGTTGTATTTTTCTTTCAAATATAAATGATAATGGAGACAGACCCTTTATACAATGGGGTACTACTTTTCTATTAAAAACAGTGACTTCATGAAATTCTTAAGCAATTGGGTAGAACTAGGAAATACCCTGAGTGAGGTAACCCAATAACAAAAAAAACCAAAACAAAACAAAACAAAAACAAAACAAAACAAAACAACAACAATAATAAAACCCTACCCATGCTATGCACTTACTGATAAGTGGATATTAGCCTGAAAGCTCAGAATACCCAAGATACAATTCACAGACCACATGAAGCTGAAGAGGAATGAAGACAACTGTCAATGCTTCAGTCCTTAGAAGGGGGAACAAAAATTTTCACAGGAGGAAATACAGAGACAAAGTATGGAGCAGAGACGGAAGCAAAGATGAAGCAAAGGCCATCCAGAGACTGCCCCATCTGGAAATTCAGCCCACATAACACCACCAAACCCAGACACTATTGTGAATGTCAAGAAGTGCTTGCTGACAGGAGCCTGATATAGCTGTCTCTTGAGAGGCTTTGATAAAATCTACCACATACAGACACAACCAACCATTGGAGTGAGCAGATGGTACTCAGTGGAGGAGTTAGAGAAAGGACTGAAGGAGCTGTAGGGGTTTGCAATCCCATAAGGACAATAATAAGAACCCAACTAGAGCTCCCAGGAACTAAGCTATTATCACAAGAGTACGCGTGGACAGACCCATAGCCCCAGATGCATATGTAGCAGATGATAGCCTTGTTGGGTATCGATTGGAGGAGAAGACCTTGGTCCTGCCAAGGTTTGTTGCCCCAGTGTAGGGGAATGTCAGGGCATGGATGTGGGAGGGTGTGGGCTGGTAGGTGGGGGAGCATCCTCATAGAAGCAGGGAGAGGGGAATAGGTTGGGGGTTTATTCATCAGAAACCTGGAAAAAGGATAATATTTGAAATGTAAATAAAATACATCCAATACAAAAACAGAAAAAAAAATATGTTATTTTGCTCAGAACAGCTAAGATCATTGTTAGAAGTGATTAAGTGCTATCAATGAATTGAGGAAAAATATAAGAAATGTAAAGGAAAACCAGAAATTTCATTACTTTCTTCTTTTAAAGATGTTGCCTCTAATGAAAGAAGACTTAAATTCTCTTGAAAGATGAAGGCATAGTTTGTTAAATATGTAAACTCGCAGAAATATACTTAATTATTTAGTACATTAATGTTGTCCTCCACACACCATGGGTGTGTATTCTTATACTGATTCAGTGTTTTCAATGTTGGTGTTAACGAAGTATATTTGAAATATTACTCATGTAAAGTTTGGATAAAAGATCATCCAAAGACTGTCTCACCTGGGGATTGACCTCATATGCAGCCACTAAACCCGTACACTATTACTGATGCCAAGTAGGTACCTGATGGCAGGAACCTGATACGGATGCCTCCATAGAGGCTCTACCAGAGCCATACTGATACAGAGGAAGACACTTGCTGCTAACCATCAGACTGAACATGAGGACACCAATGCAGGCGCTAGAGAAAGAATTGAAGGAGCTAAAAGGGTCTGCAACCCCATGGAAAGAACAAAATTATCAACTAATCAAACCCACCACAGCTCCCAGGGACTAAAACACCACCCAATGAGTTCTTAGGGAGAGACCCATGGCCCCAGGTGCATATGTAACAGAATAGCTTTGTCTGTCACCAATGGGAGGAGAGGCCTTTGGTCCAGGGAAGGCTCATTTTCCAAGTGTAAGGGAATACCAAGGTGCTGAGGTGGAAGAGGGTGGTTGTAAGAGGGAGCACCTTCATGGAGGCAATGGGAGGAGGAGTGGGATGGGATTGTGGTATAGGAATAACACCTGAACTGTATATACCAAGAACATCCAATTAAAAAAAAAAAGAGGAAACATGATTCCAACAATTCCTATTACAAGCATCATGATTGTATTAAAATTCATATTTTTTCCCTCTCTGCCCCACCCCAAAGCCTTACACTATCTTGATTTTCTGAGTACCATGTAGTCTTCACATGGTAAACAGAGGGTGACTAAATCAAACCCTACGAGATAAGTCAAAATTTTCTGCAATTTTATAATTCTGGAATTAAAACTAAATTGAACTCCACCACATCTTGTTACTTAAGGCAAAGACAGCCTTGTTTATCCTTCTTTTCAAATTCAAACCACTTGAAAAATAGATTTTTTTAAAAGAAGAATATTCAGGCAGTGAGGCAGGAGTTGGTGGGCTAGTTGGGAAGCACCCTCATAGAAGCTTGGTGGGAGGAAGATGTTTGGGGGTTTGGGTGGGAAAACCAGGAAGAGGGATACCATTTGAAACGTAAATAAATAAAATAACTCAAAAATATTTTATTAATTTTTTAAACCGCGATTTTATCTTTAGCAGAAGATGTTATTATTTTTTCATCCTTACTAAGTGCTTTATCTCCACCTGATATGTGTTTGAATCTCTGCTTTGTGGGGAAGCCATATGACAAGGAATTTTAAAGTAGCATTGCCATCTTGGCTACTAATTAATATGATGCTTTATAAAGGTTAGGGAAGAACGTTTGATGAAAGGGATGGTGAAGCAGATTCGTAGTTGGTTCCTTGTCAGTTAAGGCCGAGCCAGTGATCACGGGACTCTCCAGCTTGTTTTTAATCTTCTGCCTTCCTCTCCCACCATCACTACGGACTCCACATGATTTTCTGCTCCCTTTCAGTGCCATCTGAAATTTTCATTCATATTATGAAGTCCTGATCTCCTTTTTCTGATTGTGTCTTGAATTATCTCATATGAACACATTTGAATATGATTCCTTTGACCTATGCAACTTCCTTAACAGAATCATTTTGGTGTCATTATTATTTGGCATGTCACTTTGATGTGTAACCTGGATTCGAGGCCATTTCTGACCTGGCTTTTAAGAGGCTAGGAAGTTTTCAGCTTTTCTCATCATTACCCCTACCCTGTCTTTGAACTAGCTTCAGATATACAATGAGGATTAGGAAGTAGTGGGTCCTGTGCAGAAAGCAGGTGTCAGCACAATAATGGAAAATAGTCACACAGTTAACAAAAAGTGGGGACTCAGGATGACAATATGACTCAGTACGGCACAGGGGATTGTCCCTGATATCCTGAGATGGATCACTGTGATTCACAAAATGGAAGGTGACAACCGATTCCATAAATAGTTACGAGTTCCATTTATGTGCTGTGGCATTACTGACACACACACACATACACACACATACCACGTACATGTGCACATGCCCATGCATGTGTGGTATGGTTATTTAATTGCTATATTTAATCATATTTATGTAGCTAACATTAGTTTTCATTAATAAATCATATTTAATTAAAATTAATTTAATGTATAATATGTATTTGAAAGTGGGGAGTCAACACTAGTCACATCTTATTCATCCAAAGTTGATATTTAGCCTATCTGCCCCATTTTCATATGTTATAGAGCAGTGTCCATTGATTGTTATAAAAACTTATTCATTGTCTCAGAATTTACCTGTATGTATGCTCCTTATTCCAAAATTTTCTAATTTATTTTCATTAATCTAGAACATTAGTGAAGTACTATTAGATTTATACAGGAACCATTTATCATTATTCCAAATGGTCTGTGAGACTCAGTTTTTAATAACACTTTTTAAGGTTTAGTATCCTAACTATACACATTATAGAATGTATTTTTACTAAAATAAATTGAGGTAAATATTGTAACCCCTTAGACAGTAACATATATAACAATCCTAGCATTCATTTTTATTTTGCTTATTATAAATTCACAAATAAAAATTCACAAGTATATAACGTATATATAAAACATAACATATAATGTATAAGAATATAAAATATATAATATATAATATATAATATATAATATATAATATATAATATATAATATATAATATATAATATATAATATATAATATATAATATATAATATATAATGTATAATGTATAACATGTAACATGTAACGTACAATGTGTAACACATAACATGTAACATATAATATAATATATAATAAATATATAATATGTAATATGTAGTATGTAATGTGTAACATGTAACATGTAATGTGTAATTTGTAACATGTAACATGTAACATGTAACATATAATATGTAATATATGTCAATTTGAGTCTGGGATAGGCATATTGATTGAACACCTTTTTGAGGAAGAAATCTCAACATTTAGACTTAATGCTTTAGTATGGTTATTCTTTTCCCGTTATACTCAGACAATTCCCAACATTGTCAAATGTGGTGTGTAAAAACTATCAAGTATAAAATTATTGCTCTGAAGGAGGTGAGCGTGGAGGAAGGTAATTCCTGTTTTAATTCTTTCTCTGTTTCCATTCTCCATTGTGTTCTGTGTGAATTTTATTAAAGTTGCTTTGATGATCCTTGCACCAAGAGACTGCCTGTGCCCAGCACTCCAGAAGACAGATCCCTGATGTTCCATGGTCTGTGTTACAGTTCTTGGCATGTCAACAGTCAGGTGTGTGACAAGCAGAGCACATCAAAGACTGGCTGGGAAGGACTGAGTTCTCATGTCAGACCCCATTCTGTGCGTCTGACTGTGGGAGAGAGGTGAATTAAGGAGTGCTCAGGAAGAGTCTTGTTGAGAGGCACATAGGCTGCATAAAATTTAATGAAACTTATTCCCCCGAGATGACTGTGAAGCATCGACTGATCCCTGGGCACCAGTGTTCTCCATGCTGCCAGGAAAAGCTGGTCCAGATATGAAAGAGAAATTATTTCTCCTAACTTGTCCCCTTACACAAATACAGCTAAAAGGACAATTTGCGTGTTGGAGGGAACGCGATGGTAGCAATCCTATGAGGACAAGAACTTTATTTTCTAGAGTTTCTGATATTGTAGAGAGCATGTTTCAACAGCTCACCATATCCTCAAATTCCTGAAACAACAAGGAAAACTAAACGTTTTTTTTTTTTTTCTTCTTTATGCTCTTTCAGATCTTTTGTCACGATGGCAAAACCTTCTAACACAGAAGTGGAATACTGACTCTTCCTTATGCATCAGCAGTTTACTGAAAGAATGACAGTGACTCTGGAGCAGAACAACTGAAGCCATTTCTTCTTGGTGCACACTGACCTTCCTCACAACATTGATAGTTCTTATATTTTTTTAGATTTTACTTTGCTCTTCAGGTTAAAGATCAACATCACTCATGTAAGCATTCCCAAAATACTTGATGAACTTCTTTCTGTTACATTATCACTTTAGCTAGTTCACCCCAGATTTGAAAGCACATACATGAAAATAATTCATTTTCCAGCCCCAATTGTTTGTCTTTTGCTTGAATGTGTTGAAACACGGAATTTAGGGAAAGATGTCTAATTCAGTATCAAACTTGTCTTATTGGGAAATGGATTTTCACAGGTCGTGAATAGGAATCCATAGAGGATGGTAAACTTCTGTTCTCCAGTGGTTATCAATTGAAAATGGTGTCTGGATTAGGCTTGGTGGCATGCGTTCGTGACTGCTTTTGACAGTAGGCACAGAGGTGTGCGTGCTTCTTCAGTCTCTCTGAGTTTGTATATGTGTTGGTCTCGTTATGTTAAATAGCTTCACTGCTTTGTCGCTCTGCACTCCTCACGTGATACTATTTCCAGACCCACTTCTGAGCAATTTCGAGCCCTGAGTGGACAGATTTGATGGAGTCTTTGCATTTAGGGCTGAGGGTTCTAAGCTCTCTTTTCTATATTTTCTAGCTGTGGATTTCTGCATTTATCCCCATCTGCTGCAGGAAGAAGAAGCTTTTTTTGGGTTATGTGTAAGGCACCAATAATTATAAAACACGTATTATTAGGAGTAATTTTATAGCTGTGTTCCTTTAATAGAACAGTAATTATTTGGTTTTAGCCCAGGACTCCATTTTTTCTAGTTTCAGGTTCTTGGTCAATCAATGAACACTGTGTATTGGTTACATCTTGTATAGTGAACCTTGACAAATTAGGTAGATACTGGTTGGTCATTCACACAAGCTTTGCATTATCATAGTGGTAGCATATCTGCCAAGGAGAACAGCATTGAAATGTAAGGTTTGTGTTTGTTTTTCATTTTAATTCATATGTAGAGTATCTTCATGCATCAAGAACACTGTACTTGATTGAGGCTCTAGGGGGGGCCTCAGCTCAAAATCTGCATGGTAAGTAAGTTTTGTCGTGTGATTTTCAGCCATATTTATTTCCATCAGTTTGTGTAGAGCAATCATTGCGACCAACTGGATTGTTACAGAGTTCCCATTTGGCCAACTCATTTCCTTGATGGTAGTCATTCTCATCAGCCTGACACAGAGTCTCAACGTACTTTTAAATTGTGTTTCACTGTTGTCTAGTAATGTCAAACATGATTTAAAAGAATATAGTAGGCACTTTTATTTCTTCTTTCCTGTTCTCTCCCTTCATCCTTCGCTCCCCCCTCTCACAATTTATTGATCATGGTTTTTCTCTGCCAAACATTCCTAAATCATTCTTAAATCTGTACCCACCAAACTTTATATTTGCTCATACTCTCACCGCCTCTATCAAAACAAACAAAAAATAAAAAAATAAAAAACACCCTAAAACAAAACATATCAAGGAAATAGCATAACAGAAAACTGCCAAACAAACAAAAAATATGGCATTTGCTTTGTATTGGCCAACTACTCCTGGGCATGGGGCCTGCCCTGAAGTGTGCTTAATATACCCAGTGCTACTCTTGAAGAAAATCAGTTGATACAACATTTGAGAAAAATAATTTCTCCTTCTCCATAAGGTATATCTTTCAGATCCAAGGTCTATAATTTGGTTACTTTTTTTTCATATATTTATTCTTTATGTACTAAAGATACAGCAATATTTTTCACTCCATTTATAATATGTTGGAAATAAAAATAACCTCAATGTCCTTTAATAGATGGATAGATAAGAAAATTCTACCATATATATATATATATATATATATATATATATATATATATATATATATATATATATATATATACTGGAGTATTAAGCAGCTATACAAAATAAAACCAAGAGATTTGTAGACAATAAATAGAACAACAAAATATGCTGTTTAGTGCGATGACCCAGACCAATAATTGTCAGATGCCTCTACCATCTGTAGTTTCAAGGGTCAAATATTCAGATAATAGTTTATTACCATCAATAACCACATAAACAAAGGAAATAAAGAAGAATCACTGAAGGAAAGTTAAAGAAGAGAATACAGCAGTGTGCAGAATAAAGTAAGGGAGGATTGGGGGAAATAAGGATGTGTTAATTCCATATTTCTTAGATACATCAGAAACAGAAGCTGACCTTGCAGTAGATAATGGGCCGTTATATTAAACCACAATTGTCATAATGCAAACATAAATAATCATGGGGATCCCAACCATAATGGGAAGATTTATTGCAACTCTAATAGCAACTTAAATCTCAGGGAATATCACAGAAAAAAAGGCCAAATAATTATAAGAGCCAAGTGACCAGAAAGTCTGCTGTGAGATTGTGTCTCCTAGAAATGACAGGGAGGCTATATTTGTAATGCCTCAAAAATGTGGCTGCCTGATCAAGACCCATACAATGAAAATACTAATTGACATGCTAACACCCACAAAGGGGAAATCTCATGCAGCCTTATCATTAGACAAAGGAAAAATGCAACTAATTGCTGCTGAAAGAAGAAGAATTATAGTCTTCTAGGATGAGTCCCATAACTAGTTCAAAACTCTTATGTACAAACAACTCCAAATCACTTCAGCATGTTTTATTTATATATTTATTCACATACATTTGTGTAACAATTGTAATCAAGGAAAAAGAGGTCATCAATGTTTGAGGATGGTTTTGTACACTGTGTCTTTCAGATGCTGAAAAGCAAAGCCCCCCCCCCCCCCCAAAAAAAAAAGAAAGAAAGAAAGCCTCAGTCCTTCTTAGGAAAAAAATAAATGTATAGCACCGTCTCAGAGTGTGGTACAACTGGACCTCAAATCATTATTAATCCAAGAGCTAAAGTAATAGCTTTGTGGCAATTTTTGGTATTCACAGATCATTATGCTTAATCTATACTCAACAAGAAATCTGTTTCCATGTTATGTTCTGTCCTACATGTACTTCACGCTTATGGTAACTAGTGGGATTTTTATGCATGCTATCAAACCTCTAAAAGAATAAAGTACTGACAAAAATATTCACATGTTATGCCAAAATGCCTTTAAAAATATGTATATGCATCCCTCTTTTTTAAAAGTAAAGTTGTAAGAAAAAAAATAACAAAGCAAAGCAAAACAAAATAAAATTCCTTCTTTTGTTGATGTTATTTACTAAAAAAAGAAAGAAAATGATCAATTTAAAAAAGGAACATGCTTTGTTTATATTGTAGGCTGCCAATTATCACTTTGAATTTCTGTGGATAAATCACTTTTCTACATCTTCCAGGGGAACAGGTATCAACTTTCAGCCTTGGGGAGATCATTATTAGCTGAAGGAAATCTTATCTGTTATTACGATGTGTCATTAAGCACAGCATTCTATTCAGGAGAGAAATTTGAGCAGATATCATAAACATACCAGTCTACTACTTATGGAAATATATAACACTACCATGATCAATATCTATTGCATGTTAAAAACAGAAAAACCCACTGTAGACACAAGCAGCACAAATATATGCGTTCTTGTTGACTAGACAGGTATGTCTGAACATGCTGGAAAACTACATGTATTTATTCAAGTATTTGCCTTATCTCTACATATGCTAAACGTAGTCTTCAAACCTCAAAAAACAGTATGGGTTTCTGAATACTTCTTTAGTGAGATTTCTATACAGAAGGTCAAAAACAAATTGTAAAAACTGACCTACAACATACATTTAAATGTAGGGTCCTGATTTGTATATTTGCCTAGTCAAGACTTAAGGGTAGTTTATATTAAATCAGCTTTCCATTGATTCTTTACACTGTATATTAGCATTTTAAATTAAATTTGGTTTAAATATAACTTTATCCTCTGATTTAAATCAAACACACACACACACACACACACACACACACATACACACACATATTATTTTATAAAAGGCTCCTGGATATTCTTTCTTGTTTTTGTTTTGTTTGTATATTTGTTTTATTTTATTGTCATTGGTTTTGTCTTCAAGGATGACTTTAATATTTTTTCAAAATTATTTAACCTTAAAAATTATATTTTAATAATGAGGAGTGAAGTGAAATACCGAGGGCATGCTATTGCATGCTTTGCATACATTACATTTCTCACAGCTTGAAAGTTACATGAGAAAGGATAGTTTATATTAACAATTCTGTTTCAAAACTTTGTAAAGATAGTTAATCTTATTATTAATTTTTTGACAAAATAGAACAAGTGTAGATGCTAAAATATTCATTATAATTTAAAATAGCCTACACATTGCATGTTTACAAAAAATTGTTATAATTAAAACACACTTTTGGGTGATGTCATATCTTTCTGATTGCTGGATGATATAATGTTTTTATTTTCCAAGATTGTATTTAATTTTATTTAAATAAATCACACTGATTAATTTTTTTCAAACAAGGAATGAAAATAAAAGCCATGGGGTATGTAACTTGCCACTTAAAGTCTTTGTTTAATAGTTGTGAATATTTGTGCATATAGAGAGTAGTAAACATTTGGAAAGAAATCATAGACTCATCCAGGTTTTTCAAAACTTCCATTATTTGGCTCAAGAAATGAGGATGATAGTGATAACTCTTGGAAGATGACAATGAGTCTAACTGTCCATACACTATTTTGATGAGGGAAACCTGGATAAGGCAATTAATGAATGTGAGTAATTGGACCCTGGTGCTTGGAATCCCAAATTATACACTATGTTTTATTTGATTCATTATATACATTATATACATTAATTTATTATATACATTTGAGAAAATTACCCTCTTCTCAATGATGCAAAAATTTGTATAGTCAGTATTGATCATGTTACCATCCTCCAAGGTTTTGCATATATATAAATTTGGTAAATATTTACATAATTTTGGTTCTTTTATATTTCATTATATTTTTGATTATAGGTCTTTTAAAGTTATGGTAGAATCGCTAAATTTTGGAAATAATTTTAACTCCTTTTGGATCACTACTCTTCTGAAGCACCAAACTATTTCATGGATGCTATGAAAAACCATGGATTTTCTACATTCAGTTTTTTGTTTTAATCTCTGAAGAGTTTAACATCATTTATAGAAATAACTGGGTAACTATTCTTGATCTAGTCATATATCTGGACAGAAAGAAAAAACAGAACACAAACTAACATTTTATGAAATATGAAATAAATTTTGGCACAATAAAATATATTCAAATTAAAGGAAAATGTAGAATAAAAAATGAATTTATAAAATTTGTTAAATTTAATTCACAATCTAATATATCATGTTATAAATTTAAGATAGCATATAAAACACATATGAAGAACTCATGTTTTAATTATAATCATTAGTAGAGCTTAAAGCATATGAAACAGACATTTATATAAAACATATCTACATGAGAAAAATAATGTAGAAACTGAATCATAAACATTTTTATATTTCATTGCAGAGAGGAGGAACCTGTAGCAGCTGAAGCTATTTCAAGTAGCTTTTAAAGAGAACTATCAAATCATAGCACATAAAGATGTTATGGCACATTCAAGGACAGCTCAATTCTCCTGGCATTCTCATAAAGGGAGCAGAAAGCAGCCTCTTTGTTGGACACTGAAGCTGGGTGCAGTGTGAAGAGGAAATAATGAGGGAGAGCATCAACAATGCTCTGTTAGGCTTTCGAGTTTATGGTCACTGACCCTAAAATTTCTTTTCCATATAACGCTCTGATTTGAAAGCTGCTGTATTTCCAAACATTCAGAAATATCTCCCAGCAAGGATATGTTGCAGATACTTTATACAGACACTTATCTGAAGGCAAGATGAACCGGATAGGGCATCCTTCTTTGCAGTGCTTCCCTTGTGGTATTGCCAGCCCTCAGCCACAGGGAAAATAGAACCAGTCCCTTCTACAAACTGCATTGGTCCCTTCTTCTACAAACTGGGCAAGGAAGTAAAAACATATTTCATTACCTCTGTTTAAAGGAGAATATGTGAAAGCTACCCCTATTTGCTTGCAGTGTTGTTTCTAGACTTATAAGAGAGGGAGAAAGGGAGGAAGGGTGGGAGGGAGGGAGAGAGGAGGTAGGGAAGGAGGGAGGGGGAAGGGGCAGGAAGTGGGAAGAGGAGATAAATAGGAAAAGGAGGGAAGTGGGAAGAGGAGGGAAGTGGTAAGGGGACATGGAGAGGAAAGGTGAGTGGAGGGGAATATGAAAGGAAAGAGGAAGGGGGAAAGGGACAGGGAGGGAGAGGCGAAGGGAGATGGAGGGAGGGAGGGAGAGAGAGAGAGAGAGAGAGAGAGAGAGAGAACCACAAATTGGGGTGAATATGGAGGTGGAAGAGGATCTGGGAGGAACTGAGGAAGAGAAAGTCCAACCTTGTATGAATATCATAAATATATTGTATGAAATGATCAAAACTTAATAAAAGAATTGAAAATATGAATACAACTCTTATTAACTACAATATACATTTTTTACACTGTTCCTCCAGTTTACCCACCACATAAGGTATATGTGAAAATTATGAGACATTTAAAGAAAAATTTGATAACATAAAATATTATAAAACAAAAACAAAACAAAATATCATGGTCCTCAAGAAAGATAGTAAAGCACCTCCCAAGCATTTCCTTTAAAAGAGTCTTGCCTCATCTATAAGTTATTAGAAACTGCATCCACATTTCTATTTTTATTCTTTTGATCATTTCACACAATAGATTTTATCATATATTTCTCTTTACTCTGTCACTCTCAGATTCTTTCCAACTTTCATTCTTCTCCCATTTTATCTTATTTTTCTCTCTTAAAATGAAGGAAAGCATATAATTTAAACACAACAGGATATTGCTCTTGGTTGGCTATCAGAAGTATTTAATAATATCCTATTTCTGCAGACACCATACACTATCCTTGAAGATAAAAGGAAATCAAACAGGTATCAAACTGGTAGCTTTTTCCTGCTGAATGCCTTTCATATTTCAGGACGTTGCTATCAAGGTTTGCTGTAGGAGAAAGAATGATGCAGTCTTAACCAGCTGAAAACTTTAGTTGTCATTTGTAATGTGGGTAAAGAAAATATCCAGTAAAACAAAAGATACACTGGTTTGATGATCATAAACATAAATAACTGCTCTGTGACTAGATCACAGGCCAATAGACAGGAGGCACTTTGAGTCTGGTGCTATAAAGCAAGAGAAAACAATCTACAAACAAAAGGAAAAGGAGTATAAGACAACCTATGTCTAAAGGAGGACTGGCTGCTCTAATGTAGCTAAACTGGAACTGTCCCAGGTGCTTTCTAAATATTCCCATTGATTTCATATTTAAATGTTACTCAGCTTTATCAGAGACACGGGTCTCTGCGATTAGGGGGATGATGCAAAACCTCATTTAGCTCAAGACAATCTGCATAGGTGACCACTGACCATTGACCATTGATTGAATGGAGCGTTTTACCAACTTATATGGTGCTGAGAACATTGTGTAAGAGGAAGCACAGAGAAGGTAAGATCTAAAGGAGAGGAAGAAAGGCTACAAGATATTATGTTGTGGGCATATCAGTCAGTGAGGACATGATCTCACAGCAAAGTAGAAGCAATTGACTCTTTTGGACCTGCCATTAAAACAAGGAGTGGAGAGGGCCATTTGAGTCTTTGACATTCTTATTGAACATTTGGTTATGGGTGGGATCTGTGTTGGAGGGGACTGTCACTTTCTTCAGTTGTATGCTCACCGGTGGTCCCAGCTAAACCCGGGATCACACAGACAAGTCTGGTTAATTGTATGTATGTATATGTATATACATAATATATATGTGTGTGTGTGTGTGTGTGTGTGTGTGTGTGTGTGCAAGCAGCCTTGTAGGACATGGGGTAGGAGTTAACATGAGGTTCCAGGAGTTTAATGAAGTTAAGAAATTATAATAAACTGATGGAATACATATATGTGTAAAAATATCTATGAAATAGTTTTTTTTTAAATGCTCACGCTGTTTCTGAGGGCCATGTTGGTGTTTGCAGTCCAGTGCTGTGACTTGAAACCCTGTGGAAATCCATGATCCATGCTACAGCTCTCTGCTATGGGGAGGAAAGCTTCTTTTGCAATAGTATTATGTTGAAGGCAGATTCACTATTGAGAATAAGAGTCATAGAAGGCTTCTGTGACAACCACACCCTCTGCATTGAAGAGCATACTTAAAAACTGTGTTAGGGATGTTGAAGTGTAGAACTTCACAGTTGATGGCTTCTGGAAGCGGTGAGTAATGTGGCATGGGGAAAGAATTAATTATATTTAAAGGGCTGGTCACTGGGAGTTTTACCATCCTCTAGTGACTACATGAGCTACAGTAGTTGGACTTGGTATAATTTTGAGGCTGGGAGCAGAAGTGTGGGAATGTGGAACTGGGAGGCAAGTGTGATCACTGTATACTGTGTGAAATTTCCAAATAATAAATACAAATATAAGGCCGGAAAATTAATACAAATTATAATACTTCCAAATAAGTCCCATATCATAAAGTGACTGTTGGACTATTTTAAATGTCTACGCATATTTGTTGGTCTATCATGATAGTGTAAACATTAGTCAAAGAATTTTATCTCTTAATTTGTTAAATTGTTTGTTTTTATAAATTTGCCATTACAGAATAGAAAAAAGGCTTTATCAGGATGTTTTAAAATAGATTACAGATCATCTTTACTGTGCTTAAAATTATAATCTTTATATAACATATAATTTTATCTTAGTAAACGAGATATCACTATTTCACAAGTACTAATATTCTCGCAAAATAAATTACTGAAATTTATTACTTTTAAAAAGTATTATAAAATACACAGAAGCACAAGAAATAGAACATAAATCACAGATAAAAATTATATATATTTATAATTGTAAATTTGTCCATATTGAGACATTAACAAATTTATGGTTTATCACAAATTTACTGTAAGAACTTTGATGATAAAAATGTTCAATATTTATTTCAGCCCATAGTTCACAGTATTATTTCTGTATTTGCATTATGTTAGAAAATCAATGTAAGGTAATGTAGGCACATATTCTGATGTTATGTTCTGTGATTTTATTTTTAGTTTTTGAATTATCTGATCTTTAATACAATGGGCATAATAAAGTTCTGAAAAATGAATCTTCACTAATTATGTTTCTATTTCAACATGTTTTAAAAGAGAAAACAAACTTTCTTGTTTCCGACAATGTGATATGCTGCCCTTGTTGACTGCTGCATTTCTGTAGTCTTTTGTCTAATTTCAAACACTTCCTTCTGTCAGAATGAAAATAAAAACACAATGGTTTTTAAAGAACATCTCAATCAGTTATAACTTCAGCAGGAAAGAAATTCATTTTTGAAGTTAAAAGTACTGTTTTTACTAACAAATACTGCACAATCCAAAATTCAGCAAATTGTTTAAATATAGTTTTACAAAATGACAAACACATTTTTAATAAAGCTGAAAATATGTTTGCCACCTTTGCTTAACAAATGTATATGAGCTCTTACATTTTTGACTGTGAGCCTAGCCCTTAATGGTTGCCCATCTCCTGTCTGGCATCAATGGGACGAGTGGTCCTTGGTCCTGTGAAGTTTTGAAGCCCCCGTATAGGAAATGCAAGGTGGTGAGGTGGAAATGGGTGGGTGGGTGAGCACCCACATAGAAGCAGGGTTAGGGAAATGGGATAGGGGCAACCAGGAAAGGAGAAAACATCTGAACCATAAATAAATAAATTATCCAATGAAACTGTGTATGTCTACCAGAGCAAGCTTATTCTGATGGGGATCAAAATAATAAAGACCTAGTTTCTTGTGTTTCTTGAAGAAATCAGGTGCCCTATAATCAAGTGTTTGTTAAAAGATTGACAACATCTGAACTCTAGTTGGCAATCCAGTGATATCTGTCTCTTTATTTTAAATTTAAATATCAATAATAAGATTCCCCTCTACTCTCAAACACCAACAAATTCTAGTTCCAGACCATTGATAACCTAAAATTGGAGGGAAGACAGGAATATTGTATTACAAAAAAAAAAAAAAAAAAAAAAAAAACCTCACTATAATCTGAGGAGTATAATCTGAGGAGGTTGTCCTGTGTGTTTATTGTAATGGTATGTATAAAAATGATGTTATAAATGTTTATGAAAGCATCAGCATTTCATTATTTTTCAACTATAACTCATTGGTTAATAAATATATCTTCCTGAATGTGAAAACATATTGTCAAGAAAATCCTATGCATTATCATTCTAAATAGGAGCAATCTGTGAACAATCTTTTTTATACTTTTTTCTAAAAACATCAATAAATAAAATACCTACCTTTGAAATACACCTGTATGTTAACTTTTCTTCCCTCCCTCCACTACCCTTCTCCCCTCTCAGACACACACACATATACATACATAAACATAATATTGTGCTCACACATTCATACACTCACACACACAAACAAACAAACACACACACAATACACATACACAACACACACACATACACATAGACACGCACACACACAAACACATACACAACACACTCCACAGAAAGACTAGACTTGAACTAAAATAGTAAGAAAAAAGATTAGACATTTTCTTTTTATTAAAATTTTGTCTAAGCATTTTGATATACTAATTTGGGATAGAGTTTCTCTGATCAATTGTATTGATGAACAAGCCATAACATTAACTGTTGTTAGAGAGGAGTAACCAAGCTTTATTTTCTGCTATGACATAACAAAACATTTTACTGAAAACATGCAGTGAATTTCTGATCATGTATTTGTGGATAGCATATAATAGGTTGGCATATGTTGTTAGACCCATATATTCTTTTTATTTATGACAAATTTTTCCATATGTTACATTCTGATTGTAATCTTTCCTTCCAGACCTCCTTCTAAAACCTAAAACACCTAAAAACACTCAAAATCCATATGGTTTCTTTGCCTTTTTTATTAGGAAATGAATAGGCATTCATAAAGTAAAATGCAACAAATAGTGAATAAAACAAAACAGAAAAAAGAACAAGAAAAAGCATAAGAAACACACACATTCGTAGACATATTCACTTAAACAAAAATCTTATCACAAAAGACTTGTCAGGTGAAACATGTCCAGACTAAGTGTTATGAGACAAAACAAACTAACTAACAAACCAAACCAAACCAAACCAAACCAAACCAAACCAAACCAAACCAAACCAAACCAAACCAAATCAAACAAAAATCAACAAAATGTCCAAAACAGCTAAAAAAAATTACAGGTGAATTTGTTTCATTTTAGGCATCAGGTTCTGAGCTTGGGACTCCTTAAGTGTGATTTGTGTACCCAGTGGGAATCCCTTGTGCACTGTTATTGACTGCAAATAAAATCTGGGATGAGAATAAAATCTTGTGTTTACTTCTACTCTTAGTGCTGGGGACACATCTGGCTTGTGCCTGTGCAGGACCGGGGCATGCTGCCACAGTTTCTGTGAGTTTATTTGTCATGCTCCTGTTATGTCTAGAAGACCCTGTTTTTCTTCGTGGACTCCATACCCACCAGCTCTCACAATCTTTCTGCTTCATCTTCTTCACAGTTCTCTGAGGCCTGAAAATGGTATTTTGTAGAAACAGCCGATGTAGGGCTGAGGATTCCAAGATACCTCACTCTCTACACAATGTCTGGCTGCAAGTTTCTGTATTTGTTCTTGTCTCTTGCAGGACGAAGCTTCTTTGATCAATGAGTGTATCAGAATATTGTTGGGAGTTATTTCATCACTGCATTCTTTTACCAGAACAGTAGTATTTAGTTTTTCTGTATGTCCATTGCCTATGTAGTCTCAAGTTCTTGACGTGGTCAGTATCAGACACAGGCTTAAGTTCATAAGATGAACCTTAAACCTGATCAGATAGTGCTTGGCTACTCCTATAATTTGCACCACTATTGTACCAGCATATACTGCACATGTAACCATTGGAGAATTAAAGATTTGAAGCTGATTTGGTGTTTATCTTTCTCCTCTGGTACTCTGCAGAATTATGGCCAGTACCATAAATTCTAGTCTGTAGTGGTGAAGACCCTAGGCAGACACCAGTGCCATTTCTCTGTGTTCATCCTGTCTTCTAGCTGTTGTCTTAAACAATAAAGCCTTATCATGAACTTTCAGAGAACAACATGTAGCCTTTGTAAAAGTCTGATTTGCCTGGGTTAGTCTATGGGGCCCCTTTGGCCAACAACTCAATTAGATGTAATCCAATTTGGGCATTGAAGATTTTATTTTGTGGGAAAATACACCTAGCTGGAGATGTTTCATCCCCCCGTTATTTGGTGGTTATCTCATTAAGATTTATTTTATATATGTATATATTTTAAGAGACTTTTACTGTGGTAAGTTTCCATCAAACTACTTAATTGGTAATTAGTTTAGTTATCCATTCCTGTATTTTCTCTCTTATCTCTCTTTCTCCCTCTCTGGAGAGATCTTTCTGTCCCCAAAATAATTTCTCATTCATCTAATTCTGTGACTACAGAGATGCAGTATGACCATCAGAGAATTAACAACTATCCTCCATATATAAAATAAACACTTAATATTTATCTTTTGGGCCTGGGTTGCCTCACTTGTGATTATTTTTTAGCTCCATTCATTTATCTGGATGTTGAATTACATTTTAAATATATATGATAAATGTCCTGTTGTGTGAGTGTACTACACTTTTTAATTAACTCTTCACTAAACAGGCATCTAAGCTGTTTCCAGTTTCTGGCTATTCTGAATATGACAGCAATAATAATGAATGAGAAAGTGTTGCTGTAGCAAAACAGAATAATTTAGGTAGATGCCAAACAGGGTTTATAACTGGATCTTTTTTTTAATTGAACAACTTTATTTTTTTATAAAAGATAAATGTACAGATTTTAAAAGCATTTTTGCATAACAGTATATGAATACATTTTTGTCAGTACTTGATTTTTTTAAAGGTTTGATAGTGTGCATTAAGATCTTACTAGTTATAATGAGCATAAAGTACATGTAAAAGAAGATGTAACCTGGAAATAGTCAAAGTTTTCTTGGTGTGTAAAGATTAAGCATAAAGGTTTTACATTTTCTTTCTTCTTTTCTTTTGGCCTTTGTTTTTTCTTGAACTTCATAGTCTGTGAGATGTTTCTTGGGTGTTCAGAGCTTTCTGGGGTTAGCATCCAATTATCAGTGACTGCATATTATGTCAGTTCTTTTGTGACTGGGTTATCTCACTCAGAATGATATTCTCTAGATGCATCCATTTTCTTAAGAATTTCAAAAGTCTTTGTTTCTGATAGCTGAATAGTATTCCATTGTATAAATGTACCACAATTTTTGTATCCATTCATCTACTGAAGGACACCTGGGTTCTTTCCAGCTTCTGGCTATTATAAATAGGGTTGCTATGAACATTGTGGTGCATGTGTCTTTGTTTTATGTTGGAGCTTCTCTGGGGTATATAACCAGAAGTGGAATAACTGGGTCTTCAAGTAGTACTATGCGTAACATTCTGAGGAACCACGAGACTGATTTTCAGAGTTGTTGTACCAGTTTACAACCCCACCAACAGTGGAGAAGTGTTCCTCTTTCTCTGTATCTTTGCCAGCATCTGCTGTCATCTGAATTTTTGATCTTGGCTAATCTGACTGGTGTGAGGTGGAATCTCAGGTTTGTTTTGATTTGCATTTCCCTGATGGCTAAGGATGTCGCCTACTTCCTTAGATGTATCTCAGCCATTCAATATTCCTCAATTGAGAACTTATTTTAGCTCTGTACCCCATTTTCTAATAGGGTTGTTTGATTCTCTGGTGTCTAGCTTCTTGGGATATTAGTCCTCTATCTGATGTAGGGTTGGTAAAGATCTTTTCCCAATATGTTGGCAGCTTTGTTTTTCTTGACAGTGTCCTTAGCTTTATAGAAACTATGCAATCTCTTTAAGTCCCATTTGGCGATACTTGACCTTAGAGCATGAACCATTGGTGATCTGTTCAGGAAATTTTCTCCTGTGCCTATGTGTTCTAAGGTTTTCCCTACTTTCTCTTCTAATACTTTCAGTGTACCTGGTTTAATGTGCAGATCTTTGATCCACTTGCATTTGAGCTTTGTACAAGGAGATAAGAAAAGGTGTATTTTCATTCTTCTGCATGCTGAGTGCCTGTCGGAACAACACCAATTGTTGAAGAGGCTGTCATTTTCCCATTGAATGTTTACAGCTCCTTTGTCAAAAATCAATTGACCATATATGTGAGGACTCATTTCAGAATCTTCTATTCTATTCCACCGATCCACGTGCCTATCTGTGTACCAGTACCATGCAGTTTTTAAACACAATTTTCTTGTAATATAGCTTGAGGTCAGGGATGGTGATTTCATAGGTATTTTCTTGTTGTTCAGAATATATTTCGCTATTCTAGGTCTTTTGTTATTCCGTATGAAATTGCACATTGCTCTTTCCAAATATATGAAGAATTGGTTGGAATTTTAATGGGGATTGCATTGAATCTGTGGATTGCTTTTGGTAAGATGGCCATTTTTAAAATGTTGATCTTTCCAATCCATGAGCATGGAAGATATTTCCATTTTCTGAGATTTTCCTCAATTGCCTTCTTTAGAGATTTGAAGTTCTTGTCATACAGGTCCTTCACTTACTTAGTTAGAGTCACACCAAGGTATTTCATATAGTTTTGTGACTTTTGTGAAAGGCATTTTTTTCCTAATTTTTTTAGCATGTTTATTCTTTGAGTTGAAGAAGGCTACTGATTTGTTTGAGTTAATTTTATATCCAGCCAATTTGCTGAACTTGTTTTTCAGCTGTAGAAGTTCTCTGGTGGAATTATTGGGGTCACTTAAGTACACTATCATGTCATCTGCAAACAGTAATGTTTTTACTTCTTCCTTTCCAATTTGCATCCCTTTGATTTCCTTTTGCTGTCTAATTGCTCTGGTCAGGACTTCTAGTACTATGTTGAATAGGTAGGGGGAGAGTGGGCAACCTTGTCTAGTCCCTGGTTTTAGTGGGATTGCTTCAAGTTTCTCACTGTTAAGTTTGATGTTTGCTATTGGTTTGCTGTATATTGCTTTTATTATGGGTAGGTATGTGACTTGGATTCCTGTTCTTTCCAAGATTTTTAATATTAAGTTGTGTTGAATTTTGTCAAATGCTTTCTCAGCATCTAGTGAGATGACCATGTGTTTTTTTCTTTGTTTTTTTTTTAATATGGTGAATTACATTAATGGATTTTCTTATATTAAACCAGATGGCCTGAGTGTTTGGTCTGCACACACGGGCCCTCCAGGTAGAAACTGAGTCTATACGGCAGAGTTCCTGCTCCCCTGAACCAATGTGGGGGGACGCTTTCCGTGTGCTTGGCCCAGACTTCTCTGTGCCCTGGCTACTCACAGTGCAGTCTCACCAGGCCTGCATCCCTGGATCTCCACTGTACCTGGTGGCAGATGGCCTGAGCATTTGGTCTGCACCCATAGGCCCTCTGGTTGGGAATAAAGTCCCTACAACAGAGTTCCTGCTCTCCTGATCCAAATGGGGGGTGGGAGCTTTCTGCGCACTTGTCCCAGACCTCTCTGTGCCCTGGCTACTCGCAGCACAGTCTCACTAGGCCTATGTCCCTTATTAGTGGATCTTGAAACAGACCTGTTGCCATCTTCCAGAGAAACTGCCGCACTTATTTCGATAGTGGTTATATATGTTTTCATTCCCACCAACTATAGATGAATATTTCCTTTACTATTGCCTTTGCCAGCATAAATTATTTGTTTTATTGATCTTGATGATTCTGACTGGTCAAAGATAAAGTTTCAAAGACATTTGGTCTTTGCTGATCCTGTGTTTGGTATTGGTTCACTTTCCCACTCTTTGATGATGATTTTTCATCATGATTTCATAGAGATAAATGTACCAAAGAACTTTTGATGGTTTTCCTGTTTCTTCCTGCCACTTCCACAGACTCAGGAAGCTTGGCAGAGCCTCACATTTTCCTATGGATTGAACTGCCAATGCTGATTCATAGATGATTTTTACAAGTACATCAAGCTACTGAACTGCTGATATCCTGACAAAACAATTTAGATCCATTCTAAAGAACTATTTCTAAATGGGTTCATACCCCCATTGTCCCTATTAACCTTTTCTTTACATTCTATCTCATGGAGGGTGGTCTAGAAAGGATGTTAAAGCATAAAAGTACACTTATTAAATTATGTTTTGAAAAATATAAGCCTATAATAGTAAACATAAAAGATTAGCAGGAGACTTTTAAAGGTATTGGATGAATTATCTGGGGAAAGTGATACACACCATAAATTCTGGGATGTCCCTTGGGAAGAGTGACACTTCAGGATTGTCAGGGCCCACACTGGCTGGCATGGTTTAATCATGATTAGACTACTCATTTGGATATTGATTAGCAGCAAGGAAAGAATAGGTCAATATTATCTTATAATTAAAAAAAAGTCAAGAAAATCCTCAATTAATTGTTCTTATATCACTTTGACCATGACAAATGGCAACTAGAATTTACCACACAGTCCATGATACATTCTTTTTCTTCCCAATATCTCTTCTAATTGTAATAAGCTGATCTCTATACCACACTATTGATGTTTCACAGCAGATTCATCCATTCTTGTAGGACACAGGTCAGTCTTTGTCATTTGTCTGTAGAAAACCATTCATTAAAAATAATCTTTTACAAAATAAGATTTGAGGCACAAGCTATTACAGGGCCCTACACAACTAGACTCAGACATATCCAAGTGGTGACTACTAGAATTTTATACCTTCTCTGCTTCTAACATGTTGGCTTCTATGTACTCACTATACCTCTCATCTATGTTCAAAATCCTTTGATTTAGTATGTATGAGTAGAACTCTAAGAGCCCATCGTGTATATTTCATCTAAAATCAAGATTCTATATAATCTTGTTTTCACTATTCCTTATTGTTATATTTTTCTATGAGTTATATCTGTTACTATGTGATGTAAAATGCAGCATTTATTCATTAGCCTCTTCATGCCTCTTCCTCCTTTTTGGCAAATACATGAAAAATGAATTAACACCTATACTGTTCACTGATGTGAATGAAATTTAATAAATATTCTTTAATAAATATTCTTGAAGTTAATGAACAAATTTAGGAATGAATACATAGAATTATTTAAAAAATGGATATTGCTGAATTTAGAGGCTGGAAAACACTGATACTGACAGTTCTTCAATACTGGTAGATTTTTATTATCTGCTCTTTAGATAAGAAAGTAAAGTTCTTTCCTTTGTCATTCAAGAGCTTTTAGTGCAAGTGTTTGGAATTGCTGCAGAACCACTGGGGTCCATCTCCCACATGTTTCTAATACTTATCTTTGTCTTTCCAGTCTTACAGCAATTGCCCCAGATTCTAGCCTCGTTAACTCTCAGCTTCATTATCACAGTAACTTTGTAACTGATTTTCCTATCTGCCTTGTCCCTCCAGTCTACCATGCACAGTCCTACTTTAGTAATCTTCATAAAGGATATTCTAATTTTGTCAGCCCCTTGCTAATGTGTAAATTCATAACATCTTAAAACTCTTTATGATCTATTATTTTTAACTTAACAACTAGGAGTAATTTCTCATTAAATCTCTTTCTTTAATACAAATGGATTCTTTCTCTTAATCCCTAAACACATCTAATTTTTTAATTACCTAATCTTTCTTTCAGTCTTGTGCTTAAATATTTTATTTTAGTTTCTTTTCTCATTTATGTATACCTAATTTTAACTGACTATATCAAATTGAAATAAGAGATAATGACATTTAATGAGGTCACCCCATCCAGAGATGTGTCATATCACTTACAGATCATCTAGAGGAATGATTGGAAAAAATGTGTTATTTCAGCAAAGCTACTTGCTATAGATTTCTATTTATCTTTTATTCCCTGAAGAATTTTTAGAAACCATGATGCATATTGCACGAAAATATGGAGACTGAAGGGATCAGCAAATCTTCAAATTCACCATTGTTTATATTGGGATTTAGTTGGTACTGATCTGAAGCAATAAAAGATTTCTTCCCAGAAGAATCCTAGAAGAATCTTTTTTACATGAGAAATATAGTAAAACATTATGACAGTGCCCTCCTTTGCATGAGATTGAGACCAACTAGTATGTCTCTAGTAAAACTACTGGGAAGGGGCACTTTAAAGAAAAACAGAATGATTCTATAAAATTCAAAGCCTTACTAAACAATATTTGTAAAACATGTATTTAATAAATGATTATGTGATCTTCTCTGTTTAATAGAGTGTAAGAAAGCCTGGAGGTACTCATGCATGTCTTTAATCCCAGCACTTAGGACGCAGAAGCAAATGGATCTCTGTGAGTCCAAGACCAAGCTGGTCTACTGATCAAGATCATGCCAGGGCTACACATAGTAAAGTAAAACAACAAAAAGATACAATGGCTTTCTTCTTGAAAAAAAATTAAATTTAATTGTTTATTTATTTTTTATTCATGTGTATGTGTATTTTGTCTGTATGTATGTCTGCGTACCACATAGAAGCAATGCCCTTAAAGTCCAGAAGAGACTATTAGAACCTTGGGTGCTAGTATCCAAACCATGGTCCCTGATACTTTGCATGAATAGTAACTGCTGTTAACCATTGTGTCAGCTCCCTGCCCCTCTGTTTTTTTTTAACTCTTCCTTCTCCTTTCCTTCTTCTTCTTCTTTGTCTTCTTCTTCTTCTTCTTCTTCTTCTTCTTCTTCTTCTTCTTCTTCTTCTTCTTCTTCTTCTTCTTCTTCTTCTTCTTCTTCTTCTTCTTCTTCTCCTTCTCCTTCTCCTTCTCCTTCTCCTTCTCCTTCTCCTCCTTCTCCTCCTCCTCCTCCTCCTCCTCCTCCTCCTCCTCCTCCTCCTCCTCCTCCTCCTCCTCCTCCTTCTTCTTCTATTGGATATTTTCTTTACTTATATTTCAAATGTTATTTCCTTTCCCAGTTTCCCTTCTGCAGTTCCCCATCTCATACCACCCTTCCCCTGACTCTATGAGAGTGTTCCCTCACCCATTTGCTTCTTCCCCCGTTCCTGCCCCAGCATTCCCCTACACTGAGCAAGTGAGCCTTCACAGGGCCAAGAGCATCTCCTCTCATTGATGCCTGTTAAATCCATCCTCTGCTACTTATGGGTCTTTACTTGTATATGCTTTGGTTGGGGCTTTTTGTGTCTGGGAGCTCTGAGGGATCTGGTTAGTTGATATTGTTTTTCCTGTGGGTTTAAAACACATTAAACTCCTTTAGAATTTTTTCTAATTTCTCGATTTGGGACCCTATTATCAGGTTAATGGTTAGCTGAGACTATCTGACTCTGAATTTTTCAGGTTCTGGCAGAGTCTCTTGGGAGACAGCTACATCAGGCACAAGTCACCATGCATGTGTTAGCATCCACAATATTCTTTGGAATTGGTGACTGTATATGGGACAGTGTGGGGTAGTCTCTGGATGGTATTTCATCCAGTTTCTGATCTACACTGCGTCTCTCTATTTCCCCCTGTGAATATTTGTATCCATTTTAAGAAAGACAGACACATACACTCTATGGTTTTCTTGAGCTTCATGTGGTCTATGGATTATATCTTGAGTAACTTGAGATTTTGGGGTAATATTCACTTATCAGTGAGTGCATACCATGTGTGTTCTTTTGTAACTGAGTTACCTCACTCAGGATGGCATTTTCTAGTTCCATCCACTTGCCTAAGAATTTCATAAAGGCATTGCTCTTAATAGCTAAATAGTACTCCATTGTATAAATGTAACACAATTTCTTTATACATTCTATACATTCCTCTGTTGAAGAACATGCTTTTTTCTATTTTTTTTTTCAGTTTCTGGCTATTATAAATGAGGCTGCTATAAACATGGTTGAGCAGGTGTTCTTGTTACATGTCAGAGCTTCTTATGGGTATATGCCCTGGAGTTGTGTAGTGGTACAGGGTTTTCAGGTAGTACTATGTCAAAATTTCTGAGGAACCTCCAGATTGATTTCCGGAGTTGTTGTACCAGTTTTCAATCCCACCAAAATGGTAGAAGTTTTCCTCTTTCTCCACATCCTCGACAGCATATGCTGTCACCTGAGTTGTTTTGATTAGCATTTTTCTGATGCCTAGTGATGTTGAACATTTCTTTAGGTGGTTCTCAGCCATTCAAAACTCCTCAGGTGAGGATTCTTTGTTTAGCTCTGTACCTCATTGTTAATAGGATTATTTGATTCTCTAGAGTCTGTCTTCTTGCGTTCTTTGTATATATTTTATACTAACCCTCTATCAGATATAGGCTTGTTAAAGATCTTTTCCCAAACTGTTGGTTGCCACCCAGTCTTATTGACAATGTCCTTTGACTTACAGAAGCTTTACAATTTTATAAGGTCTCACTTGTCAATTCTTGATCTTAGAGTAAAAGACATTAAGGTCCTGTTCAAAAATATTTTTCTGTGCTTATGTGTTTAAAGCTCTTCCCCATTTTCTCCTCTATTAGTTTCACTTTATCAGGTTTTATGTTGAGGTCCTTGATACACTTGGAGTTGGGCTTTTACAAGGTGATAAGAATGGATAGATTTTCATTCTTCTACATTCTGAACTACAGTTGAACCAGAACTATTTGTTGAAAATGCTATCTTTGCTCTACTGAAAGGTTTCATATCCTAGGTCAACAATCAAATGACTAGAGGTGTGTGGATTCATTTCTGGGACTTCAATTCTATTTCATTTATCTATTTCCCTGGCTCTGTACATAAACCATACAGTTTTAATTATGATTGCTTTGTAATTCAGTTTGAGCTTGAGGATCATGATTCTTCAACATTTTTTTTTTTTTTTTTTTTTTTTTTTGTGGTTGATAATAGGTTTTACTATCCTCAGTTTTTGTTATTTCAAATGAAATGCAAATTGCTCTTTCCAACTCTGAAAAATTGAGTGAGAATTCTGATGGGGATTGCATTGAATGTGTAGATTGCTTTTCACAAATGCAAATTTTTACTAAATTAATCCAGCCATTCCATGAGCATGGGAAATCTTTCCATCTTCTGAGGACTTCTTTAATTTTCTTTATTTGGAGACTTGAAGTTTCTGTCATAGATATCTTTCACTTGCTTGGTTAGAGTCACATCTAGGTATTTATAGTGTTTGTGACAGTGTGAAGGGTGTTGTTTTTCTAATCCTTTTCTTGACCTTTTTATCCTTTGAGTAGCACACAGCTACTGTTTTGTTTGAGTTAATTTTATACCCAGCCACTTATATGAAGTTGTTTATCAGGAGTTTTCTGGTGGAATTTTTGGGTTCACTCAAGCATATTATGATATTATCTGCAAATAGTGATATTTTAACTGCTTCCTTTCCAATTTGTATACCTTTGACCTCTTTTACTTTTTCATTTTCTGTTATTTACAACTTTATTAAAAGAAAAAAACAGAGATACATGTCTATTTGTATCTCTTGACTATTTGTAATTTGTCTAATTGCTTGGGCCAGGACATCCAGTACTATACTGAATAGGTAGGAGGAGTGTGGGCAGCTTTGTCTAGTCCCTGATTTAAGTGGGATAGATTGCTTTGAGTTTTTAATCATTTAGTTTGATTTTGGATACTAGTTTTATGTATATTCCTTTTATTATGTTTAAGTATGGGCCTTGAATTTAAGATCTTTCCAAGAGCTTTAACATAAGGGGGTGTTGAATTATTTCAACTGCTTTCTCAGCATCTACTAAGCTGTTTATGCCATTTTTTTTTCCTTTGAGTTTGTTTATATAGTGGATTACATGGAGATATATATATATATATATATATATATATATATATATATATATATGCTGTATATTGCTTTTATTATGCTTAAGTATGGACTTTGGATTCCTGTTCTTTCAGGACTTTTAACATGAAGTGGTGTTGAATTCTGTCAAATGCTTTCTCAGCATCTAGTGAGATTACCATGTGATTTTGTTCTTTGAGTTTGTTTATATGGTGGATTACATTGATGGATATCCTTATATTAAACCATCCCTGCATCCCAGGGATTAAGCCTACTTGGTCATGATGAATGATCACTTTGATGTGTTCTTGGATTCAGTTTGCAAAAATTTTGTTGAGTATTTTTGCATCAATGTTCATAAGTGAGATTGGTCTGAAGTTCTCTTTCCTTGTAGGGTCTTTGTGTGGTTTAGGTATGAGGGTTATTGTAGCCTCAAAAAATGAGTTAGGTAGTATTTCATCTGATTCTATCTTCTGGAATAGTTTGGAGAGTATTGGTGTTATATCCCCAAAAAATGTCTGATAAAATTCTGCACTGAACCCGTCTGGACCTGGGCTTTTTTTGGTTGGGAGGCTTTCGATGACTTCTTCTATTTTTTAGGTGTTATACGATTAGATTATTTAGATGGTTTACTTGGTCCTGGTTTAACTTTGGGATCTTGTATCTGCCTAGGAATTCATCCATTTCCTCCAGATTTTCCAATTTTGTGGAGTATAAGTTTTTGTAGTAGGATCTGATGATTTCTTGAATTTCCTCAGTTTCAGTTGTTATGTCCCCACTTTCCTTTCTGATGTTGTTAATTTGTATACTCTCTCTTTGCCCTCTAGTTAGTCTTGCTAGGGGTTTATCAATCTTGTTGATTTTATCAAAGAACCAACTCTTGATTTTGTTGATTTTTTCAATGGTTATTTTGATTCTATTTGGTCTATTTCTGCCCTAATTTTGATTATTTCATGCCGTCTACTTTTTTTGGGTATATCTGCTTCCTTTTGTTCTAGGGCTTTTAGCTGTGCTGTCAAGTTGCTGATGTATGCTCTCTCCAGTTTCTTTTTGGAAGCATTTAGGGCTATGAGTTTTCCTCTCACTACTGTTTTCATTGCATCCCATAGGTTTGGGTATGTTGTGTTTTCATTTTCATTGAATTCTAGAAAATCCTTAATTTCTTTCTTTATTTCTTCTTTGACCCCGCTATAGTTTAACAGAGTGTTGTTTAGTTTCCATGTGTATGTGGGCTTTTTGTTGTCTTTGTTGTTGTTAAAGACCAGCTGTAGACCATGGTGATCTGAGAGGATGCATGGGAGTATTTCAATCTTCTTATATCGATTGAGGCTCGTTCTGTGTCCAATTATGTGGTCAATTTTCGAGAAGGTGCCATGGGGTGCTGAGAAGAAGGTGTATTCTTTTACTTTAGGATGATATGTTCTGTATACATCTATTAATTCTAGTTGGTTCAAAGTCTCTGCTAGTTTTGCAGTGTCCTTGTTCAGTTTCTGTTTCCATGATCTGTCCATTGGTGAGAGTGGGGTATTAAAGTCTCCCACTATTATTGTGTGGGGTGAAATGTATTTTTTGAGCTTTAGTAGGGTTTCTTTTATGAATGTGGGTGCTTTTTTATTTGGAGCATATATGTTAAGGATTGAGAGTTCCTCCTTACAGATTTCCGCGGTAAGTTGTAAAAAGTGTCCTTCCATATTTTTTTGATAACATTTGGTTGGAAATTTACTTTATTCGATATTAGAGTAATCATTACAGCTTGCTTCTTGGAGCTGTTTGCTTGGAAGTTTTTTCCCACCCTTTTACTCTGAGATAGTGTCTGTCTTTGTCTCTGAGATGAGTTTCCTGTATGCAGCAAAAGGCTGGATTTTGTTTATGTGTCCTGTCTGATAGCCTATGTCTCTTTATTGGGGAGTTGAGTCCATTTATGTTAATACATATCAAGGAATAGTTGTTTCTATTTTCTGCCATTATTACTTTTGTGGGTTGAGTTGTGTCTGTGTCTTTTTCTTCTTTATTTTTCTTGTTTAGGAGTTTTCTTGTATTTACTAGGCTGTATTTTCTTCCCTCATTGTACTGGGTTTTCCACCTATAATTCTTTGTAGTGCTGGGTTTGTGGTCAGATATTGTGTGAATTTTGATTTGTCTTGAAATATCTTCATCTCTTTATCTATGGTGATTGATAGTTTTGCTGGGTATAGCAGCTTGGGCTGGCACTTGTGCTCTCTTAGGGTGTTCATGATGTCTGTCCAGGCTCTTCTAGCTTTCACAGTCTCTGTTGAGAATCAGATGTGATTCTGATTGGCCTGCCTTTATATGTTACCTGACCTTTTTTCCTTACTGCTTTTAGTATTCTTTGTTTGCTTTTCTCACTTGGTGTTTTGACTATTATGTATTGGGAGGTATTTCTTTTCTGGTCCAACCTATTTGGAGTTCTGAAGGCTTCTTTTATGCTCGTGGTCATCTCATTCTTGAGGGTAGGGAAGTTTTCTTCTATGATTTTGTTGAAGATATTTACTGTGCCTCTTAGTTGATACTCTTCTCCCTCTTCTATTCCTATTATCCTTAGGTTTGGTTTTCTCATTGTGTCCTGGATTTCCTGGATATTTTGGGTTAGGAGCTTTTTGTTTTTTGCATCTTCTCTGGCTGTTTTGTCTATGTTTACAATGTTGTCTTCTGCCCCTGATATTCTCTCTTCTATCTCTTGTAGTCTATTGGAAATGTTTTTTTCTGTGACTCCTGATTTCTTTTTTAGGTGTTCTACCTCTAGGGTTATCTCTTTTAGTGTTTTCTTTATTGTGTAAATTTCTGTTTTAAATTCCCTTATCTCTTTGGTTCTGTTTTCCTCTAGTTCTTTGAGTTCTTTGAATCTTTTTCTTGTTTTCTCTTTGAAAGCTTCTGAATCTTTTTGCTTTTTCTCCCGTTCTTGTTTAATTATCTCTATCAGCATCTTGAGCTATGACTTCAGGTCTGCGTCTTCTTTTTCTGGAGTGTTTGGCATTCCAATGTTTTCTGTTATGGGAGAGTTGGGTTCTGGTATTGCCAAGTTGTCTTGGTTTCCTTGGGACATACTCTTTTGCTTTTCTTTCGACATCTTGTTGTCAGTGATATGTTCTTGCCTTTCCTTTGTATCTGGTCTGTGTTCCTGGATCTCCACTGGTCCAGGTGTCAGATTGGCCAAGCCCTGTTCTGAGCCCTGAGGTCCCTGCAGGGTGGAAACAGAAGTTCCAAAGTTGTGTTCCTGGTCCCTGGATCAAGCAGTGCTGGGGGATGCATTTACTGTGCACACTCCACAGAGATCTCTCTGCTCTCTGGCTGCCAAGATCTCCTACTCACTAGTCTGTAAAGCTTTAGGAGCTGCTCATCCAAGTGGCAGATGGGCTACGCCCTGTTCTGAGTCCTGAAGTTGTCACTGGGTGGAAACAGATGTTCCAAAGTTGTGTTCCTGGTCCCAGTCTTTAAGCCTTTAGGAGCTGCTGCTGGGTTGGGGGTAGGTGGGCCAGGCCCTGTTCTGCGCCCTGAAGCCGCCGCTGGTTGGAAACAGAAGTTCCAAAGTTTTGTTCCTGGTCCCTGGATCAGGCAGGCCTGGGGGTGCGCTTACTGTGCACACTCCGCAGAGATCTCTCTGCTCCCTTGCTTCTCAGATCTCCTACTCATCAATGTTTAAAGCTTTAGGAGCTGCTGATCCGACTGGCAGATGGGCTGTGCCCTGTTCTGTGCCCTGAAGTCGCTGCCAGGTGGAAACAGAAGTTCCAAAGTTCTGTTCCTGGTCACTGGATCAGGCAGGCCTGGGGGAGCACTTACTGTGCACACTCCGCAGAGATCCCTCTGCTCCCTGTCTGCCCAGATCTCCTACTCACCAGTCTTTGATATATTTTTATATATTGAACTATTTCTGCATTATTGGGATGAAGCGTTTTGATCTTGGTGGATGTTCATTTTGATGTGTTTTAGATTTTGTTTGAGAGAATTTATTGAGTATTCATGCACAGATGTTCATAAAAGTGTTTGGTCTAAAGTTCTTTTTTCTTGTTGGGTCTATTTGTAGTTTAGGTATAAGCATAATTCTGGCTTCATAGAATGAATTCTGTTTTTAATTTGTAAAGTAGTTTCAAAAGTATTGGCATTAGATTTTCTTTGAAGGTCTGATAAAAATTAGCACTAAATCCTTCTGGTCCCATCCTTTTCTTTAGGGTTATGAGACTGTTTAGATGACTAATGTGATCCTGATTTAACTTTAGTATGTGGTATCTGCCTAAAAATTTGTCCATTTACTTTATATTTTTCAGTTTCATTGAGTATAGAGTTTTGTAGTAGAATTTGATGATTTTTAAAATTCCCCTGTTTCTGTTGTTATGTCTCCTTTTCATTTCTGATTTTGTTAATTTGGATAATGTCCCTGTGCCCTCTGGTTAGTCTTCCTAGGAGTTTATTAATCTTCTGGTTTTGTTGATTGTTTCTATAGTTCTTCTTGTTTTTATTTGGTTGATTTCAGCTCTAAGTTTGATTATTTCCTGTCATCTACTCATCTTGGGTGCATTTGATTCTTTTTGTTCTAAGGCTTTCAGGTATGCTGTTAAGCTGTTAGTGTATGCTCTCTCCATTTTCTTTTTGGAGTCACTCAGAGCCATGAGTTTTCCTTTTAGCACTGCTTTCATTGTATGCCATAACTTTGGACGTGTTATGCCTCCATTTTAACTACATTCTAAAAATCTTTAATTTCTTTCCTTATTTCTTCCCTGACCGAGTTATCATTGAGAAGAACACTGTTCAGCTGCCATGTGTATGTGGGCTTTTTGTTGTTTTTATTTTTATTGAAGACCAGCCTTAGTCCCTGGTGATCTGGTAGGATGCATAGGATTATTTCAATATTTTATCTCTTAAGGCCTGTTTTGTGACTGATTATATGGCCAATTTTGGAGAAGGCACCATTAAGTAATGATAAAAAGGCATATTTGTTTTAGGGTGAAATACCCTGTAGATATCTGTCAAATCCAATTGGTTCACAACTTCTCTTTGTTTCACTGTATCTCTGTTCAAGTTCTTTTTCCATGATCTGTTCATTGTAAAAAGTGGAGTATTGAAGTTTTCCACTTTTATTGTATATGGTGCAATGCATGTGTTTTGCTTTAGTAAGGTTTTTTTTTTCTATAAATGTTATTGACCTTGCATTTATATAATAGATGTTTGTTGTATCCTGCTATTTTTGTTGTTAGAGATAGAATTATGTTTATTTGGTTATCTTCTTTGGTTACAAGAAGGTTACTTTCCTGCTTTTTCTATGGTTTTCCTCATTGTCTTGGAGATTTCCATGTATTATTCTTTGTAGGGCTGGTTTTGTGAAAAGATATTGTGTAAATTTGGTTGTGTCATTGAATATCTTGGTAATTGAGAGTTTTGCTGGGTATAGTAGCCAGATCTGTCATTTCTGTTGTCTTAGGGTCTGAATGACATCTGTACAGGATCTTCTACTTTCATAGACTATGGTGAAAAGTCTGGTGTCATTCTGATAGGTCTGCCTTTATATGATACTTGACACTTTTCCCTAATTGCTTTTAATATTCTTTGTTTGTTTGTTTGCATTTCTATTTTGAGAAGTATGTGATGGGAAGTTTTTCATTTCTTTTCGAGCATTTGGTGTTCTGTAACCTTCTTGTATGCTCATGGTCATCTCTATTTTAGTTTAGGGGACTTTTTAAAATAACTTTATTGACAAAATTTACTGGCCATTTAAATTGTGACTCTTCACTCCCTTCTATATCTATTATTCTTAGGTTTGGTCTTCTCATTTTATACTAAATATCCTGGATGTTTTGTTTTAAGAGCTTTTTGCATTTTCTTTGATTGTTGTATCATTGTTTGCTATAAAATCTTCTGCCTCTGAAATTCTCACCTCTATCTCTTATATTCTGTTGGTGGTGCTTGCATCTATAATTCCTGATCTCTTTCCTAGGTTTTCTATCTCCACACTGGTCTAACTTTATGTTTTCTTTATTGTTTATATTTCCAATTTTAGATTCTGAATAATTTTGCTCAATTCCTTCACTTGTTTGGTAGTGTTCTCCTGTATTTCTTTAATGGAGTCATTCATGTCCTTCCTTGTGTTCTCTATTGTCATGAGATATGATTTTAAATATAAACCTTGCTTTTCAGATGTAATGGGGTATCTAGGAATAGCTATAATGGCATAACTGGGTTCTGGTGATTCCAAGTAGCCTTGGATTTTGTTGCTTATGGTCTTGTGCTTGCCTTTCACCATCTGCTTATCTCTAATGCTACCTGCCTGAGCTTTCTCTGACTGGAGTCTGTCTTTCTTGAGATCCTGGTTGTGTCAGAACTCCTCAGTGTTCAGGTGTCTCTGTGATAATGTGATGCATGCAGGAGCCCTGCCATTCCAATGATGTGGATTCCTTCTTGTCTGTACTTGTGCCCTGAGCAGACCTGGGGTACTAGTTCTGCAACAAATCCCATAGCACCCAGAGGAAGCACATCACCCAGGTGCTCTAATGTACCTAGGATAATAGGATCACAGGGACACAGGATTACAAGATCACAGGTGTGCTAACAGGCCCATAATCTCAGGGTAACAGGAGAAGCTCAACTTCCAGGGGATCGGACACACCCAGGAACTCTGGAGCTCTGACACACTCAAGGACATCAGGAACTTGTTCACACTGAGGCTTCAGAATCTCAGAGGCACCTTGACTCCCAGGAGCCCTGACACACTTCGGATATTTTCTAATTTCTTTGTTTCTCTGTCTCTCTCCTTGTCTGTGTCCTAGTATATGTGTAGAGGTTACAATGTAAAATGACTAGAAATACCTGTAAAGTGAAGTTTGTTTATGTTACTAATAAATGTTTTTTTCCCCAAAAATGAGAGTTAGTATTTTATAGTGGCTGCCTTCCTCAGAGGTCTATTGTCAACATGAAATGATAATATTTGTCAAAGCATTTTGAAAAACTCATATATTTTAGACATATTAAGGTATGGGAACATTTAAAAACTCATTGCAGTTTCTATATCAAAGCATTGAGAATAAAAGTTCTTATTCTCAAAAGTAAACGCCATGGTACTATAGAGTGTATAGATTTAAGAAAGGTTTATGAGCCATTTGCTTCGGGACTGGAAACCTGCACCCAGATTGCTGGAATCCTGGAAGAGCACTTTCATTCCTAAGCTAACTGGGAGTCCACACTCCCTCTCCACTGACTATCCCTGGAGAGGCCACACAGAACATTCAGGGCACAGGTAGAGGTGCTGCTTGGAAACAGAAACTGTTGGCCCAAGGCCAGAGCTGGCTCAGTTGCATGAGGACTGGGCACTGCAATTAGAACTTACAGTGTACCCAGAGGACCAAATACCCAGAAATATTCTACTCCCAGAGACCCACAGGAGAGACAAGCTTAAGTCATAAACAACAAATTTACCTAGCATCACTAATAACAAGATGGCAAGAGGCAAGCACAAGAGTCTAAAAAAAAGAAACCAAGTCAATCTGTAAACATCAGAACCCAGTTCTCTCACCACAGCAAATAGTGGATATCCCAACTCACAAAAAAAAAAAAAATGATTTAGACTTAAAATAATACATCATGATGATGGTGGAGGTCTTAAGCAGTAAATATTTTTTTTTTTAAAAAAATGAGATATCTCTTTACTGGTCTTGAGGTCTTACTCCTCAGGCCCTATTTTATTTCTGATCTCCAAGCTGCCACCAAGACCTCACTCCATTCACACAACTCCCTTTCCTGGCAGTTTTTTACTGCTTGTTCTCCGCCTCTGTCTTAGGGTGTTTCTATACCCCAAAATTCCATATAAATACAATGCTACAGCCTGAGAGCTTTTCATACAGGTTTATATATTCAACTGTCAATCCACAAACCTTCTACACAACACTATTGCATCCAATAGACAAAGATACAAACTGCCCTTCCATATGAGATATTAGACCTATAAAATCCTTAAAGTTCATAGTTATTTAATGCCAATCAATTTCACATGGGTTTAGCTGGTCTATGGAAACCTCCATGTTGCAATGACCCCCCCCCTCCGACCTCTCAGACCTCTCCTCTTCCCTTGCCCTGCCCAGTTCCTGGCTTTCTTTTATTTTACTCTTTAAAATGGTAAGGTTCAGATGAAGTTACCTCAAGAGTAAATGACTAGGCAGCCCTTCTGGGGGAAGTGGAATTAACATTAAAATTCAAACACCTTCAGGACAATCATCAGAGCTTCTTGAGTGCCATATAAATAACAAACCTAAAAAAATACAGGAAAGCTAGTGGAACACACGCAAACAAGTTGAAGTCATTAAAGAGGAAACACACGCACACACACACAAATTACTTATAGAGCTATAGAAAAGCACAACCAAACAGGTGAAAAAATGCAAAACATAAATAAAAACAATGAAGATAGCACAAAAGGAGAAAACTCTGAAATTTGAAAACCTAGGAAAAATATTGGGAGTCATAGACTCAAGCATCACAAACAGAATACCTGAGGTGGAAGAGAGAATCTCAGGAGCAGAATATACCATTGAAAACATTGACACAACAGTCAGAGAAAATGCAAAAATCAAAAAAGATTCTAACCCAAAACATCCAGGAGATTCCAGACACAATTAAAAGACCAAAGCTAAGGATAATAGGTGTAGAAGAGCGGGATGACTCCAAGCTAAAAGTCCCAGTAAATATCTTTAACAAAAGTATAGAATAAAACTTACCTAACCTAAAGAAAGAGATGACCAAGAATATAGAAGAAGCCTATAAAACTCCAACCAGATTTGACCAGAAAAGAAATTCTTTCTAACACTTAATAGTCAAAACAACAAATGTTTAAATCAAAGAAAAAATACTAAAAGCAGTAAGGGCAAAAGGACAGGTAATATATAAAGACAGACCTATCAGAATTACACCAGACTTTACAACAGAGACTATGAAAGCTAGGAAATACTGGACTGACATCATACATATCCTAAGGGAACACAAGTTTCAGACCAGGTTACTATATCTAGCAAAACTCTCAATTACCATAGATGGAGAAACCAAGACATTCCAAGCCAAAACCAAACTTACACAATATCTGTCCACAAATCCAGACCTACAAAGGGTAATAGATGGAAAATTCCACCACAAAAGGGAAACTTTACCCTAGGAAAAGTAAGAAATTAATCTCCCTGTAACAAATCCCAAAGAAGAAAAGCATACACACATACACACACACACACACACACACACACACACACACACACACACACACAATTCTAACTCTAACAATAAAAATAGCAAGAAAAAACATCTCTTAACAACAATGAACTCAATTCCCCCCAAAGGGCAAGAATTATCAGACTGGATAGGTAACCAGGATTCAGCATTTTGCTGCACACAGGAAACTCAGTAAGCAAGACAGGTACCACTTCAGAGTACAGGGCTGGAAAGAAAACAAAAACAAACAAACAAACAAAAGACTTTCCAAGCAACGGTCCCAAGAAACAAGCTGGATTAGCCATCCAAACATCTAATAAAATACTTATTCAACCAAAACCCATCAAAAAAGATAAGGAAGGACACTTTTTACTGATCAAAGGTTAAAAACTATTAAGATGAACTCTCAATCCTGAACATCAGTGCTCCAAATACAAGGACACCCACATTCATAAAAGAAACTCTACTAAAGCTCAAAGCATATATTACACAAAACACAATTATAATGGGAAACTTCAGCACTCCAGTCTCATCACTTGACAAATAATGGAAGCAGAAAATAAACAGAGACCCAGTGAAACTAAGAGTAGTTATGTACCAAATGGATTTAACATATATTTATGTAATATTTTATCCTAAAACCAAAGAATATACCTTCTTCTCAGCAACTCCCTGCACTTTCTCTAAAACTGACATATACTCGGTCACAAAGCAGGCCTCTACAGATGTAAGAACATTGAGAAATATCTCATGCATCCTACCACATCACCAAGACTAAGGCTTGCCATTAATAACAAGAAAACCAATCATAAGCTCATATAGACATGGAAGCTAAAACAGTGCTCTACTCAATTGCTATCTTGGTCAAGAAAGAAATAAAGAAAGAAATCAAAGAATTTTAGAATTTAAGAAAAAGAAAGACACAACATACCCAACCTTATGTCATAAACTGAAAGCAGTGCTAAGTAGAAAACTCATAGTTCTGAGTACCTCCAAAAAGAAACTGGAGAGAGCATATGCTAACTGCTTGACAGCACACATGAAAGTTCTAGAACAAAAAAGAAGCAGATACACCCAAGAGAAATATAGAGCAGGAAATATTCAAACTCAGAGCTGAAATCAACCAAATAGAAGCAAAAAGAACTATACAAAGAATCAACAAAACCAAGATCTGGTTGTTTATGTTTGTTTTCTTGTATTATTTTTTTGAGAAAAGTGACAAGATTTATAAACCATTAGACAGACGAACTAGAGGTTACAGAGAGATTATCCAAATTAACAAAATAAGAAAGGGAAGGGGACACATCACCATAGAAACTGAGGAAATTCAAGAAATCATCAGATCATACAACAAATGCCTATACCCAACAAAACTGGAAAAATCTAGAAAGAGTGGACAATTTTCTAGACATATACCTAGTACCAAACTTAAATCAGGACCAGATAAATCATTTAAACATCCCCATAAACCCTAAAGAAATTGAAGCAGTCATCAAATCCTGTCAACCAAAATAAAAAAAAAAAAATGTCCAGGATCAGTACTCTATCAGAACTTCATAGAAGACCTGATAACAATTCTCTTTAAACAATTATACAAAAAAGAAACAGAGGGAACACTATCCAACTCATTCCTTGAAGCCATAATTATGCTCATTTTAAGCCACACATAAACCCTACAAATAGAACTTTAAACCAATTTTCTTCATGAATATTGTTGCAAAAATATTCAAAAAATTTTTGCAAACTGCTTCCAAGAACACATCAAAACAATCATTCACCATAATCAAGAAGGCTTCATTGCACGGATGCAAGGATGTTTCGTTATAGGGAAATCCATCAATATAATCCACTATATAAACAAACTCAGAGGAAAAAAAAATACAGGATCATCTCTTTAGATGCTAAAAATTTATATGACAAAATGTAACACCCTACATGTTAATAATCTTGCAGAGATCAGGAATTCAAGGATAATACTTAAACATATTAAAAGTAACATACAGCAAAGGACTAGCCAACATCAAACTAAATTGTGAGAAACTTGAAGCAATTCCACTAAAATCAGGGACTAGAAAATACTGCCCTCTCTCTTACTACCTATTCAGTATAGTACTAGAAGTACTAGCCAGAGCAATCAGACAGCAAAAAGAGGTCAAAGGGATACAAATTAGAAAGGAACAAGTCAAAATATTACTATTTGCAGATAAGAAGATAATAAGCTTGAGTGACCCCAAAATTTCAACAAAGAACTTTTAAAACTGAAAACATGTTCAGCAAAGTGGCTAGATACGAAATTAACTCTAACAAGTCAGTAATCTTCCTCTACTCAGAGGATAAACAGGCTGAGAAAGAAATTAGAGAATCAACACCCTTCATAATAGTCACAAAGTATAAAATACTATGGTGTGATCCTAAGAAAGGAAGTTAAGTATCTGCATGAAAATAATCTTCAAGTCTCTAAAGAAGGTGATTGAAAAAGACCTCAAAATGTGGAAAGATCTCCCATGATCATGGATTGGAAGAATCAGCATTTTAAAAAATAATAATATTGCCAAAAGCAATCTAATGATTCAATGCAATCCCCATCAAAATTCCTACTCACTTTTTCATAGAGTTTCAAGGAGCAGTATGCACATTTATTTGAGATCACATAAAAGTCAGGATACTAAAAAATATTCTCCACAATAAAAGAAATTCCATGGGAATCACCATCCTTGATCTCAAGCTGTATTGCACATCAATTATGATAAAGCCTGAATGGTATTGGTACAGACACAGGAAGGTAGATCAATGGAATAGAATTTAAGACTCAGAAATAAACCCACACACCTATGGCCACTTGATCATTGATGACAAATGAGCTAAAAACATTCAATATAAAAAGGACTGCATCTTCAACAAATGGTGCTGGTTCAATTGACAGGTAGCATGCAGAAGAATGCAAGTCGATATTTTTTATCTCTTTGTACAAAGTTCAAGTCCAAGTGGAACAAAAATCTCCACATAAAACCAGGTACATTGAAACTAATAGAAAGGAATGTGAGGATGAGCCTACAACACATAGGCACAGGGAAAATTTTCCTGAACAGGACACTAATGGTTTAATCTCTAAAATCGAGAATCAACAAATGGTACCTCATGAAATTGCAAAGCTTTTGTAAGGCAAGGCACGCTGTCAAAAGGACAACAGGACAAACAACAGATTTGAAAAAGATCTTTACCAATTATACTTCTGATAGAGGGCTAGTGTTCAATATATACATACAACCTCAGAAGTTAGATTCTAGAGAATGAAATAATCCTATTAAAATGGGGTACAGAGATAAACAAAGAATTCTCAACTGAGGAGTACAAAATGGCTGAGAACACCTAAAGATATGTTCAATATTGATAGTTATCAGAGAAGTTCAAATCAAAACAACTCTAAGATTCCACCTCATACCAGTCAGAATGGCTAAGATCAAAACTCAGGTGACATCAGAGGCTTATGAGGGTGTGGAGAAAAAGGAACACTCCTTCACTGTTGCTGGGATTGTAAACTGGTACAACCACTCTGGAAATCAGTCTGGAAATTCCTCTGAACATTGGACAGAGTACTACCTGAGGACTCAGCTAAACTTATCCTGGGCATATACCCAAAAAAAGCTCCAACATCTAACAAGAACAAATGCTCTGCTATGTTCATAGCTGCCTTATATATAATAGGTAGAAGCTGAACAGAACCCAGATATCCTTAAACTGAGGAATGGGCACAGAAATTGTGGTATATATACACAATGGAGTACTATTTAGCTATTAAATTTAATGACTTCATAAAATTTTTAGGCAAATGGATGGAACTTGAAGCTATTGTCTGATTGAGTTAACCCAATCATAAAAGAACACTCATGATATGTACTTAATTATAAATGTATACTAGTGAAAAAAAAGTTTGGAATACCCAAGAAATAATTCAGAAAACTTATGAAGCTCCAAAAGAATGTCCAGAATATGGATGCCTCAGTCCTTCTTAGAAGGTGGAAGAAAATGCACAAGGGAGGAAATAAAGGGACAAATAGAGGAGTGGCAATTGTAAGAAAGATCATCCTGAAACTGCCTCACCTGGGCACCCATCCCATATGCAGCCACTTAACTCATGCACTATTTCAGATGCCAAGTACTGCTTACTGGCAGGATTATGATATGGATGCCTCCTCCCAGGCTCTGCTAGAGCCATACTCAAACAGAGAAGGATGCTTGCTGCTAACCATCAGGCTGAACACAAGTTCCGAATGAAGGATGTAGAGAAAGGACTAAAGGAGCTGAACGTGTCTGTAACCCCAGTGGGGAAAACATAATGATCAATGAGCCAAACCCACCCCAGCTCCCAGGAACTAAAATACTAACCAATGAGTTCAGTGGAGAAACCCATGGCCCCATGTGCATATGAAGCAGAGGATAGCATTTTCCAGCATCAATGGGTGGAGAGGCCTTTTGTCCAGTGAAGGCTCATTTTCCCAGTGTAGGGGAATACTAAAGTGCTGAATTGAGAGGGGATGATTGGAAGAGGCAGCACCTTCCTGGAGGCAATGGGATGGGAAGGGAGGGTTGAATATGGGGAAGGGTATAACCTATGACATGTAAATACATAGAGTATTCAATTAAAAAAAAAGAGAAATGTTTGTGAACTTGAAAATGCTTGGTTAGAATCTATGGATTTCAAATGTGACCTTGAGGCTGAAACGATGGATTAGCATGTACATAGAGTGTTAGCAAGCACGAGAAATCGCATGCCAATCACCAGAATCAATATGAAGGAAGGAGAGAAAGAACTCTTCAAATGTGTCTCTTGATATTAACAGGCATGTTCTGACAAGTATGTGTTCACACATGCATTATATTTGCAAACAACGATAATTACATATATTACGTTTAGAACAAAATAAATATGGCCTGTGTCTTAGTCTCCATTTAAGATTTTTAAGTAGAGCAGTTCTGCCTATGTCACTAGTAAATGTCCTTCTGCACATAATCATGCTTGGAAGACTTGTTAAACCTGTCCCAGGCAAGGTTATTATTATTTATGATTATTATTATAAATCAATCTTGTGATACTCTCTTTTTAGACTACCTTGAACAATCACAAATGACAAAAGAGTTCTTTATGTATTTTGGATATTATCCCTTTGTTGAATCTAGGGTTGGTGAAGATATTGTCTCAATCTGCAGTCTTTCATTTTGTCCTTTTGAGAGTGTCCTTTGCGTTACAGAAGATTTACAGTTTCATGATGTCCCATTTATTTACTGTTGATCTTAGAACCAGAGACATTGGTGTTCTGATCAGGAATTTGTCTCTGCACCAATGCATTCAAGCCTTTCCCCCACTTTCTCTTCTACTAAATTTAGTTTATGGTGATGTCCTTGATCTACATGAATTTGAGCTTTGTAAAGAGTCTGGAAAACATGGATTCATTTGCGCTCTTCTACATGAATATATTCAGTTAGACCAGTGCCATTTGTTGAAAATGATTTCCTTACTCCATCTATAGTTTTGGATGCTTTGCCAAAAACCAAGTGTCTATGGGTATGTGGGTTTATTTTTGGTCATTGATTGTATTACATTAATCAACTTGTCTGGTCATGTACCAATACCACATGGTATTTATCACAATTGCTCTATAGTTCAGCTTGAGGAGAAGGAGAAGGATTACTTCAGTGTTCTTTTATTGTTCAGGATTATTTTGGCTATTCTGGGATTTTTGATTTTTTTATATGAAGGTCAGAATTGCTCTTTCAAGATCTGTAAAAATATGTGTTGAAATTTTGATGGGAATTGCAATGAATCTGTATTGCATTTGATAAGATGACCATTTTAATATGTTAATCTCACCTATCCATGGGCAAGAAAGTTCTTTTAATATTCTGAATTATTTTTTAATTTCTTCACGGCTTGAAGTTCTTACCATATAGATCTTTCACTTGACTGGTCAAAGTTACACCATGACCTTTTATAGATTTCATGGATTATTGTAAAGTGTGTTCTTTCTCTAATTTTTTCTCAGTCCATTTATAATTTGTATAAAAAAGGGCTACAAATTTTTTGAGTTAATTTTGTATACAACCACTTTGCTGAAGTTCTTCTCTGTATTAGCTCAAGGAGTTCTTTGGTAGAATTTAGGGGCTCACTTATGTATATTATCATATCATATGTGAAGAATGATATTTTGACTTCTTCCTTTCCAGTTTGTATCCTATTTTGTAGTTTTACTGCTCAAACTAGAACTAGAATCATATTGAATAGATAGGAATAAAGTGGGCATCCTTGCTTTGTGTTTGATATTTTTAGGATCAACTTAAGTTACTTTACACTTAATTTGATCTTGACTATTTGGCTGCTATATATTGCTTTTATTATACTTATGTATTTGCCTTGAATCCATGATCTCTCCAAGACGTTTAATATGAAGGCATGATCAATTTTGTTGAAGGCTTTTTCAGCATCTAATGAGATGATCATATGATTATTTTTTCTCTGAGTTTGTTTATATAGTAGATTAAGTTGATGGATTTTTATATGTTAAACCACCCCTACAACCCTGTGGTGCATGGTGCTTTTGATGAGTTTTTGGATTTGCTTTTCGAGAATTTTATTCAGTATTTTTGTGTTGATGTTCATAAGTAAATTTGGTCTGAAGATTTTTTTTTCTTAGTTGGGTCTTTGTGTGTTATATATGATCAAGCTGACCGTGGCCTCACTGAATGAATTTGGCAGAGATCCTTCTGTTTCTATTTTGTGGAATAGTTTGAGGAGTGTTGTTAGCTCTTTTCTCAAAGTCTGGTAGAATTTGCACTAAAACATTTGACCCTGGGCCTTTCTGAGGTTGGGAGGCTTTTAATGACTGCTTTTTACTTCTTTGGAGTTTATAGGACTGCTTAGATAGTATACCGTGTCTTGGTTTAATTTGTTATGTGGCATCTATCTAGGGAACCATTCATTTTTGTTTAAATTTTCCAGTTTTCTTGAGATAAGCTTTTAAAGTAAGACATAATGATTTAAAACTTTCTCAAGTTTCTGTTGTTATATCTCCCTTTTCATTTCTGATTTTGGTAATTTGGATACTGTCTCTGTCTCTTTTAGTTAATATGGCTAAGCGTTTGTTTATCTTCTTGAATTTCTCAAAGAACCCACACTGGGATTTAATTGTTCCTTGTTTCTTTTCTTTCTTTCTTTTTTTTTTTTTTTTGTAGCTTCTTATTTTTAATTAGTTTTTTTGTTGGATATCCTCTGTATTTACATTTCAAATGTTATCCTTTTTCTCCCCAGTTCCATACCCTGTCCCCCTTCAACTGACTTCCATGAAGGTGCTCCCTCTCCCAACTACCCTCTTCACCTCAGTGACATGGCAGTTCCCTACATTGGGAAAATTCACCTTCATTGGATCAAAGGCCTCTTCTCCCATTGATGTTAGACAAGGCCGTCCTCTGCTACATATACAGCTGGAGCCATGGGTCTCTCCATGTGTGGTCATTGTTTGGTTATTTAGTCCCTGGGAGTTCTGAAGTATTTGGATGATTGATAATATTTTTCTTCCCATTGGGGTTTCAGACTCTTTCAGCTCCTTCAGTCTTTTCTCTAACTCTTTCATTGGGATCCTCATGTTCTGTCTGATGGTTAGCTGCAAGCATTCTCAAGGGTATCTGTATGATTCTGGCAGAGCCTCTGAATATGTATGCATATCTAGTTCCTGCCAGTAAGTACTTCTTGGCATCAAGAATATTGCTTGGGTTTGGTGTCTGCATATGGAATGGATCCCCATGTGAGGCAGTCTCTGAATAAACTTTTCTTCAATATGTGCTCCTCTGTTTATCCCTGTATTTCCTCACATGAGTGTTTTGTTCTCTCTTCAAAGAAGGACTGAAGGATCAACATTCTGGCCTTCCTTCTTTTTGAGCTTCATAAGATCAAGTATCCTCTCACAGATCTTGCTTCAGCAAGACAGCACATGTGTCAGTCCCACCATATAAGGCTGTATCAACAAAACACCATGTTAGTCTGTATCACATTAGAAAACTTCTATTTCTCTTTCTTATCTTTATGAGAGGAGATTTACGTTAACAATCTTGCTTTTCAGGTATATGAGGATACCCAGGGCTTGCTGTAGTAGTGAAGCAGGGTTCTGAAGGAGCCATATTGCATTGGCTTCTGTTGATTATGTCCTTGTTTTTGCCTTGCACTATCTAATTGGCTCAGGTGTTGGCTGGCCTAGGTGTTCTGGGTTGGAGTAGCCATCCCAGAAGGCTGGTAGAGTTCTGTGTCCTGAGTTAGAACAGTTCCCCTGGGGGCAGAACAAGCTGTGTAGCCATGTCTCTGGTTAGAACAGACCTCCTGGAAAGCAGTCAAGACTGGAGAGGGAGTCTGAGACTTCATGAACAGAGAAGGAGGTACTAACTGGAAAAGAAAGCTTAGTTTTTACATTTCAGTTCTAAATGTAGAAAGGCTTCATAGATAACATATATATTATACAAAAAAGTATCACAGAAGACATTTGTATTTTAAATAAGATTTTATAAAAACTGCACATTTCAGAGGTTTTTGTTGCAGCCATGTTAGTGTCCACAGCCTAGAGCTGCCACCAGAGGCCATACAGATTGAAATGACCTTTGATGACACCTGAAATCATTGATATCTGGTCTAAACTTCTGCCATCTCTGAGTCTATGGTCTCACTGCATCTGGGTTTTATTCAGGGACCATGTTACCACATGGCAATGCTGAGATCTGTGGTCTGTGCTGCCACCTGAAGCCATGTTAGTATCCAGGGTCTGGGACACCCCTGAGGGCCTATCGGCATGAGGAGTCCTACTGGGGCAGGGGACCATGTCTCCGATCCGTGCTGTTAGAGACTGTGTTTTGACCTTTGTTTCATGTTTCTTCTGATTGTGCCAAAGCAAGGAGGCCACTTTTGCTGAGATTGAGGACTACATACCAATCTTTGAGACGAACAAAACCTAAAAGGCTTCTGCAACAACTCCCTGTGCCCAATCTCTACTCCTAAGGAACCCCCAAATGAGAAAGCTACGGAAAAAAACTCTTAAAAGTGTGACAGCCATGTGCAGCAGAAGATATCATTCTCTGACATCAATGAGAGGAGAGTACTTTGGTCCAGCAAAATTTTCCCAATGTAGAGGAATGCTGAGGTAGGAGACGGAGATTGGAAGAGGGAGTACCTTCATGGAGGCAATGTGTGTGTGTGTGGGGGGGGTGGGATTGGTGGAAAGGGGATAATACCTGAATTGTAAATACAGAGAATATCCAATAAAAAATAATTTAAAAAACAGTGTGGCAGATTCTGAAGAGTAGCCCTCCACAACTGATGGCTTCTAGGGGAAGTTGCAGGAGGGGAAATCTCACTTCAATTCAAAAGGCAGTTCAATGAAAATTTGACCATATTCTAGTTATAGGCAATACAAGTGGATGTGGCAGTTTTAGGGGAGGGTAGACCACAAGGAGGTAGACATGGAAGTGATTGTTATGAGGGTACATGATATGAAACTCCCAGATAATCAATGAGATGTAGTGTGGAAAAAAAATACATTCTTCCCTTTATTAATACTTAACGATGATTGTGTTACCAAATGACAGAGAGTAGAATTTTGCCAGGATTTTCAGTCCCACTACTTAGAGGAACTGTGAACCTTTGCCTGAACTAATAGAGTTAGCAATTTTGGATTTACACTATATCTAAACACATTAGTATCCATTCCTTCAGAACTGCAGTAAGTTATTAGAAATTGGTTGCATGCCTGACATTTTATACTGTGGTTGATTAGTCACTGTACATGAAAGACTAATCTCTTTGTCTTCTTTTAATACAATAAAGTATGCTGAATTTCACTTGGTATAGGTGTCAATTGTCAATGTTTGGATTATTTTTTTATAATTCTATTTGAAGCTACTATTATTTCTAGGTCGTATGAATCACCCATATTTCTCCTAAATGTATTTAATCTCATTGGATAGAGTCAGGAAAACTTTATTAATTACTGCACACTCCTTTTGCTGCTAGTATTTATAAAGTACAGGTCTTAGAAAACACATTTAAAGAGGAAAGAAGAGAACACAATGAGTTATTTTGCATATTTTCTGTGAACCTTTGCACTGTGAGAAAACTGGTAACAAATCCACAGAACCAATTAGCAGATCTTTATTTTTCTGTTTCTGGCGAAGTCAGTTTGAGAGGATATGGGATGCTACACCAATTAGCAGAGCTGAGTCAGCCTCTCCTTTGACAAATACTTAATAAGCAATCAGACAGGAACTTAAGATTTCAGAAGCTTACTGATGGGAGGGAAACTACATTGCTTATCTGGAATAAAAAAGAGACTGAATTAAACTAACAAGTCTGTTCTCAGCAGTAAAACCCAAGCTAAGACAATATCACAAGTGATGTTGAAGACTTCAAAACTATAATCAAAACTTTTTGTGTGTTCTGAGTAGTTTTATATGATCTAACTTAAAAGATAAATGTACTATCATCATGACCTAAATTACCCAGTTACTAAAACTTAGCTACTGTTTAGCAAACATATAAGTCAACTAATTAGTGTGTATGTGTGCCAAAAAGGACAGATAAGAAAATAATCAGTAGTAGCAACATTAGATTGATTTTTATCTCAAATATTGCTTTATCTTTTGTTTTGAGTAAGTTTCTTTAATATGATCTTTGAAAGGCCACCTACAGTTTCTTACCTCTCTGTATTTTGTATCCAGATTGTCTAGTGTTAATAAAAAAAATCCCAATATTATAATAATGAATATTATTACCAAGGACAACAAAAGATGCTAAATGCCTCATTTATGCAATGCAAGATGTAACAGTTGACATTTTAATCTTTTGGCAGTATCTTTATAGAACTTTATAGAATTCAGAGTGCTTTCTTTGGCCTCTTAGTGAAAGGAATTTCTCCTGCTTATTGATTTTCCAGGTGCAAGAGTGATCTCAAGTTCATTAACATTAATATGAGACAAAGTGTCTTGCTGAAAAATGAAAGCATTATTACTTTCTGAAGGCAGGAAATTTCTTTCAGAGTGAATTGGGAGTGCCCCCACAGCAAAGGGCTCCCAATTAAACATTATTGTTTACTAAATGCTATCTTTTCATCCACTGTGATAAGCTTTGGTAATTGCTAAAACTGTAAGAAATTAGCTGTGCTGTGTGCAGAGGCTTGGCTTTGCCATCTAAGAGCTCAGAAATGTGAACTCATATTCAAACACTGAACGGGAAAGGTGCACAGCATGGCACAGAACTGAGTTTTGCTTTAGATTCTGGCACATCCTGATCTGTACTATGTTTATATATGTGTGTTCACTGATAGTACACTAAAATAATTATGTTGTACATAGGAGCCATAAACTATATGGAGAAGGAAAAAATAAATCAAAATGAAAGTTGAAGTTTAACAGCTTCTCTTTCTTTATTCTTTGTTGCAATGGGAGTAAGACAGCTTCCTGAAAATGAAACCAGGTCATAGGAATCACCAGGAAATTCAAAAGAGTCACACAGAACCTGTCACTGAGGATGGCAACTGAAGTGGTCACAATCCACACTGAAAGGGGAAGCAGGGAAATATCACCCAAGTGTAAGGAAAATCATGCTTTTCACAGTCGTCAGAAGCCAATTCTGCTATCTGGAAGTATTAGTAAATTCATTATTGAAGGTAGTAAAAAGTCAAGCACAGTGCCAGACATAGTTAATTTTTCATCTGAAGAAGAGATAACACACATAATTTATTTTTTTTTACATTTTATTTTTTTTATTTTTTTTTTACTCTTCAGCAATTTATTTTTTAAAACAACTTTATTTTACAAAACAAAGATAAATGTACAGATTTTAAACATTTTTTGCTTAAAATTATACATTTTTATCAGTACTTTTTTCAGATTTTAACATAATTTTTACATAAAACTATATAAATATATTTTTTTAGTCAGTACTTGATTATTTTCAAGGTTTGATTGTATGCCTTGAAAACTTAATAGCTACAATGAGCTAAAGTACATGTAAAACAAAATGTAACATGGAAATAGTTAAAGTTTTCTTGTTTTGTAAATATTTTTGTTTTGTTTTGTTTTGTTATCTTTATTTCTTGGACTTCATACAGTCTGTGAGTTGTTTCTGGGAGAGTGCAAGCCTCTGGGGTTAGCATCCCACTATCAGTGACTGCATATTATGTCTGTTCTTTTGTGACTGGGTTATCTCACTCAGGATGATATTCTCTAGATGCAGCCATTTTCTTAAGAATTTGGTTAAGTCATTGTTTCTGGTGGCTGAGTAGTATTCCATTGTGTAAATGTACCACAATTTTTGTATCCATTCATCTTCTGAAGGACATCTGGGTTCTTTACAGCTTCTGGCTATTATAAATAGAGCCGCTATGAACATTGTGGTGCATATATCTTTGTTGTGTATTAAAGTGTCTGTGGGCTATATGCCCAGAAGTGGAATAGCTGGGTCTTCAGGTAGTGCTATATCGAATTTTCTGAGGTATCACCAGACAGATTTCCAGAGTGGTTGTATTAGTTTGCAACCCCACCAACAGTGGAGAAGTGTTCCTCTTTCTCCACAGCCTCGCCAGCATCTGCTGTCATCTGAGTTTTGGATCTTGGCCAATCTGACTGGTGTGAGGTGGAATCTCAGTATTGTTTTGATTTGCATTTCCCTGATGGCTAAGGATGTCAGAGCAATTCCTCAGATGTTTCTCAGCCATTCGGTGTTCCTCAACTGAAAACGTTTTGTTTAGCTCTGTACCCCATTTTTAAGGGTTGTTTGATTCTCTGGTGTCTGGCTTTTTGAGGTCCTTGTACACCTTGGATATTAGGCCTCTATCTGATGTGGTGTTGGTAAAGATCTTTTCCCATTCTGTTGGTTGCCGTTTTGTTTTCTTGATGATGTCCTTTGCCTTACAGAAACTTTGCAATCTCATTAAGTCTAATTTGTTAATCTTTGACCTTAGAGCTTGAGCCATTGGTGTTTTGTTCAGGAAAATTTCTCTTGTGCCTATGTGTTCAAGGTTTTCCCTACTTTCTTATCTAATAGTTTCAGTGTATCTGGTTTAATGTGGAGATCTTTGACCACTTACACTTGATCTTTGTACAAGGAGATAAGAAAGGGTCTATTTTCATTCTTTTGCATGCTGAGTGCCAGTAAGACCAACACCATTTGTTGAATAGGCTGTCCTTTTTCCATTGAATGTTTACTGCTCCTTTGTCAAAAATCAGGTGACCATATACGTGAGGGCTCATTTCTGGATCTTCTATTCTATTCCATTGATCCACATGCCTATTTCTGTACCAATACCATGAAGTTTTTAGCACAATTGCCTTGTAATATATCTTGAGGTCAGGGATAGTGATTCCCGCAGATGTTTTTTTGTTGTTGAGGATGGATTTCGCTATTCTAGGTCTTTTGTTATCCATATGAAATTGCACATTGATCTTTCCAATTCCATGAAGAACTGGGTTGGAATTTTAATGGGGATTACATTGAATCTGTAGATTGCTTTTGGTTGGATGGCCATTTTTAAGATGTTGATTTTTCCAATCCATGAGCATGGGAGATCTTTCCATTTTCTGAGATCTTCCTCAATTTCTTTTTTTAGAGGTTTGAAGTTCTTGTCATACAGGTCCTTCACTTGCTTAGTTAGAGTCACACCAAGGTATTTCATAGTTTTTGTGACGATTGTGAAGTGTACCTTTTCCCTAATTTCTTTCTCCACATGTTTCTCCTTTGAGTATAGGAAGGCTACTGATTTGTTAGAGTTAATTTTGTATCCAGCCACTTTGCTGAACTTGTTTATCAGCAGTAGGAGTTCTCTGGTGGAATTTTTGGGGTCACTCAAGTACACTATCATGGCATCGGCAAAGACTGATGTTTTTATCTCTTCTTTTCCGATTTGTATCCCCTTGATCTCCTTTGCTGTCTAATTGCTCCAGCCAGGACTTCCAGTACTATGTTGAATAGGTAGGGGGAGAGTGGGCAGCCTTGTCGAGTCCCTAATTTTAGTGGGATTGCTTCAAGTTTCTCGCCATTAAGTTTGATGTTGGCTGTTGGTTTGCTGTATATTGCTTTTATTATGTTTAAATATGGGCCTTGGATTCCTGTTCTTTCCAGGACTTTTAACATTAAGGGGTGTTGGATTTTGTCGAGTGCTTTCTCAGCGTCTAGTGAGATGACCATGTGATTTTGGTCTTTGAGTTTGTTTTTATGGTGGATTACGATGATAGATTTCCTTATGTTAAAACATCCCTGCATCCCAGGGATGAAGCCTACTTGGTCATGATGAATGATTGTTTTGATGTGTTCTTGGATTCGGTTTGCAAGGATTTTGTTGAGTATTTTTGCATCAATGTTCATAAGTGAGATTGGTCTGAAGTTCTCTTTCCTTGTAGGGTTTTTGTGTGGTTTAGGTACGAGGGTTATTGTAGCCTCAAAAACTGAGTTGGGTAATATTCCATCTGATTCTATCTTTTGGAATAGTTTGGTAAGTATTGGTGTTATATCCCCAATAAATGTCTGATAAAATTCTGCACTGAATCTGTCTGGACCTGGGCTTTTTTTGGTTGAGAGGCTTTTGATGACTTTTTCTATTTCTTTAGGTGTTATAGGGTTATTTAGATGGTTTACTTGGTCCTGGTTTAACTTTGGGATCTTGTATCTGTCTAGGAATTCGTCCATTTCCTCCAGATTTTCCAATTTTGTGGAGTATAAGTTTTTGTAGTAGGATCTGATGATTTCTTGAATTTCATCAGTTTCAGTTGTTATGTCACCACTTTCCTTTCTAATTTTGTTAATTTGGATACTCTCTCTTTGCCCTCTAGTTAGTCTGGCTAGGGGTTTATCAATCTTGTTGATTTTCTCAAAGAACCAACTCTTTGTTTCGTTGATTTTTTCAATGGTTCTCTTTGTTTCTATTTGGACTATTTCTGCCCTAATTTTGATTATTTCTTGCCGTCTACTCTTTTTGGGTATATCTGCTTCCTTTTGTTCTAGGGCTTTTAGCTGTGCTGTCAGGTTGCTGATGTGAGCTCTCTCCAGTTTCTTTTTGGAAGCACTTAAGGCTATGAGTTTTCCTCTCAATACTGCTTTCATTGTATACCATAGGTTTGGGTATATTGTGTTTTCGTTTTCGTTGAATTCTAGAAAATCCTTAATTTCTTTTATTATTTCTTCTTTCACCCTGCTATCGTTTAACAGAGTGTTGTTTAGTTTCCATGTGTATGTGGGCTTTTTGTTTTCTTTGTTGTTGTTAAAGACCAGCCATAGACCATGGTGATCTGAGAGGATGCATGGGAGTATTTCAATCTTTTTATATTGATTGAGGCTCGTTCTGTGTCCAATTATGTGGTCAATTTTCAAGAAGGTGCCATGGGTGGTGAGTAGAAGGTGTATTCTTTTACTTTAGGATAATATGTTATGTTGATATCTATTAATTCTAGTAGGTTCAAAGTCTATGCTAGTTTTTCAGTGTCCTTGTTCAGTTTCTGTTTTCCTGATCTGTCCATTGGTGAGAGTGGTGTATGAAAGTCTCCCACTATTATTGTGTGGGGTGAAATGTATTTTTTGAGCTTTATTTAGTAGGGTTTCTTTTATGAATGTGGGTGATTTTTTATTTGGAGCATATATGTTAAGGATTGAGATTTCCTCCTGAAAGGTTTCCCCGGTAATGGGTAAAAGGTGTCTTTCCTTATCTTTTTTTGATAACTTTTGGTTGGAAATTTACTTAATTCGATATTAGAATAGCCACTCCAGCTTGCTTCTTGGAGCTGTTTGCTTGGAAGTGTTTTTCCACCCCTTTTACTCTTAAATAGTTTCTGTCTCTCTGTTATCTTTCTTTCTCTGTCCCTATCTTTCAGTTTCTCTCTCTCTCTATCTATCTATCTATCTATATATCTATCTATCTATTTATCTATCTATCTATCTATCTATCTATCTATCTATCTGTCTATCCATCAAATTTAACACATATTATACACAATATATATGTATATATGTAAGCATGTATATGTGTATATGTGTATATGTGTATGTGTGTATATGTGTATGTGTATATGTGTATATGTATATACATGTATATATGTATATATGTATATATGTATATATGTGTATATGTGTATATGTATATATGTATATATGTGTATATGTGTATATTTGTATGTGTATATGTGTATATGTGTATATGTGTATATGTGTATATGTGTATATGTGTGTATATGTGTGTATATATATATGTGTATATGTGTATATACGTATATATGTATATATATATGTACGTATGTATGTATGTATGTATGCATGTATGTATTTATATATGTATTATGATAGTCTGTTAGAGTTTAAGGTGAAGTTAACGATCAGCACTGAATCTTATTTAAGGATTTTAGGGAATTTTATTGAAAAGACGAGGTGGTTTATTTGCATATGGTATACACACAACAGCAGTTCAGAGAGTATAATCATCATGATCATAAAACAGAATGCACTTTATTATATCTGGTGAAAATTTTTATTGTTAAATCATCAGTTAATCCATTTAATTCACCTCCGTTTTGGCATGTTGTCTAGTTGATGAAAACATTGCCTAACATTCTATTCCACATAGGTGTATTAAGGAGAACTTATCGAGTGTTTCAATGGGCTGAGAAGTTTAATGAGCCTGTTGCCAACATGGAAACCTGAGTTTATCTGCAGGGGCTTAAGTGGTAGAAGATAAGAAACACCAGCTGAACACAACCCCCACCCATATACTTACATGTGCACACACAGATACACATACATGCATATATACACACAAATATGTAATAATATATTAATAGTCATTTACAAAGATAAGATATAACAATCTAATAACTAATCAAATACCTATAGTATGGGGTTATCCATTTGTCATTTTGTATGAATTTTTAATATATATTTGGCTAAGCTGATTTATTGCATTTGAAATTACAGAATAAGTCAGGTCTAAAACTTTCAGTGTGGAGCAGGGAAAATGGTGACAAATTCTCACCTCTAACCAAGAAGCTACTTGAAACTAGTAAATCCTGGGAAAATTCATTGTCTTCTATGAAACGACACTGGGTATTTGAACCAGGATCCAGGGCAGGTGCCACACATGCACAGATCTAGTCAACCACACAAACTGGACTCTCTTTTTTATTTAGGGAAAATGAAGAACATAAGAGTTTGAGCTTTGGGGAGGTCAGAGAGGATCTGGCAGTTCAGTCAGGAAAGAAAACCTATGACATAAAGGATTTTATGAGTCTCTCAAAGATGAAAATTAACTTCTGTATGTTTGTATAAAACTGTTAATGAGACAGTTTTTAAAAAGAATAATTTGTATTTTTTCTTATTCAGTCTACATTCCACTCATTGTCCTCCTCCTGGGCAGCTACTCCCACAATCCTACCCCCTTTTCCCTCCCCTTCTCTGCCACAGGAAGACCAACAGTTAACTAACGTGCACCATTGGGTTCTCAAGAGTCTAAATACCAACCAAAAAGCACACACAGGCTGGTCTTAGGCCACCACGCACACACAAAGCAGACAGTTTTAAGTATTTTTGAAATAACCTCTCTTATAAAGTGAAGTTGGATATATAAAAATTTGTGAGCTGACAAATATTGTTATTATTTTCTCATTAAAACTCCCCAAAATTTAGTGAGGAAACATTCTCCTGCTGACAAGTCTCCAAGGAACAAGAGAAAAATTCTGGGATTTAACTTTGGTAAGAAAAAAAAAAAACTATTCTAAACTAAAAATGTTATTTTCTCAGATAAAAAGACAACAATAAAACATGTTATAAATGTTGGTTTTGTGTGCTGAAAAATACTCCAAAACCCAAGCAAATGTACTATTTTAGAACTGATATAACAGAACACCATGTACTGATTCAAACAAACAAGAAACAATAAATACATGTGTGTGTGTGAGTGTGTGTGTAAGTGAGTGTATGTATGAGTGTGTATCTGTGTGTGTATGTATGTGTGTGAGAGTGTGTGTGAGTGTGTGTGTGTGTGTGTGTGAGTGTGTGTGTGTGTATGTGTGTGTAGGTGGGTGCGTGAGTGTGTAAATATAATATCATTGATCCTAGGCAAAATACCCAACATAGAATTACCTTCATGGCTCTTTTCTTATGAAGATTAATTGGAAAAAAATAATCTCATCTCTAGCTTCTGACAAGCTAGAACAGATCCTTGACATTCTATTGCTAGCAAATTATCACTCGAATCTGCATGTCTTCTGTACTTACTCTTGCACAGTGTATACCTCTGCCTCTGAACTTCCACTTTTAAATGAAGACTCAAATCATGTCATTTATCTTATAGTAAAGTCACTATAATTTGTCTCTTATAAAGATCTTATCAGTCACTAAGATCTCATTCTCTGATCCTATGCATTAAAATTCTAAACTGTGAGTTCACAAAACAATGTTCAACCTGCAGCATTAGATCACCAAATAAAGGGGAATCAGCATTCAAAAAATAACAATTCTCATATCATCTGTAAAGAAATTGCCTGGCTATATCTTATTCGGAGAAATGGTCATCTAAGCAGCACAGATTTCTGACAATGTTATCTTGTTTATTTCTGAGAATGACGATTAATTGATTTGTTTGAAATATGTCCTAGGCATGAATCCCACTGTCTGTGTGACTCAGCTTTGTCAGTGGCAGCTGAAAAGATGTTTTCACACTGCCATCAATATAGCACAGAAGACATTTTTTCTAATCTTAAAACTTTGAAGTCTTAATTGAAATTTAAATATATACAGCAGTTTTAATGACTTTGTGGTTTGATGTTGGAGATCAAAGACCACCACTACCTACAACTATGTCAAACGGCTTTATTTAGCGTGTATGCTGCTATGGAGAAAATAATTGGCAGGATGTCCAATGACAAAGAATTAATTCTCAGAGACTGTGCTGTGAGTAGCAGGGGCGCAGAGAGGACTGGGCCAAGCGCGAGGAAAGCACACCACCCCCCATTGGTTCAGGGAAGCAGGAACTCTGCTGTAGGGACTTGGTTTCCAACCAGAGGGCCCATGCATGCAGACCAAATGCTCAGGCCATCTGCAACAAGGAACAACAGAGATCCAGGGACACAGGCGTGGTACACAGGAGAGATGGGAATCAATCACTGACAAGACCACATATAATCACAGACAACAAGATTGGCAGAGGAAAGCGAAAGAACTTACCCAATGGGAACCAAGACAACCTGCAACACCAGAACTCACCTCTCCCATTACAGCAAACAGAGGAATGCCAAACATTCCAGGAAAAGAAGACTCAGACCTGAAATCATACCTCAAGATGATGATAAAGATGCATAATCAAGAACTGGAGGAAAAGCACAAAGAAATAGAAGCTTTTAAAGAGAAAATAAGAAAAACACTCAAAGAAATGAAAGAACTGGAGAAAAACAGAACCAAAGAGATGAAGGAATTGTAGAAGGAATTTAAAATGGAAATGGAAACAATAAAGAAAACACTAAAAGAGACAAACCTGAAAGTAGATAACCTAAAAGCAAAATCAGTAGTCACAGATGCAAGTATCTCAAACAGACTAAAAGAGATGGAAGAAAGTATCTTAGTGGCTGAAGACAACATTAAAAACAGACAAAACAGTCAGAGAAGATGCAAAAGCCAAAAAGTTCCTAATCCAAAATATCCAGGAGAATCAGGAAACCATGAGAAAACCAAACCTAAGGATAATAAGAACAGAAGAAGGGGAAGAATACCAACTAAGAGGCACAGTAAATTTCTTCAACAAAATCATAGAAGAAATCTTCCCAACCCTTCAGAACGAGATGACCATGATCATAAAAGAAGCCTACGAAATTCCAAATAGAGTGGAACAAAAAAGAAATTCTCCTGCAATACAATAGTCAAAACACCAAGTACCCAAAGCAAAGAAAGAATACTAAAAGCAATAAGGGAAAAAGGTCATGTAGCATATAAAGGTAGCCCAATCAGAATCACGCTGGACTTCTCAACAGAGACTTTGAAAGCTAGAAGATCCTGGACAGACATCATGCAGACCCTAAGAGAAAAAAAGGGTTAGCCCAAGCTTCTATATCCAGCGAAACTCTCAATCACCATAGATGGAGAGACCAAGATATTCCAGGATAAAACTAAAGTTACACAGTATCTGACCACAAATCCAGCACTACAAGGAAATATAGGTGGAAAACCCAATAAAAGTAGGGAAACTACATCCTAGCAAAAACAAAATACCTAAGCAGAAAACCAAAAGAAGAAAGACAGACAGGCACAATTCAACCTCTAAAAGCAAAAATACCAGGGAAAAGTCATCACTATTCCTTAATATCTGTTAACAAAGATTGACCCAATTTCCCAATAAAAAGACATAGACTATCAGACTGGATACATAAACAGAATCCAGCATTTTGCTGTATACAGGAAACACATCTCAGAGACAGACACTATTTTAGAGTAAAAGGTTAGGAAAAAAACCTTCCAAGCAAATGGCACCAAGATGCAAACTGCATTGGCCATTCTAATATTGAATATCAACCAAAAGTTTAAAAAAAAGATAAGGAAGGACACTGTTTACTAATTACAGAAAATATTTGTCAGAAGGAACTCTCAATCCTTGACATATATGCTCCAAACACAAGAGCACTTTCATATTCATGAAAGAAACCCCACTAAAGCTCAAAAAATACATTTCAACCTACACAAATATAGTGGGAGACCTCAACACCCCAATCTCATCAATGGACAGATCATGGAAACAGAAACTGAATAAGGACACAGTGAAATTAGCAGAGGTTATGAGCCAATTGGAATTAATAGAAAACGACAGAACATTTCACCCTAGAACAAATAGATACACTTTCTTCTCAGCACCTCACGGCAACTCCTCCAAAATTGGCCATATAATTAAGCACAGAACAAGCCTCAATAGTTATAAGGAGATTGAAATACTCTCATGCATCCTATCAGATCATGGTCTAAGGCTGGTCTTTAATTAAAACAAAGACAACAAAAAGCCCCCACAAACATGGAAACTAAACAATGCTCTATTAAACAATACCATGGACAAAGATGTAATAAAGAAAGAAAATAAGGATTTTCTAGAATTTAAGGAAAATGAAAACACAACATACCCAAACCTATGGGATGCAATGAAATCAGCACTGAGAGGAAAACTCATAGCTCTGAGTGCTTCCAAATAGAAACTGGAGAGAGCATACACTAGCAAATTGACAACACAGTTGAAAGCTCAAGAACAAAAGGAAGCAGATACACACAAGAGGAGTAGACAGCAAGAAATAATCAAACTCAGTTCAGAAATTGACCAAATAAAAACAAAAAGAACCATTCAAAGAATCAAGATAACCAAGAGCTGGTTTTTTTTTTTTTTTGTTTTTTTTTTTTTTTTGTTTTTTTTGTTTGTTTTTTTTTGAGAAAATTAAGATTGATAAACACTTAGTCAGACAAACTAGAGGACAAAGAGAGAGGATCCAAATTAACAAAATCAGAAATGGAAGTGGAGACATAACAAATGAAACTGAGGAAATTCAAGACATAATCAAATCCTACTACAAAAGCCTATACTCAAAAAAGGTGGAAAATCTGGAGGAAATGGATGAATTCCTAGACGGATACTACATGCTAAAGTTAAACCAGGACCAGGTAAGCCATCTTAAATAATCCCTTAACACCTAAAGAAATAGAAGCAGTCATCAAAAGCCTCCCAACCAAAAAAATCCCAGGTCCAAATGGGTTCAGTGAAGAATTCTGTCAGATACTCATTGATGACCTAATACTCTACAAACTATTACACAAAGTAGAGTCAGATGAAACACTACCTAACTCATTTTTTGAGGCCACAATAACCAGGGTTTTTAAACCACATTAAGACTCTACAAGTAAAGAGAACTTCAGACTAATCACACTTTTAAACATTGAAGCAAAAATATACAACAAAATCCATGCAAACCGAATCCAAGAACACATCTAAATGATCATTCACCCTGATCAAGTAGGCTAAATCCCTGGGATGAAGGGATGTTTTAATATACAGAAATCCATCAATGTAATCCGTCATATAAACAAACTCAGAGGAAAAAAACCACATTGTCATCTCCCTAGATGTTGAGAAAGCATTAGACAAAAATTCAATACCCCTTCATATTAATTGTCTTGGAAAGAACAGGAATCCAAAGTCCATACCTAAACATAATAAAAGCAACACACAGCAAACCAATAACCAACATCTAACTTAATGGTGAAATACTTGAAGCAATCCCACTAAAATCAGTGATTAGACAATGCTGCCCACTCTCCCCCTACATATTCAACATATTACTTGTATCCCCGGCAAGATCAATTAGACAGCAAAAGTCAATCAAAGGGATACAAATTGGAAAGTAGAAGTAAAAACATTACTGTTTGCAGATGACATGATAGTGTATGTAAGTGACCTAAAAATTCCACCAGAGAGCTTCTATAGCTGATAAACAAGTTCAGCAATGTGGCTGGATATAAAATTAACTCAAACAAATCAGTAGCTTTCCTCTACTCAAAGGACAAACATGTGGAGAAAAAATTAGGGAAAAGATACCTGTCACAATAGTCACAAAAACTATGAAATACATTGGTGTGACTCTAACTAAGCAAGTGAAGGACCTGTATGACAAGAACTTCAAACCTCTAAAGAAGGAAATCGAGGAAGATCTCTGAAAATGGAAAGATCTCCCATGCTCATGGATTGGATGGATCAACATTATAAAAAATGGCCATCCTACCAAAAGCAGTCTATAGATTCAAAGCAATCCCCATCAAAATTCCAAGCCAATTCTTCATAGAGTTGGAAAGAAAAATGTGTAATTTCATCTGGAATAACAAAAGACCTAGAATAGCGAAATCCATCCTCAAGAACAAAACAACATATGACAGAATCACCCACCATCCTTGACCCCAAGCTATATTACTAGGCAATTGTATTAAAAACTGCATGGTACTGGTACAAAGATAGGTATATGAATATGGAATAAAATACAAGATCCAGAAATGAGCCCTCACATATATGGTCACTTGATTTTTGACAAAGGAGCTGTAAACCTTCAATGGAAAAATGGCAGCCTCTCCAACAAATGGTGTTGGTCCAACTGGCATTCAACATGCAGAAGAATGAAAATAGACCCTTTCTTATCTCCTTGTACAAAGCTCAAGTGCAAGTGGGTCATAGATCTTTACATTAAATCAGGTACACTGAAATTATTAGAAGAGAAAGTAGGAAAAACCTTAGAACACATAGGCACAGGAGAAAATTTCCTGAACAGAACACCAATGGCTCGTGCTGTAAGGTCAAATATGGACAAATGGGACTTAACGAGATTGTAAAGTTTCTGTAACACTAAGAACACTGTCAAGAAAATAAAAAGGCAGCCAACAGATTGGGAAAAGATCTTTACCAACCCCACAGCTGACAGAGGCCTAATATCTAAGGTATATAAAGAACTCAAGAAGTGAGACAAGAGAGAATCCCACAACCCTATTAAAAATGGGGTACAAAGCTAAATAGAAAGTTCTCAGCTGAGGAATATCAAATGGCAGAGGAACATCTAAGGAAATTCTGGACATCCTTAGCCATCAGAGAAATGCAAATCAAAACAACCCTGAGATTTCACCTCACACCAGTCAGAATGGCAAAGATCAAAAATACAGATGACAGCAGATTCTGGCGAGGATGGGGAGAAAGAGGAACACTCCTCCACTCTTGGTGGGGTTGTGAACTGGTACAACCACTCTGGAGATCAGTCTGGCGATTCTTCAGAAAATTGGACATAGTACTACCTGAAGACCCCGTTATTCCACTTCTGTGCTTCTTCCCCAGATTCGCTCTAACATACAACAAAGACACATGCACCACTATGTTCATAGCAGCTCTCTTTATAATAGTCAGAAGCTCGAAAGAACCCAGATTCCTTCAGTAGATGAATGGATACAAAAATTGTAGAATATTTACAGAATGGAGTACTACTCAGCTATCAGAAACAATGACATAATTTCATAAACAAGAATTTATAAAATTCTTAAGGAAATGGATGTATCTAGAGAATATCACCCTGAGTGAGGTAACCCAGTCACCAAAAACAGATATAATATGAAGTCACTGATAATTGGATACTAACCCCAGAATGTTCTAACCACCCCAGAAACAACTTACAGCCTGTGTGAAGTTCAAGAAAAACAAAGGCCAAAGAAAAATCATTATGCTTCATCTCTATAGACCAAGAAAACTTTGACTATTTCCAGGTTCCATCTTGTTTTACAGGTACTTCATTCTCATTGTAACTAGTAAGATTTTAAGGCATACTATCAAACTTAAAAAAAAAATCTACTACTAACAGAAATGTATTCATACACTCTTATGAAAAAATTCTTTTAAAATCTGTACAATTATCATTGTTTTTTAAAATAAGTTTGTTCAATTAAAAATAAAATATAAAATTAAAAAAGAACTAATTCTCTAAGTTATTTTTTATATTTGTTTGCTTTTCTTTCATTTTGTTTGTGAATATCATATGCTCCTGACTACATAACTGAAATTAGGAAAACGGGAATGATTATCTTAGTTTTATTTAAAGACGCATTCTGACCATATTTTGTGGAAACTTACTCTCTGAACAGACTCACTAGCATTTGCTCTTCAACCTGAAGAATGAGCATTGGATGTGATTACAATTCCCACGTGAAACTTTTATGATATTTTCATTCCTGCCGTTATGGAGCCTTTGGAGATGTATTTCACCTCTCAGTCAGTGATAGAACTCTTAATATTTCCTTCCATAGCTAAAGCCGAATGAGATGAGGTGTTGTAAGCAAGGCTGCCTGGGGAAATAGCACCATAAAACATGGAAGCCCAACTCATGTTCTAGTCTGTGGTATTTTGAAAAACTCTGTTATTATAGTACCGCAGACTTGTACTTAACACAACATTGAAATTCACTGACACAAGGCAATACTGTAGGAAATGCCTGACTGGGGGATAGGTTCCTTTTTACTTTGTATTTCTGCCTTTCCCATTATTAAGTATCATGCATTTTTTTATTAATCTTCCCACAAATATTGTGAATGACAGAACAGTTAGAAAGAAACCAGATTGCACTCTCTGTATCTGTCACTTTAACTGTGCTCTTGCAGACACAAATTCCCTGCTGTTTTTGCTGCAGTGTTAGATCTGAGAAGCAAGCTAAACTTAAACTAGATTATTTTTCCTCGGTGTAGCAATGCATTGTAAGGAATGCTCTCTCCATCCTGTGAAAGCCTCATTTCTCCTTCCTAGAATATGACAGGTTGTTGATGGATAAAGTCTACTTATTTTGGCATAGAAAATAATCTTGTAGGACTTCATACACTCTTAAGAATCAGCTAGACAGTAGACTGAGTGAAATGGCCAAGGGGTCTCCTGATAACTTCAGAAGAACTGAAGAACATTTCTAAAAAACCAGTACTCTCCCTGGTACTAGGATCAGTCTAATCTGTAAAGGCACCGGATTGATTGACTATTGTAGCATGATTCATGGGAAATTTTTTTTTCAGCTTGTGTGACCTTCTGATATCCCAACATACCCAAGTAAAGTATGTTTTACATAAATATAAGTAATTCTCAATCTATAATAAAAAATGGAATTCTTGTCAATATAAACCCAAAAAATATATAGTCTCAGGAAATGCCATAAGGTAAAAATGTAGTGCCATAATTAATCGGCATGGTCTGTCACACATGCTTCATGAATTTATCTCTTCCTCTTAGCTACAAGCATATTCTTTCCCACTTTTACTGTAATATATATATATATATAAAGATAAATGTGAGCCCTTTAGGACATAACATTGAATTGTGGGTATAAAACTCATCATCATACATCAAAGTGGCCAATGAATGTTTTTGATCCTGCCCATTGGATGCCCGAAGATAAAGGAATTTCTCTAGTTACCTAATTAAGAAAGTAACAATAGTCCACAGTTATGCATAAATGATGTGCCAACGACACTTTATCTTTAGTTGAGAATATTTGTTGTTTTAATTTCTCTCAGGTGCTTTGAATTGAATAAGTTCATATGTTATAGCCTTGATCAATATTTCCTACCCCATTTTACAAAATGGCAAATAGAATTTTCAAGTACTTTATTGTGCGGCAGAGATCCCAGCCATCAGCTGCACCAAGAACATTTGCATTCAGTTAATTGGTACAGATGGCCACAGCACTGATTTCCTTGTTTCATTCAGCAGAGATCTGGAGACTAGTCCTGGAACACAGATGTCAGAACAGAACTTTGTTGGTGTTTGCTGGTAGCGCTTTCAAATATCACATTCTCTCCTCCCCCGCCTCTCTCTGTCCCCCTGTCAGAGTCTATTAAACCCTTCTAAATGAAAAATATAGGCTTAAAACATATTGGACATTCTTTCAAATATGCAGTGTTTTCTGCATTGCCAAGGTTCAATTTAAAATGTTGGAATTAAGATACAGTAAATAAAGCAATTGCAAATTAAGAACATTATTAGTGGTAATTAAGGATCTCTATTTAAAAGAAGATGACTATGAGTTATTAGAATGACATACAATAATTGGAGATTAGACATATACATTTAGAAAATAAAAGTCACCCAAAATGATATTTAACATTTAAGGGTTTGGAGGAATAAAACCGAAAGGAAGACAGACAGTAAGAAGAGAGCAAGGAGAGAGCAAATGGAGAGAGTGGGGCAAGGAGAAAGAAAGCAAGAGCAAGAGTGAGAGCAAGCAAGTAAGCAAAAGAGAGAGAGCGAGCAAGTGTGTGTGTGTGTGTGTGTGTGTGTGTGTGTGTGTGTGTGTGTGTGTGTATGTGGGGGGGAAGGGGGAAGGGGAGGGGAGGGAGGGGAAAGGGGGGATGCTGCAGAGCTTCAAGGCTTCAGAATGGATACTCTAACTATAGAGAAAGAAGTTCATCAAGATACTTGACATTAAACTACATGTATGATAATTTTGTGTGAGTATACTACAATGAAATAATCTTTATATTCAAAAGAAGAACCGGCCTGTCAGCTTGTTTTTTCAGCCTAGAGTAAAATACAGACTCCTGAGAAATGCATGCATTTGCATAAGGAATTGAGAAGGGAGGGTGAGATGCTGTTGACTAGAAATGCCAATGGGTTTTTGGGGAATGAAGAAAAGCAGAATCATCATCAGAGAGTGAGGGAATTTACCCGGCAGGATTTCCAAGTGCGAAGGTGGATTAGCACTAGATTCCAGGCTCTACAGTTTCCTTATGGAAACTTAAATGCTTTTCCAATGCAATTCATGAGTCATCAAGATGATGAAAGAGATGGAAATAGACACAGAAAAGGGGAGATAAGGAAGGAGGAAGAAAGGAGAATATATTCCAATTAAATTATGTTGAATAGTTTTATTTCTCCTGCATTTGGGTCAAACATCTATAACAATGCTTGTCAAAATGTTTATGGAAAGCAGTAGGTACTTTAGGTCTTGATAACAGTCTTCAACATTATTGCATGGTCTGTGTGCAGATGGTTGTAGCTGATGACATGCTGCTGCTTGTGCTGAAGATGCTTTGGCTGGGAATCTTTTTCTCCCAGAAGGCTGTGAAAGAGGAAAGCCCTTGCTAAAATGCTATGTTAGACAAATCAGAGAATTCAACACTGCTACTTCTCTGTAACGAGGGACCTCCATCTCCAGTGACTGCGGAGGAGAGGACTGCCCCAAAGAAATGAATCAGAGTGAGCTGCGACTGACAGACTCAGGGACAGAAATCCAGCCAGGTGAGAAGAGGACAACCATCCCCCAAAGCAAATACCAGGGAGAGTCATCCCAGCATCCCCACTCAGAACATCAGGCATGGAAATATCATAGGGAAACACGATCACCCATCATCTCAAAGAGAACAGTGTTGTGTGGTGGGGGGAGTGGCAACGTATTAGAAGTGATACACCAAATAAGGACTGTAAAACTGCTACAGAGAGTTGCTCCTTTTGCAGGAAACTAAGTTATTTTGAAATACATGTCTTCTTGAAGACTTATCTGTAAGAAATAACACACATAGAGAGAAACATTATCATCATGGCATAACTAGACATCCATTGCTAGCATTCAATTTTTGTTCTATTATTATGTCTTTTGTTTTAACTTTTCTTTGTTTCTATGTTTGTATTTCAGTGTTTTGTTCTGTTGCAGTACCTTGCTGAAATCAGCTTTTGCCAGTCTTCTTTTTGCTCTACCCACTGAAAGGTCTACCCTCTACTACTTCCAGTGGGTCTGTGGTCATTCTTCTTTCCATTCTCTTCACATTCTTTCTACCTCAAAGGTACTCATTCTCTCAACCTCAATTCGTTAGTCAGTTAATTAATTCATTGTCTGTGCCTGTGTGACTTCAAGAATTTATATATACTACAGGCATGCAGGAGCAGGCTGGGTTCAAAAGACATTGTCAGACTTCCCAGAGCTGGAGTTCCAGATGGCTTGAGATAGCATATTGGTGCTAGGAGCTGACACTGGGTCCTCTGCTAGAGCACAAAGTGTTCCTAGCTGCTGAGTCATCTCTCCAGCCTCATCATTGTAAAGAACATCTTTAGAGACATATAGTTTAACTAACCTAGCTCCTCTATTTCCAAACAGACCTGGGGTTTAAGTGAAGTACAAACGTGCATTTTGCTGTGTTTTGGCAGCAGGACTGTAGCATCGGTTTTCTCGTAATGTTGCCTGATTCTTGCCTCTAAATATTAGTGGTGATCATAAGCCAAGTAACCGTTACAAACAGAGAAGAACCATGTAAGATAAGGCAAGTGGTAACCAAAGTGGGAAATGAAAACCTGGAAGCTCCACTAACCCAACAGATACATAGAAATACCAGAGAAACAAACCGAAGATATTAGAAAATAAGCTCTTATGAGACCTCTTCAATAACTAAAGCCAAAAAATATCAAAAGTGCCACAGAAAGCTTCTAAAATCCCACACGGAGAACTTGAGCAGCTGAAGAAAGAAAGGGTAGTGACTAAGAGCAAGATGCTTTCAAACATCGGGAGATGTAAAAATAAAATTTATTGAGTTTGCTATCTGGAGATATCAGCAAAAATTATTAAAAAAATGCATCTTTACTATTCTATAATAAACTTATAAAACTGAAAGTCTTTGATTTAAGTAAATTAGGGAAAATTAAATATAATTGTTTTAAAGTTCTTTCATGGTGAATATAGTCTATAAGTAAATAAACAATCTTATAATGAATTTAAAATATCACTAGAAGTCATTTGAAGCAATCTATAGTAATGGGAGCTATAAATTTTTTACTTAAATACACCTGCATTTTTAAATCAAAATAATAATAATAAGTTTTAAAGTCAAGTACAATACAAATGAAATTCTCCTGCCATTAACAATTTGATTGTAGTTATAATTAGGCCTCACTTTTTAATATTTTACAATGATACAATGTAAGAAATACAAAGTCAGTTAGTGAGAAAACTTCGGTTATGAATGAACTGCCTAGCCACTTCCTGCTGAGGTTGCAGGATTAGGTGGCCAAGGTTTTCAAAGCCCTCTTATCCCACATCACTTCCTCTGGCTAATTCAGATACTTGAAAATGTCATTGCGGAAACTCTTTCTATCCAGGCTTAGACACTTTCCATGGATGATATCGATCAAGGTATTTAAAATCAAAATCTTCTCTGTCTTTCTGATAGGGTTGATGTAAATGACTGCTACATTTTCACCATAAAGGAATTACATGATATGAGTTTCAAAGAGTTATGTGTTGTTTGCGGGATGTATAAGCATCTAATAACTCTCCGTTTTTAAAAAATTATTTTTGTCAGAGCATTACACTTACAAGTTCATTTTGGTCCTTGTTTTACTTTGCAATCAATAAGTGATCTTAACTCTGTTAAGCTTTGCACCTAGACAAGAATTTTAGGAACTCAATGCTTCATAAGAAAGCTGAACTTATTAAATAACAGTGAAACGTGTGGCCATTGTGCGCTCTTAAGTTATTTATAATCCTATGGAAAACAGACGGCAAAGGAAATCAGTGACATACTGAGGATAGTGCACCACTATGGAAACTGAGCTAGAGTCATTATTTAACATTTCTTGTGTTTCACTTTTAATTGTTTGTCTTTCCTTTTTTTCTAAAACCTACTTCTTATTTTTAACTGAGTGTGCGTGCGTGCGTGCGTGCGTGCGTGCGTGTGTGTGTGTGTGTGTGTGTGTGTGTGTGTGTGTTTCTATGTCTGTATGCCAGCCTGTTGGCTTACATATAGGTATCCTCAGAAGACAAATGTGTAAAATTCCATAGACCTGGAATTGTGAGTTGTTTTGAGCTGCTTGACACAAATGCTCTGAACAGAACTAAGGTCATTTGCAAGGAAAAATAAGAACTCTTAACCACAGAGACATCTATCCAGCCCCAATTTTATTTTCTTTTCCTAAATGGAAATGTATTGCTGGATTGTAGCCCTCAAATCTTAACCTACGTATCAATGGACTTGAACATCTTAGAGTCAGTGATTGAGACTCACGGTTTAGAATTTTCTTTTTTATTTATTTTATTTTATTTTAAAAGCAGATTTATTTATTTTATTTTTACACTCAAGATTTTATTCCCCTCCAAGTCTACCTCCCTCCTATTATTCCATATCCCATACCTCCTCTCCATACTCCTGTCTCTATGAGGACGTTCCCACCCCACCTACCCAGCCAGACCTATAAATTCTCTGGGGCCTCCCATTTCTTGAGGGTTTCTGTATCTTCTCTGAGAGTCCTCCGATGTATATGTGTTTGAGGACTCATAGCATCTGGTATATGGTGCCTGTTGGTGATCCAGTATCTAAGGAATCTCACAGGTCCAGGTTAACTGAGACTGCTGGTCCTCTTACAAGGTCGCCTTCCTCCTCAGCTTTCTCCAGCATTTTCCTAATTCATCCACAGGGGTCAGCAGCTTCTGTTGATTGGTTGGGTGTAAATATTTGCATCTGACTCTTTCAGCTGCTTGTTGAGACTTTTAGAGGGCAGCCATGATAGGTCCCTTTTTGTGAGCGCTCCATAGTCTTAGTAAGGCTGTCAGGCCTTGGAGCCTCCCCTTGAGCTGGATTCCCTTTTGGACCTTTCCCTGGACCTTCTTTTCCTCAGACTTTTCTCCATTTCTATCCCTGCAGTTGTTTTAGACTGGAACAACTATGGGCCAGAGTTTTGACTCTGGGATAACAACCCTATTCCTCAGGTGAGTCCCTGTCTTTCTGCTGGAGGTGGTCTCTACAGGTACCTCTCTCCATTTTAGGGCACTACATCTAGAACCCCTTTGAGTGTCGGGGGTCTCATATCTCCCAGGTCTCTGGTACATTCTGGAGGGTCCTTCCAAAATCTTATCTCCTGAGGTGCCTTGTTTCCATTCTTTTTGCTGACCTTCAGGATTTCAGTTCTTTCCCCCCACCCAATACCAGACCATGTTTCCCTCCTCCATCCCTGTACCCTCCCAAGTTCCTCCTTCCCTCTGCCCTTGTTGTTTTTTCTTTTCATTCCCAAGTGGTACTGAGGCATCCTCACTTGGGGCCTTCTCCTTGCTGACTTTTATGAGTTCTGTGGACTGTATCTTAGATATTCTGGTACTTTTTTGGCTAATATCCACATATTAGTAAATAGATTACCTGCATGTCATTTTAGGTCCGAGTTACCTCACTCAGGATGATATTTTCTATTTTCATGCATTTGCCTGGAAAATTCAGGATGTCCTTTTTCTTAATGGCTGAGTAGTAGTTTATTATGCAAATAAACCACATTTTCTGTATTCATTCTTCTCTCCTGGGCTATCTGGCTTGGCATGGGCTTTAGATTTTTCATTCCTTGGTTTCTTTGTTTCTGACCTAAGAGATGGTAGAATATCTTGGCAGAAGGAATGTGTGGCAGGAACCATACAGTGAGCAAGAGAGACTACCTATGTTAGCTGACTTTCTACCTTTTTATTTATTCTGTGTGATACCTGGAGCCAATTTGAGGAAGATTTTCCACCATCAGTTAATCTTCTCTTAATATTCCTTAACAGACGAGTGGTTTACATAATATGCTTTTCTGTCCTCTCAATGCCTTTAAATACCATCTAGTTGGTGACAAACATTAAGCCTAAGAATAAGTTTTAACTACATTAAACCTACTTCTAATACAGATGCGTGATTATTAAATTATTAGACACACATATGTATATATGTTACATTCATTGCTAACTTGATACTCTTCTTAACTTGATAACTTCTCCTCTTAATTGAAAACATGGGATGCTAATTTTTACAAGTTTGTGTATTTTTAATAATAAAAGATGGATTCCGTTTATTGCCTGTAGTACCTGTAACTTTATCTTTCTCTTTAAATATATGTGCTTATGTACAATTTACAGACAACATGGTCTTACCCTAGGGTTGGCTTCTCTTCCTGACTGTACCTTTCCTCATCACACATACATTACACACTTGCTGCATCTCTGATATTTTTGAGTATCAATTCCAGAGAAGGCTTATTTTTGTTTTTCTTTTGGCTTGCCTTAAGGGACTCTGGCTTTGTCAAACTTTTAAAAGTCATTTCTTTGAAATTTGTTGAATGGTTCCATGATCCTATATGTCTAACATGTATGTCTAGAAAAGCTCTATATAACTGAATAATATTAGGATCTGACACTAATTCAAGCTGTAACTGAATATACGTTGTGTAGCCTGAAGTAGGTTCTGAGAACCTCAGAAGATGATCACATTGAATTGGGATGCTCTAGACTCCATCCCTTTCCAAAAGAGTATAAGATTCAGTTGAGACTATGATGGGTAAGCTCAAGCTATGTTCTGCGTTGCCTTTGAGATATTTTCCCTATATTGGCAATGCCAAGATCTTAAATTGCTATTTGTTTGTTTGCTTATAAAAAGATATGTAAGCCCATATAAATTTCTTTAGATGGAAAATTGTGGGGTTTCTTTTTTGTCTTTCTCTGTATTATATAAGTTCTTTGAAAGTTTCATGTATTATATTTGACTATGGTGATTCTTACATTCATCTCCTTTCAGACCCATTCCCCTTCCCTACCTGAGTCTGTATCTTCTTTTACATCCACCAATCACAGCTTGCATTGTACTTTTGCGCTTGAATGTAAAAATTGTGTGCCATTAACCATATCATGATCAACAATAAATGGTCCCATTCCTAAAGAATACTTATTCTCTCTCTTTCAACATTGATCATTCGCCAACAGCTCCTTAGGTAGATCTGGGACTTTTTTCTACCACTCACACTCCATGATAGGATCTTGCCTAGATTTAGCTTGGGAAAGTCTTATAATGCATGCTGTCAAAACCAATGTAAGTTAATATTTACAACTTCCCTACTGTATCCAGAAAACACTGTTTACTTGTAGTTATTTATCATTCTGGATCGTGTAAGATTTCCACCCCTTCATCTACCATGATCCCTAACCTTGATATTTTTATTCTATTTCTTTTCCTACATATTAAGGCTACAGTGTCACATTATTATAAATATACCTGTGTAGCTCATTGTGTGAGTATACTACATTATTAAAACAAATCTTTTAGGATAATCTGTTGCAGTTATGGTGGACTGCCATTTATATAGTGGTAGGGGTCCAATCCAAGACCTCATGTGTGATAGCCAAATTCCCTATTGATGTGATATATTTTCATCTTCTAATGCAGATGTGTACTGCTTCTGACATCCTATCTAATTCTCTTCTTTTAATTGTTAAACAAAATATAGTTCTTGATGAAGTCATCTCATTATGATAAAGGAAAAGAAAACAAAGCACACATGGAGGACGCAGTTCAGGAAAAGAAAGATAATTATCTTGCTTCAATTTTCTACACATTAAGGAATGTTCCTTTAGTCCATTGTGATGACCATGTACCATAGTGACCATTACTAATTTTGAAGAAAAATTCTTCTAGATTATTTTAAGGATTTTTGTTGATCATTGGCTTTCTAGCTGCAGTAAGATACCTGCCAGCAGTATCCACAATTCATTTCTCCTGGATTCTTCCTTCTTTTATAGAGCTCGCAGGAACCAATTCCCTACCCCAATCCCTTCATGCTACTGAAATTTAGATAATGGGCCCACTAGGAGAAGGCTGCAGACAAAAATGTCTCATCACATACTAACCATGTTCATTTTTTGAAGCTGTCTCTCATCTGGTAATGTCTCTGGGTAGATCTTATTTCCTTCTTTCTCACTTGGACAAGTTATTCCCTACTAGGTGCCCTTGCTCTTTGGTTCAATTTCTCCCAGACAGTTCTCCTTAATTCTATCTCCTGATAGGAAATACAGCAAGGATAGAATTTCTTCTACTCTAATGTCTTGGAAGTATTTACTGATAATAAACGCTTCCAGTAAATTGTCTTAGTCTCAACTAAAACACAGCTAGCGATTGAACTGGGAGTAAATTTGTCTGATCAACTGGCCAGACTAACTGGTCAATTAGATAGTTCTGGTAAAATAATGACCACTGTGTGCTTGGTGATTACAGCTTGCAAGTAAATCTTCTGTGCAGTCCATTATCCCAGAGGAGGGAGATAATACTCCCTAGGGGAAAAGGGTATCAATGAAAGTCATCACATAACTCAAAACTAAGACCTGTGTCTTTAACCCTATGAAGTTTCTCCAAACCAACAAGATGGCATTACTTCTTAGCTGAAAAATAAAGGAAAATGGCATAATTTTGATACTTTAAAAGCAAAAATTCAAAAGTTAATGACAACTAACAATGAAGAAAAACTTATTTCTGAGTAGTATATACTGAGAAGAAAACACTGAATTCTTAAAAACTGAGGTATACATATATAAAAATTAATTTTCATATCTGAAATATGCATAACTAGTTCTTGAAAATGAAACTACTCAAATGCCAAAAAATTATATAATTTGATACATCTTCAAAAAAAACATAATTTTTCTGTTGAGAGAATTCAGAGCTATTTCTCAATTTAAAAAGCCATTGTAAAGGTTTTAAATTTGTTAATTTATATTCATTATTACTATTTCTACGAATATATATATATATATATATCAATGTGAGATATTGTTCACCTTAAAAATGTTCGTTTCATATGATAAATTATATTTTTGATGGTAAATATATTCCATGGAATTTTATTCATCTATAAAGAAAAATGAAACTGTGCTGTTTATAGAAAAAATAAAACAGGAAATAATAGAAAGACTATAACATATTTTTACTCATGAAGAGAACCTAAGCTTAAATTTATATGCTGTGTGTGTGTGTCTGTGTGTGTGTCTGTGTGTGTGTGTCTGTGTGTGTGTGTTTAATAGTTGGCATGTTAAAAAATATGAAAAGGGAACACATTATCTTGAGGAAGAAGAGGAGGTAAAGAGAAGTTAAGAAAAGTGACGCGAAAGAAGACAGATACTCTGACGAATATGATTGGTTGTCAAGTGGAGTAAATTTGAAATTAACGAAGATTCAGAGCAGATCAGAACAAGAACAGAGATGATGCTGAAGACCTTGGCCCACATCTGTATTCTCTCAGCTTCAATTTCTGTTCCTGCCTTGAACTCCTGCCCTCTGCAAACCAAGAGCTTCACCCAAATTTGGCATTTTTAGAAGCGTTTTCCAATTTATGGTTTCTTTTTATTTTTTAATTAAAACTAGTAACTTTCAATGAACTAATATCTAATCAATTATTTTCTGATTAATTGAATTAGTTGTGTGTTTTTTTGTTCATACACCTGTGCGTGCAGGGATATGCAAAAGCAGAAATCACACTGACTCCTCAATTGCTCTCAAAGTTAGCTATACAGACTGTTTCTCCCAGAGTTGTAGCTTTACTGATGCAGTTGTGCTGGCTGCCACCAAGCCTCAGGTGTCCCTTTGTCTCTGTATCCTCACACTTAGGTTGCAGTCGCATCCTGTTGTGCATAGCCTTTCACATGTGTGCTCAGGATGAAAACTCATGTCGTCACGCTTGCTGGGCAAGCACACTGCAGACAGAGACTTGCTCCCCGGCCCTTAAAATATCATATGACATCCATTTCTATCATTTCAGTGTTGCATGGTAGAAATTAGATATCCAAATCGTAGGGCTACACCAAGCACTTGTGCAAAACGGGGATCCTAAACCAAGGTCTCCAGAACCTACACAAGAAGGACACAGTAGGAATGTCTGTAATCACAATCTTCTTCAATGTTGAGACATTTGACAGTGAAAAAGAATCTGAAGAATTGTATTATATGTGTATTGGCCATCATTTTTAATAATTTCCTCAGGATCCTTCTAATTAGAAGAACTTCAAGGAGAAATTTAGTGAGTTTCTTAAACACTTTAATATTAATGATATGCAAATTATTCTTTCATTAGGTAGTTCAGTTGTACATTGAGCCATCACTTTTAGAAATGGCTAAGTGCTTTGGGTAGTACAGAGTATTAGATAATGAGAATGTTTGAGTTCTCATGAATTTCTGAGCACATTGAGCGTTATATGAGAATGGTTGAGGGAAAGAAGTGTATGCACAGACCCTCCAGGACCAGGATTTGTTAGAGTGAGTGAACCTGTGAAATGATTATTGGAGACATCAGAAATGACGGTTTAGCTGGTTTACTCCCACATTTCTAAAACACACATATTTAAAACTATAAAGAATAAATAAAACTTACCTCAGTTTTCTAACTATACATAAAAAAAGAGGGAGATCATTGTCTTTGGAGGAAGTTCCTGCCTCTGAATAAAATAGCTACATCATTGAAACCAGAAAAAAAAAAAGCAAAGCATTTTGCCCCCTTGTTTTTCTGTAGATTTGTTCCTAGTGGTAAGACTGGTTTTTAGTTTTGAATTTTGTTTTTGTTATTTAATTTTACATGTCATTTCCAAATCTATGTTCCTCACAATATGTCTCTAAGTTAGTTCTGAGTACAATTTTATAAGTTAGAAACTGAAACTTTAAAATAATCTTAAGTAACACACTAAAATAAATGCTTTTAATATAGGGAGCTATTATGCTGAACACTTTCAATAAGATATACTTGATAATTTTTATACAATATTTTACCACTCCACAGTGTATGGTACATTTTTTAACAAGTTCTTAAGGCAGATCTATTTTCTTTTCCCTTTCATCATGTGCATTTATATCACTGTAGGAATCTGTTCATGTATGTGGTTTCATATGTTTTTCATACAATATACTATGTTCACAAAATAAAAGGAAATGCAGCTATTTTAAAGGTATAGTTGAACACAACAATAAATATACATATTTATTAGTAACAATACTACAATCAAACTTCTCTCAAACTCTAGTCATTGTATTAACATATCCTACCACCATGACCTAACTTTCAGACAATGAAAGTGTGTCAGAAACTGCCTCCCATATTTCTTGTCTTCACTAGAGCAATATGAAAATAATATTTTAAATTATGAGTCTATCTGAGTTACACATAGGCTAGTAATATTCTATACATGGGATATTTCCTTGGAGAAATTTTGACTCTATCTTTTGTACTGTGGAAGGAAAAAGGTATCTATTTACCAAGTATAAATAGGATTATAGATGTACAACCTCCCACTTCAAATAAATCAAAATATAAAGATGGCTGATATTCTTGGTCCCAAGTAATTTTAAATAGAGCAGACAAAACAATAGTTTTACCAGAATTGAAATAAACCTCTGTGGTTTTTGGTGGTTTCCTCTTGAATCTATGGTTCTGCTCTCTGTGCTAGTGGATATAAGAGAATTGACAAAAAGGGTTCCACTTGAACATGGAACTGTAAAGCAATGTCTGCACAGTGTGAGGAGGAAATTCATATTTCCTGGCAGAAGGGGGGCATAGAAGTTCACAGGGCAAGATCTGCAGCAGTGCTGAAACAGTCTGACAGCCCTGCCATGGGTACATCTTCCAGCTCCTACATAGGAGTACATTTTCTGAGTGGGATCACCCCTTCTGCATATGCTAGTATATAGATCCGCTGATAAGCTTGGGGTTTTTAGTTCATGGATAGTCACAATGTGGGCAAAGCATGGTGCATAATACATAATCTCAGTTACCTACATGTATGTACCCTTGCAGGATCTAGAATGACATTGAACTGATTTCTTGTGCCTGGGTGACTTTGTTCTTGCCTCTTTGTGTTTTCTTTCCTGTAATGAGCATATAAAAATAAATGATAGCTCCATTTAAACACTTTCTTTAAATTTATTTATTTTATAAAATACTATTATAACTCACAAAATTTGTTACATCATAATATATGATGAAGACATGACTTTTTTTCTTTCTTTTTTTTCTAAGAAGGACTGAGGCTTCCACATTTTGGCGATTCTTCTCTTTGAGTTTCATAAGGCCTGTGTGTTGTTTCTAGGGCATTCTAAACATTTTGCGCTAGTATCCACTTATCAGTGAGTGCATACCATGTGTGTTCTTTTGTGACTGGGTTACCTCAATCAGGGTGATGTTATCTAGTTCCATCCATTTGCCCAGGAAGGTATCTTTTCCTAAAGGTATACATTTGTCTTTCAAATTTATAGCTATGTCTTCAAATAATCTTTCTTCTTGAATGGTTGTCTATATTATCATGAGGGTTGTTATAGCTTGTTTCCCATCTTTGAAATTGTAGAATTTTGCCATTGATTTTCTTTGACAACTTTCCCTTCCCTTCATTCAAGGTTGGTGTGGGCATGACCTTCTCCCAAAATTAAGATATCCTTGACCTATCTCCAGCAGAGGGCATAGTAAAGGTATTTATGGGCTAACCCAATTCTGTTTCTGGTATCCCCTATTCAGTGTCCATCTTTCCATCCTGGTATATTATCTTACTGATTTCACCTTTGTAAGAGTAAGCTGTCCTTCTTCTAGAGTGGTGAAGACACTTGTGAATGGAACACCTAATGCAATCCTGTTCAATGTTTTCATGACAAGATTTAAATTCAAGCTAGTCTTCAAAGGCTTCTTTTTAAAAAGAGAACATGTATTATTAAAAATAAGATGCCTCACTGTGACTAATTTTCACTCTTTTAAGAAACTCTACAGGTTTGGATCAATCACCTGGAAGTTCAGATTTTTCACTTAATAAAATTAAGACTTTTGAAATGAAAACTTATGTTTTGGTTTATTTTACAGTAAATTTTTAGTGCAGCACAAATAAGATTTTCTAAACTTATAACTCCTTATTAATTAATCATATTTATATGTAATAGGAAATCTGAAAAAACAACTACAGATCCTATTTAAACACATATTCTCTTCCTTAGATTTTCTGTAAAACTAAATTTAAATCCATTATTTTGAGAATATCACTTTCTTCTTACAAGTATTCTAATAAAAACTCCTTTCACAATCTTAGTTTTTATTTTATCATCCCTTGAGAAATGTTCAGAATAATTATTTTTGGAATTTATGTGGTAGAGTTTCAGATTTCACTAAGACTTCAAAGGTTCTTTGAAGGATGTTCGTATTCATGTTTAATTGTCAAAAATAAGAACAACTTCTTGTCTAAAGAAAGAACGAAATCTTCTCTTGAGAAATCCCACTCACTATAAAATAGGTTGAGGAATATTTCAATTTAACAATTTCTTTATAGCAAGGTTATGAACGCTTCAAGTTTAAATCCAGACCACCTTAATATCAGTGCAAAGCTATGTTTAATACATTTGGTGTTTTACTTACTGTACACTACAAGGCTGAACAGACACAATGTGGGAGTGGTATTTTTTCAAGTGATCACAGTCATCTACCAGTGAAGCACTGTAAGGATTAAGAAGTTGCAAATAGTAAATGCAATCACCTTTATATCATGTTATAGAGATAGTTATTTGCTCTCAAGTCTAAAATTACTGTTTATAAATGTATAAAAACCACTCCTGTGTGGTTCAAATATTGAAACAAATATATTTCAGGACTGGGTGGGAAATATCAGTGGTTAAAACAGTTGCTGGCTGATATTCAGATCTGTACTTCTGACTTCCATACAGGAGAAGCTCTGGGTTTGATTAGGAATCTTTGATGAGGATGATGGTGAGGAGGAGGAGGAGAAGGAGGAGGATAAAGGTAGATTCTTTTCTCATATAATACACCCTAAAGATTCTTTACTATTCATTAACTTCCCACAGCTTTCCCTCAGTTTCCCTTTTTCCCAGATACACTACCCTCTGTTCCCTCTTCAGATATATGCAGGCCTTCAGTTTTTCATTTCATTTCAGTGCAGACTAGAGTCACAAATGGCAAAACAAGATACAGACAAGGATAATTTTCTCCTATTGAAGCTAGACAAGGCAACCCAAGGAGGAAAGGAGAGTGTAGAGGAGACAGGAGTCAGAGACATACCTGCTCTCACTGTTAAGACTCTCACGAAAATGCCAGTCTTGACTCAATGACGAAGATAAAAGAGAATAATTCCCAGTATTCACCTCGGGCCTCTGCATTCACATGGAGACATGAGCACAGGTTCTCAGAATATCTGTGGACGGCCACAGTCGTAGACATACATGTCTTTATACAGAAATACATAAGGAGACACACATACATACACACACAAACACAAAAATAGCCAAATAAAAATAGCTGTTATAATAATCTTACAATAAGATACACTGTCTATCACAACCATGGAACGGATTCTTTATCACATAATTATACCCATATTTAGTTAAGTCGACATTTAACTTCATTTATCAGTTCAACACATTTAGTTCATGTAATATGCCATAGAGATTGTTCTAGGTACTAAGAATAGAGCACAAAGATGAACAGATCTGGAGGTGTGCTCAAAGACATTGCACTCTAGATGACTTGAACCAACAGACAAATACAAGAAAAAGAATACAAAGAAGGGAAAGAAGAAAAACATGGTAAAGAACCAGGTAGAAGTCAAATCACAGTTTAAAATAACATGGCTTTGTTAGGTTATTGTAGAGTGTATATTCAAGAAAGTCATGGAAGATTCAAGAGATGGATATACGCAGATATTCGATAGAGAACATTTAGATGGTAATTACTGTTGGTGGTGTGATTGAGATACAATAGCAAAGCCAGTGTGTTGAGAGCAACTTGAGAAAGGAAGATATGAAGAGGTATCCAATAGGCTAAGTGACTTTTTCTCATTCTTTTGGGTCCTGACAAGAATTGGCTCATGACAAGAATATGTATTTTACTACAAGTTAGGTGGTTTTGAGAGGTTTTCTGTGGAAGTATTCTTACATAATTAGTCATCATACCTCCAGGGAAATAGTCTATATAAGGCCTTGAACTACTTTTTCTTCTATGTAATTGTTCATTTTTATACTATTTAATAAAGTACCTAGTAGCAGCGTGTGCTCCCTTGAAATGTGGCTAGTCTAAAGTGAGATGTGAGCAAACTCTAAAAAACATTTTAAGTCTCAAATATTTTCCATGGAAAAATGCACAGCAGTCCAGATGTAGTTGCTTTAATACATGTGCACAGATTTGAGGCACAAAATTCTTATATAACACCTTCCGCAGTACAGCTTTTGGAAGTTATATGTGTGATATTATATGGTGTTAGGCTAGTTGCACGATGAACTTTAATTTACATTTAGAAATGTGAACCTAACATGAGAATAATTGTTGGAATAGAACAAAGAAATGATGCACTCATTTGAGGGAATAGAGCAATAGTAGAAGAATGAATAACTAGGGCGAACATCAGTAGTTCAGCGTTAACATGGGCAGATTCTCTTTCTTTTCCCATGAGAACAAGAATATTTCATGCAGTGTCAATCTTGTAGAGAAGAAATATTTAATAGAATGTATTGGGAAAAGAAACTTACAACTTCTGGCCATAACACTCAATAATTTTCCTTTTTTGCCATTACCCTATTTTCTTTATTAGTGCCTCAAAAATTTTCATGAAGTATTATAAAAGAAATCATGGCATTTGGTGTATGTTTTAAATAAACTCAGCATTATAGCTTACATGGCAAGAAATACTTTAATTTCCTCCCATAAGTCATTATTTAAATTTCCTTATTAACGTTGTTTAAAGACCGCAGAATACGTTTGTTTATATTCAGATCTGGATCATCTGAGGTATGGATATGATGAAAGTAGAATTGATAATATAGTTAGAAAACAAACCCAAGAATGTGTTTTAGTATTCATAAATAGCAATTTCTCCATAATGTCATCACATTAACATTTTCATGCTTTTCTTTCATTTGTGACAGGTTAAAATTCACACAGGCACGAAGCCATATTACAGGTAAACAGGAGAAAAGTGAATTGGTTAGTGAATATTGCACTTTATGATATATATGTATGTATGTATGTATGTATGTATGTATGTATACATGTATGTATGTATATATATCAGACACACTGCTCTTGGGAAACAATGAAGTTTGCCTTTATCAAATCTTTCTGCTCACCACTTGTCACAGTAGCTTTGATAAATAATGGCTACTTTTTGACATGAAAGGACTGATTTTCTGTCATGTCTCAGCCCAAGGTGGAGCCTGCAGGGTAAACACGCTCAGTGCTCAGGGGATAAATAGCATCACCTCCAGTGCCTCTGTCTAATTCAACTCTGGATAACGTAGTCCCTGAACGGAGACTTCTGCAAAGGTAATTGTCAAACCAGGGATGTGGGAACGTGGATGCATGTGTCCTAGCTAGTGCTCCATATTAGCAACATTTCTCACTGGGGCGGTGTTTCTAATCACTGTAATCTTTGCTTTGTTTGTACATAAGTTTCCATAAGGCAATGGTATTTTCGATGATTGTTTTAATGTTCCCAGCATATAAAAGATGAGTCTTGGGCTAGTTAAAGGCAAAATCAGAGCAGTACATGGTGAGTTACTGAACTTTTAACACTATCATTGGATAATAACTTTCTCTATATCTGACTTTATCAATACTTAATAAGCAAGTTTCACTTTCTATTGCTTTATGTAATATGCAAAATCTCCTGTCTATAGCAAAACCATTTTAAAGTATTGTCTGCTAGGTCTTACTCACACTCTTCTGTCTATAACATTAGGAAAGACATGTAGGTCAGTAAGAATGTGTTTGGGCTGCAGACACCAAACCTTACACTGCTGCTGTGGTCAGGAGACACTTGTTGACAGGAACCTGGTGTGGAGACTCCTTGGGCATTCTGGCCAGCAGTTAACCAATGCAGATGTAGATGCTTAGAGACAACCATTAGACTGAGCTCAGGAACCCCACAAGGAGCTGGCAGAAGGACTGGAGGAGTGGAGGGGGATTGCAACCTCACTGGAAGAACACCATAGGCTGGCTGGACCACCCAGGTCTCTCAGAATCTAGTCCTCCATCAGAGGAGTGTTCCTGAGGGATCCCTGGCTCAGGATACATGTGTAGCAGAGGATGGCCTTGCTTGACAGGATGAGAGAGGACATCCTTGGTCCAAGGGAGGTATGATGCCCCAGCCTCCACATAGGGGGATTCTGGAATGGTGGGGCAAATGATGTTGGGGGGGCGCCCCCATACTGGCAAAGGAAGGGAGAGTGCAGATGTGGGATAGGAGGTTGGTGAAGGGGTAATGGATAAATGGAATATTATTTGAGATGTAAATGGTTGTGATAATAATAATAATAATAATAATAATAATAATAATAATGTTGAAACATTGAGAAGATACATGCAAAGAGATAAGAAATTCAAGATCATTCATTCTTAGCTGTATCTTGTTCAAGGCTATTCTGGGTACCATGAGATCCTGTTTTAAAACAAAAAAACTAAAACTCCCAGCCCCCAAAACAAGACAAAAGAAAATAAAACAAAAGCCTTAGAGATCATTTAGAAGAAACCTCCTGCTATTTAGCTAAACCTAGAACAACCCAGGTCAACATTAAAGAAATTGATAAAAATCAGCTTATCCAGCCAGGCAAGGTAAATGTGGACGTTATTGGGATAAATGATGTCAAAATATCATGCAAAGAAAGTACTGTTTCTTCTCTAATTGCTTGCCTTATTTTGGTCAACTAAGGGTAGTGCTCTCTTTCAGCCATGGCGAAAATAACAGTAGTGTCCAACAAGGCTTCTCTGTGTGGGGCGGTGCTTCCCAAGCTAATGTTGACTCTACGGAGTGCTCGTGGCTAGAGCATGAACTCAGCTGGGCTGGTTGCAGTCCTCTGAAGCACTTAGAGTGTCCTCAGTGTTTGAAAAGAGCTCTAAGCAGCTAAGCTTCCATGACTGAAGTCCAGCTAGTGGCTAGTAAGGGCCCCCTTAGAAAATAACTTCCATTTCAATATTATCAGACATAAGCCAACTCAAGATGGTTTTAGTACTTAATAGAGAGTAGAGAAATGGTGTGCGCTATGCAGGTTCAAAGAATCCTCAGTAATGAATTATCATTACTAATGGCCTGTAAGAGAATTCAATAGCCTTTTACATTACAGTGTTTAACTCTTGCCATGACATCCTGGAGAGAGGTGCGTCAAATGATCTGCTTTAAGAAAACCAATTCTACACTTATCTGAAAGCCTCGTGACTCATTGTTTTTTTTTATTCTGCTCTTTTATTTTTGCATTTTTTTGGATATTTTCTTTATTTACATTTTAAATGTTATCCCCTTTCCCTTTCCCGGTATCCTCTCCAGGAATTCCCCTATCCCATCCCCTCCCTATGAGGGTGCTCCTCCACCCACCAGTCCACACCATTCTGTCCCCCCACCCTGGCATTTCCCTACGCTGAGTCATCTAGCCTTTACAGGACCACGGTCGCTCCTCCCATTTATTCCCAATAAGGCCTTCCTCTGCTACATATGGGGCTGAAGCCATGTGTTGTTCCCCATGTACGCTTTGGTTGATGGCTTAGTTCCTGGGAGCTCTGGTGGGTCTGGTTGGTCAACATTGTAGTTCTTCTGATGGGGTTGTAAACCCCCTCAGCTTCTTCAATCCTTTATCTGCCACTGGGGACCCCATGCTCAGTCCAATGGTTGTCTGTGAGCATCTGCCTCTGTATTTGCCAGGGTCTGGCAGAGGAAACAGCTTTATCAGGCTCCAGTCAACATGCACTTCTTGGCATCCATGATATTGTCTATGTGTGGTGCCTGTGTATGGGACATATCCCCAGGTGGGGCAGTTTCTGGATGGCGTCTTCTTTAGTCTCTGCTCTACACTTTGTCTCCGTATCTCCTACTGTGTATATTTTGTTCCTCCTTCTAAGAAGGACTGAAGCACCCACATGTTGTTCTTCCTTATTTTTGAGCTTCTTGTGGTCTGTAAATTGTATCTGTGGTAGTCTGAGCTTTTGGGCTGATATCTAGTTATCAGTGAGTGTATACCATGTGTGTTCTTTTGTGATTGGGTTACCTCACTCAGGATGATAATTTTTTAGTTCCAGCCATTTGCCTAAGAATTGCATGAAGACATTGTTTTTAATAGCTGAGTAGTGCTCCACTGTGTAACTGTACCACATTTTCTGTATCCATTTCCCCCCTCTTCTTATAGTTGCTGTCGGATTAAGAATAGCCCAGAGGTTATGCACATTTTATACCATTAAAGAACTGATTATCAGAAAAATAAAATGGTTCTGGATTCTAAAGATGCCAATGATGCTTCCGAAAAAAAAGAAACCCAATCTTCTTTGTTATCTACCACAATGTGTGCATATTCATATGTAATAGTAATAAGATGCATTGCATATAGTTAATATGAAATGATCATGGTCAGAAAGGGAAAATGCAAAGCCAAACACAGTTTAGTTTATGAAAAAGTAGTTCAAAAAATAATAAATGAATGAACGTTTTTACAGTTCTTTGAAATACAACTGGAGCACAGGTTTTTCCTTTGATTTTGAAACACAAACACACTAACTCCATAATATTTCATGTTAATGATGAAGTGAATTGTGTCTACTTACTAAAAAAGCAGTAGGCAACAATTTTCTTTCTCATACACGTTAAACCATTGCTCTACAAGAGGGATGTTCATGCTTGTGGAATCTATGCTAACTCCAGCATTCAATGTATTCATTCTCTTAAAGAGGTAAATCACACAAGGCACCATAAAAACAACTATTTACATGGAAATACTAACTGTGTGCTGGGAGATGCTTCATCAGGTAAAAGTGCTTCCATCTTCATCTCATGAGGACCAGGCATCCACTCTCCAGAGCATAGGTAAAAAGTTGCAAAGGTTTCTCCAAAGCAGGTGATGATCATTAGCAAGGACATGAAATGAATCAGGAGCCAAATAGGTTCAAATATTAGTCTCAGTGATTCTCATTCTCTGTCTCTGCCTCTGTCTTTGTCTCTCTTGCCACATATATAAATATATATACATATATATATGTATATATATATATATATGGGGGGTTTATATATATTTGTAAAATACATAAATCTTCTATATTATAGATGCTTATAGATTAAGTAAACCTGAAGTTTGATGCTCATTTAGAGTTCAGATTCCATCATAACCTAGACAAAACAGGACTTTCTAAATCATCTATACAGTCAGCTTAAATCTAATCATGCCAAATTTTATTGCTTATGACATCAGTCACTGATTCTTTCTTTCATTTATTGGAACACATTAATTGGGGACCTAAAATAAGCCAGGATATGCTATACATGCAGTGAATAAACAAACATCAAAAGAATTATGCCTTTTAAAGTTTTTATTCTTAAAATATTTTATATCTTGTTTAGCAATGCCTTCGATTTTACATTTATATCTGTTCTGTCTTCTTAAGCTAAGTAAGTACTGTTTGGAAAAATGTAAATTTGGAATTATGTGGTAATTATTATAAATTGCAAGCAAGCAATGTTTTCTAAGTGTGTAATAATGTATAATGTAGGTCATGTTTGACCCTGTGAAGGGATTTCGAATTTAAAAAGACCAGGAGCAGTAATCATATGTGCCACACACACACAATGTCTTTGGGATTTAAAAATGTAAAAAAATGAATTTTTTATACTACCAAGTAGGCTAGCATAATCAAAATGCTTTCAATAATAATTTCTACAGCAATGCATGTAACAAAGGCTACATAGTTGAATGACTGATTCAAAGGGTTCTTCAGCCCTCTGTAAAATTCTTATTGCTCCTAGGAAGAATAAGAAAAAAAAATCTTATAAAAGGTTGAATAGGCCCAAGGGAACCTTAGCTTGCTTGGCCTGTTCTTACTGACCTTGGCTGTTTTTTATGCGGTCACATTTTACTTTTCTGCAGATAAAAGCCTGAACAATATCTGCACTGAATTGGAATAAACACTTTATTGTGTTTATCATGATACTACCACTGTCCTTCCACCCCAGGCTCACAGGATCTTTCTAAATTCAGCTCAGAGCAGGACAGGAGGTTCAGTTGGAAAACTCATTGCATACTTTTTATCACAAGTCAGATACAACTAAAATTTCCTAGCTGGAAATAATAATTTATTTTGACCCCGAGAACACTATATAATGATATTTTGTTTTACATATTCAAAATTATGAACATTTTCTGTAGTAACACTTACATTTGTAAATACCAAGTCGTGGTATTCAATTTATACATTTAAATTATTCATGTACTATTTATACTGTTTATCTTTAGCTTTATTTAAAACATGCATCTAAATACTGTATGTGTTAGTATTTAAACATTCTTTGGCCCGGGAATATAGCTCACTGGTGAAAATTACCTGTTGCTTAGGAATAGAATCCAGACTGTCTTTTCTCATACTATATACATACAGTGCTCATACAAACATAGACAAAATCAATCTTTAAGGACATGTTGTATAATGAAATTTTCCTTGGCTAAGTATGTCCATTTTCTCTTAACTTCTAACCCACATAAATCACTTATAAGAATAATATACTCCCATTTTTATTTTAGTTTTAAGATTTTATTCCTTCATCAAAATTTGTAAAATTAAGTTATGTCCTGAAGTAAATAGTCAAGATTTTTATTTAGATCTATACAATTTAGCTAAGTGTTTAGAACAATTATTAGGAAAAATGATACAGACCTTGAAGAATTCAATTAAAACTGTACTGCATTCGCTAAAATCATTCAATTAAGAGTTTATTGTCATTTATATAAACAAAAAAGTGTTAACTTTATTTATTTATTTATTTTATTTTATTTTTTTTACTTTTCTACAGAGGTGAAAGGAAAATAACAGGAATTCCAAGTCCAGTTACATAATTTTAAAGGCTAAATCTAGTTTCTGATACTCTGCCAATTGAGATCCATGTTAATCCCCCCATGCTCTGTGTCAGATTAAATCTCAGAGTTTTAAAAGAACTAAGGTTTCTCCTCTTCTACATGCTGGAATGGCATTTTACTTCTGGCCCTGTTTGAATTTGTAGTAGTATAATTGTAAGCATCCAATTTATAATTTATGCTTAAGAAAGATATAAATACTACTTTAAATCCTTTCTCGTACCATTTTATATGCTATGTTCTATTAAAAGATCCTAAAAAATATTATGACTCATAAAGGCTCACTATTTGGTTCTATTCATTATTTCCTGTATTTTACTTACTTAAAATTCTATTAAATACATTGGATCTCTGGTGTTCTCATCATGCTGATCTTTGTATACAATTAAAGTGATTATTTTCTTGGTGTAGTACAGATATTTGCCAGATGAAAGACTTATGTTTACTGTTTACCCACTCTAGAAAGGAACCCAGAACCAGTTCTGTGTAAGGGCTGCACCAATGTTCATTCTTGTGAACTAGTGATCTTCTCATTGGGGTTAAAATAAGAGCATGAAAAAGAGGAAAATCACAGTGATTAAGGATGACTCCAAATCAGCTCTATCCTGAAAGTCCCACCACAACATGGAAGAAGACCACAAAACTGAACCTGTCTGTGCAGCTTGAAGGCACCTCAACAATCTTAGAAGTTTCTTCTTTTCAGCTCACAGTTTACTCTCCTCATTTAGCAAGTTCTTTTTTTCCCCCATTTTCTTTTCCTTGAATATTCTTTGTATTTCCATTACAAATGCTATCCTTTTCTCCTCCCAATGGCACCCCTCTCCCACTTCCCTTGCTTCCATAAAGGTGCTCCCTCTCCAAGCCATTCTCTACCACCTCTGCCCCTTAGCATTAACCTACAATGGAAGAACTAGGGAGCCTATACTAGACTAAAGGCCTCTCCTCCCATTGATGCCAGAAAATTTTATCCTGCATATGTGGCTGGAGTCATGGGTCTCTCCATGTGTGCTCATTGGTGGGTGTTTTAGTCCCTGGGAGATCTGGAGGGTTTGTTTGGTTGATAATGTTGTAATTTCAGTGGGGCTGCAAACCATTTCAGCTCCTTCAGTCCTCTCTCTAGCTCCTTCAATGGGGTCCCTGTGTTCAGTTCAATGGTTAGCTGCAAGCATCCTCAACTATATCTGCATGACTCCAGCAGACCCTCTGTAGGGGCATCCATATGAGGTTCTTACTAGTAAGCACTTCTTGACATTATAAATGGTGCTTGGCTTTGGTGTCTACAATTGAAGTGGATCAATCCTCAGAGGTAGTCCCTGAATGATCTTATCTTGAATCCCTGCTCTTCAATTTATCCCTGTATTCCTTTTGTGAGTGTTTTGTTCTCCCTTCTAAGAAGGACTGAGGCATCCACATTTTGACCTTCATTTCTTTGAGCATCATAAGGTCTGTGAATTGTTTCTTTGGTATTCTGAGCTTTTTAGGATAGTATCTGCTTATCAGTGAGTGCAGACCATCTGTCTTCTTTTGTGATTAGTCTAGCTCACTCAGATGATATCTTCTAATTTAATCCATTTGCTTAGGAATTTAAAAAAAATCATTGTTTTGAATAGCTGAGTAGAACTTAGCTGCTATGAACATGATGGAGCATGTATCCTTATATGTTTGAATGACTTTTGGGTATATGCCCAGGAGTGGTATAATTGGGTCCTGAGGTTGTACTATGTCTAATTTTTGGAAGAACAACTAGACTGATTTCCAGAGTGTTGTACTAGCATGCAATTTCACCAACAATGGAAGAGTATTCTTCTTGCTCCAGATCCTTGCCAGCATCTGCTGTCACCTGAACTTTTGATCTTAGTCATTCTCCCTGCTGTGAATAGAATATCAGGGTTGTTTTGATGTACGTTTACCTTATGACTAAGAATGTTGAACAGTTTTTTTGGGAGTTTTTCAGCAATTTGTTATTCCTCAGTTGAGAATTCCTGGTTTAGTTCTGTAACACATTTTTAATATCATTATTTGGTTCTCTAGAGTCTAACTTCTTGAGTTCTTTCTATATGAGTCCTTTATCAGATGTAGGATTGGTTTAGATATTTTTTTAATCTGCTTGTTACCATTTAGTACTGTTGACAATGTCATTTGCTTTCAGAAGATTTGCAATTTTATGAGGTCCCATTAGTCAATTCTAGATATTAGCGCATAAGCCACTGGGGTTCTGCTCAGGAAATTTTCTCGAGTGTTCTAAGACCTTCCACACTTTCTGTTCTATTAGTTTCCTTGTACCTAGTTTTATGTGGAGATCGCTGATCCATTCTTTTCAGTTCTGTTCAAGGAGATAAAAAAAGGATTGATTTGCATTCTTCTGAATGCTGACTGCCTGTTGAGCCAGCACCATTTATTGAAGAGGCCGTTCTTTTCCCATTGAATATTTTTAGCTCCTTTGTCAAAGATCAAGTGACCATAGGTGCGTGGGTTCATTTCTGGGTCTTCAATTCTGTTCCACTGATCTACCTGCCTGTCTCTGTCAAAATACTATGCTTTGGTTTTGTTTGTTTGTTTGTTTGTTTGTTTTTTTCAAGAGTGATCTGTAATAAAGCTTGAGGTCAGGGATGGTGATTCCCCAGGAAGTTCTTTTATTATTGAGAATAGTTTTAGCTCTCCTGAATGTTTTGTATTCCAAAAGAATTTGCCAATAGCTCTTTCTAACTCTATGAAGAATTGAGTTGGAATATTGATGGTGATTGCATTGAATCTGAAGATTGCTTTGGGCAAGATGGCCATTTTTACTGTTGATCCTTCCAAACTATGATAATAGGCAATCATTCCTTCTTTTGAGATCTTCAATTTCCTTTTTCAGAGACTTGAAGTTATTGTTATACTGATCTTTCACTTGGTTACTTAATGTCACACCAAAATATTTTATATTATTTGATACTTTTGTGAAAGGTGTCGATTCCTTAATTTCTGTCTCAGCCTACTTATTTTTTGAGTAGAGGAAAGCAACTGATTTGTTTGAGTTAATTTAATATTCAGTCACTTTGCTGAAGTTTTTTTTTTTTTTCTTTCTTTTAGCTGTAGGAGTTTTTTGGTGGAATTTTTTGGGATCACTTAAGTATTCTATCATGTCCTCTGTAAATAGTGATATTTTCACTTCTTACTTTTCAGTTTGTATTCCTTTGACTACCTTTTGCTGTCTGATTGTTCTGGCTAGTACTTCCAGTAAAATATTTAATTGATAAGGGGAGAGTGGGCAGCCTTATCTAATCCCTGATTTAAGTGATATTGCTTCAAGTTTCTTACCATTTAGTTTGACAATGGTTACTGGTTTGCTGTATATTGCTTTTACCATGTGTAGGGGTGGGCCTTAAATTCCATATCTCTCCAAAACTTTTAACATGATGGGGTATTGAATTTTGTAAATTGCTCTCTCAGCATCTAGTAAGAGGGTCATGTTTTTTTTTTTTTTTTTTTTTTTCCCTTTGAGTTTGATAGAGGATTACATTGATAGATTTCTGGGTATTGAACCATCCTTGTACCCTTCAGATGAAGCCTACATGATAATGGTGAATAATGATCTTTTTGATGTGTTTTTGTATTCAGTTTGCATACATTTTATTGAATGTTTTTGCATCTATGTTCATAACGAAAATTGGTCTGAAGTTCTCTTTCATTGTAGTGTCTTCGTGTGGCTTATGTATGAGCATAATTTTGGCTTCAAAGAATGAGCAGCTTAGTGTCCCTTCTGTTTCTATTCTGTTTTGTAGAATAGTTTAGAGAGCATTGACATTAGCTCTTCAATGAAGATCTGATATAATTCTGCACTGAACCCATCTAAACCTGGGTTAGGAGGCTTTTGATGAATTTTCCTGTTTCTATAGGGGTTATGAGACTCTTTAGATGTTTATATGATCCTGATTTAACTTTGGTACCTTGTATCTGTCTAGAGAATAGTCTATTTCTTTTAGATTTTTTTCAGTTTTGTCGAGTATAGGTTTTTGTAGTAGGGTCTGATGATTTCTTGTATTTTCTCAGTTTCTGCTGTAATGTCTCCCCTTTCATTTCTTATTTTGTTAGTTTTGATACTCTCTCTATGCCCTCTAGTTAGTTTGGCCAACAGTTGATAGATCTTGTTGATTTTTTCAATGAACCAGCTCTTTGTTGATTCTTTGTACAGTTCTTTTTGTTTCTGTTTGTATTATTTCAGCTTGAGTTTGATTACCTTATCATCTACTCTACTTGGTTATATCTGCTTCTTTTTGTTCTAGAGCTTGTAATATGCTGTCAAGCTGTTAGTGTACGCTTTTTCCTGTTTCTTTTTGGAGGTGCTTAGAGCTATGAGTTTTTCTCTTAGCACTGCTTTCATTGTATGTGGTACAGTTGGGTAGGTTGTGCTTTCATTTTCATAAAATTCTAAACTTCTTTGATTTCTTTTTTAATTTGTTTTTTGACCAAGATATCATTAAGTAGAGAATTGTTTAGCTTCCATATGTATGTGGGCTTTTTTCTTTGTTTGTTTGTTTCATTTTATTTTTGTTGTTATTGAAGAACAACACAAAAGATTACTTTAGTCCATAGTGATCTGTTTGAATCCATTGGATTATTTCGATGTTTTTGTATCTGTTGAAGCCTATTATATGACCAACTATATGGTCAGTTTTGAAGAAGGTGCCATAAGGTGCTGAGAAAAACGAATATATTTTTTGTTTTAAAATGATATATTCTATAGATGTTTGTTAAATCCATTTGGTTTTTAAATTCTGTTAGTTTGACTGTGTCTTTTTTCTGTTTCTGCTTCCATGATCTCCCTATTGATGAGAAGAATGGGGTGTTGAAGTCTCCTGCTATTATTGTGTGGGCTACAATGTTTGCTTTGAGCTTTAGTAGAGTTTCTTTTGTGAATGTGAATGCCCCTGTATTGGGAGTATAAATGTTCAGGATTGAGAGTTCATCTTGATAGATTTTACCTTTGATGAGTAAAAAGTGTCTATTCTTATCTTTTTTTTATGTCTTTGGGTTGAAAAATCTATTTTATTCAATATTACTCCAGCTTGTTTCTTGATACCATTTGTGTTGGGAATTATGCTGCCTCCCCTCCCCCATTTGCTAAGGGTTAGCTGAACTGTCTGCTTGCCTGCCTTACTTTGAAAAAACACACCTTCCTTTGTAATACTAATGCCTGGTCAAAAGCCCACCTCACACCTATTTCTGTTCCTACCTCAGGATATAGCTTTCACCCCAGGGGGTTTGCCTCCACCCAGCAGCTAGGAAATTTACATACTGCCTTTGTAAGTATATATCTGGAGCTGAAGCCAGTTACAGTAGCAGTTGGACTTGGAATTGGAGATAGAATAAACCACTTCTGGTAACATGAATAATTGAGGGTGTCTTTCTTTCAAACACTACCAGGCCTTTACCCAAGTCAGAGTAGCTGTTTGTGGTGTGGGCAACACATATTTGCTTGCAATTTTTTTTTCAACCTTTTACTCTGAAGTAGTACCTGTCTTTGTTGCTGAGATGAGTTTCTTTAATGCAACAAACTGTTGCCCTCTATTTAACTATTCTGATAGTCTATGCCTTTTTATTGTGGAACTGAGTTCAGTGATATGAAAAGTTATTAGGGAATAGTGATTGTTGTTTTCTGCTATTTTTGTTTTTAGAGGTAGAATCATGTTTGTGTATATTTTTTTCTTTGCTGTTTGTTGGAAGAATATTACTTTCTTCATTTTCCTAGTGTGAAGTTTTCCTCTTTGTGGTGGAGTTTTCCATATATTATTTATTTTAGTACTGAATTAGTGGATAAATATTGTGTAAATTTGCTTTTGTCCTGGATTATCTTGGTTTCTCCATTTATCGTAATTGAGAGTTTTGCTGGATATAGTACCCTTGGCTGGCATTTGTATTCTCTTAGGGTCAGTATGATATCAGTTCAGGATCTTCTAGCTTTCCTAGTCTCTGTTAAAAAATATGGTATAATTCTTATTGCTCTGCCTTCATATGTTACATATCCTATTTCCCTTACTGATTTTAGTGTTCTTTCTTGTTTTGAACATTTGTTGCTTTGACAATTATGTGTCTGTAAGAATTTCTTTTCTGGTTTAATCTATTTGGGGTTCTGTAGGCTTCTTGTATATTCATGCTCATCTCTTACTATAGGTTAGGAAGGTTTTCTCCTATAATTTTGTTGAAGATATTTACTGGGCCTTTTAGTTGGAGTCTTCCCTCATTTTTATCTCTGTTATTTTTAAGTTTGGCCTTCTCACTGTGTTCTGGATTTCCTGAATGTTTTGGGTTGGAATCTTTTTGATTTTTGCATTTTCCCTGACCATCTAAGCAATCCCATAACACCTAAAGAAATAGAAGCCGTCATCAAAAACCTCCCAAACAACAACAAAAAAAAGTCCAGGATTAGACAGGTTCACTGCAGAATTTTATCAGACATTTATTGGCAACCTAATACCAATATTCTCCAAAGTATTCCACAAAATAAAGTCACAGGGAACACTACTCAACTCCTACTTTGAAGCCACAATAACTCTCATTCCTAAACCATAAAGACCATACAAGAAAAGGGAACTTCAGACCAATGTCCATTATAAAAATTGATGCAAAAATACTCAATAAAATTCTTGCAAACTGAATCCAAGAACACATCAAAACAATCATTCACTATAGGCTTCATCCCTGGGATTCAGGGACAGTTTAATATAAGGAAATCCATCCACATATTCCACCATATAAACAAACTCAAAGAATACAAAGACAAATCAAAACAAACAAACAAACAAAAAAAAAACAACACATGATCACCTCACTAGATGCTGAGAAAGCATTTGACAAAACTCAACATTGCTTCATGTTAAAAGTCTTGGGAAAAGCAGGAATCCAAGGCCCATACCTATACATAATAAAAGCAATATACAGCAAACCAATACCCAACATCAAACTAAACAGTTTTTAAGTTTTTAAGAAGCTTGAGGCAATCTCACTAAAATCAGGGACTAGACAAGGCTGCCCACTCTCTCTGTGCCTATTCAATATAATACTGGAAATGCTGGCCAGAGCAATTCGACAGACAAAGAAAATCAAAGAAATACAAATCAAAAAGGAAGAAATCAAAATATCACTATTTGCACATGACATTATAGTATACTTAAGTGACTCCAGTAATTCTACCAGAGAACTTTTAGAGGTGATAAACATCTTCAGCAAAGTGGCTGGATATAAAATTATCTCAAACAAATCAGCAGCCTTCCTCTATTCAAAGGACAAACAAGCTGAGAAAGAATTTAGGGAACAGGTACCCTTCACAATTGTCACAAACAACATGAAATACCTTGGTGTGACCCTAATTAGGCAAGTGAAGACCTGTATGATAAGAAATTCAAATCTCTAAAGAAGGAAATTGAAGATCTCAGAAGATGGAAAGATCTCATAGGCTCATGGATTGGAAGGAACAACATTGTAAAAATGGTCATCTTACCAAAAGCAATCTACAGATTCAATGCAATCCCCATCAAAAACTCCACCTCAATTCTTCATAGAGTTGAAAAGAGCAATTCGAAAATTAATCAGGAATAACAACAACAACAAATTAAACCTAGAATAACAAAATTTGTTCTCAACAACAAGAAAACTTCTGAGGGAATCACCATCCCTTACCTCAAGTTATGTTACAAAGCAATTGTGTTAAAAAACCGCATGGTACTGGTACAGAGCTAGGCAGGTAGATCAATGAAACAGAATAGAAGATCCAGAAACGACCTCTCACAATATGGTCACTTGGTCTTTGACAACAGAACTGAAAACATTCAATGGAAATAGGACATGGTGTTCAGTCACCTGGCCATCAGCATGCAGAGGAATGAGAAATAGATCCTTTTTATCACCTTGTACAAAGCCTAAGTTCAAGTGGACCAAACATTTGCACATAAAACCAGGCACACTGAAACTATTAGAAAAGAAAATGTGGAAAAGTTTAGAACACATAAACACAGGGGAAATTTTCCTGAACAGAACATCAATGGCTTGTCCTCTAAGGTCAAAGATCAAGAAATGGGATTTAATGAGATTGCAGTTTCTGTTAGGGTAAGAACATTGTCAAGAAAACAAAATGGCAGTCAACAGTTTGGGAAAACATCTTTACCAATCCCATATCTGATAGAGGTTTAATATCCAATATATACAAAGAACTTAAGAAGGTAGATGCCAGAGAATTAAACAATCCTATTAAAAAGTGGGGTACAGAGCTAAACAAAAATTCTCAATTTAGGAATATTGAATGGCTGAGGAGCACCTAAGCAAATTCTGGACATCCCTAGTCATTAGGGAAATGCAAATCAAAACAACTTTGAGACTATACCTCACACCAGTCAGAATAGCTAAGATCAGAAACTCAGATGACAGCAGATACTGGTGAGGATGTAGTGAAAGAAGAGCACTCCTCCACCTTTTGTGGGTTTGTAAGCTGGTACAACCATACTAAAGATCAATCTTGTGGTTCCTGAGAAAATTGGACATAGTACAACCTGCAGACCCAGATATTCCACTCCTGGGCATATACTCCAAAGATGTTTCAACATTTAATAAGGCCACTTGTTCAAACATGTTCATAGCAGACTTATTTATAATAGCCAGAAGCTGGAAAAAAATAGATTTTCTTCAGTAGATGAATGAATGCAGAAATCATGGTATATTTATACAATGGAGAACTACTCAGCTATTAGAAACAATGACTTTATGAAATTCCTTGGAAAATGGATGGATCTAGAGAATATCATCCTTAGTGAGGGATCCCAGTCACAAAAGAACAAACATAATATGCACTCACTGATAATTGAATACTAGTCCCAGAAAGCTTTGAATACCCAAGATACAACTTACAGACCATATGAAGCTCAAAAAAATCTCCCCCAAAAAACAAAAAACAACAAAAAAAAAGCAATAAGTGTATAATACCCTCTCAGAGTGGGGTACAACTGGACCTAAAATCATTAATAATTCAAGTGCTAAGAATAAAGCCTTGTGGCAGTTCTTGGTATTTAAAATTATTATGCTTAATCTTTACACACCAAGAAAACTTTGACTATTTCAATGTTACATTTTGTTTTACATGTACTTTATGCTCATTGTACCTAGTAAGATTTCAATGCATACTATCAAACCTTAAAAAAATCAAGTACTGACAAAAATGTATTCATATACTTTTATGTTAAAATGCTTTTAAAAATCTGTACATGTATTTCTGTTTTTTAAATAAAGTTGTAAAAAAATAAATAAAACCATCATAATATTTAAAAAAAAACTGTTTGAAACAATTAATTTGTTGTGTGATTGAGAATAATGTGTCTTTTGTTTAAGGTTGGGGAGCAATAGGCATAGAAACAGAAGTTGTACAGCTCCTGGTTCACAGTCTAGCTTTATCTGTGTCAAGACATTATTTTAGCAGCTTTTTACCTCTATAAATATCCTTCCACTAAGAGTTATGTATAGGAACAGTATAGTCATTATATATATATATATATGTGTGTGTGTGTGTGTGTGTGTGTGTGTGTGTGTGTATGTGTGTGTGTGTGTGTGTGTGTGTGTGTGTGTGAAGAGAGCTGTTTGGGCCGCACCCAAACATGGCGCCGGCTTCACGCCGATGACTCGTCAAACAGCCCAAAAGACATAGCACACATGTGCCACAGATGTCACAGCCTGCTCTCCTGGCATGCTAATGAGTTACTGGAGGGTGCACCAATCAGGTAGCGACATGAGTCTCCTAGGCATATATAAGCAGTGCATTTTTCTTCCACGTGGGTGTCCCCTGCTCAAGAGTATTGTACAATAAAGGTTGTTCACAGAAGAATCCTGTTGTTGCACGCCTTTTCCTGCTGGCGGGAAGTGTGGGGGGCGCGATGTGTGTGTGTGTGTGTGTGTGTGTGTGTGTGTGTGTGTGTGTGTGTATGGTTATCTTTTATTACTTTATTTGGCTGTAATTCCTTTTTTTATAAAATATGTGTTTTCATATTAATTCATGAGGGTTGGCAACAGCCATGAGTATCAGATTTCTCAAACGCTTGCTGTTTGGTTCCAAATCCTTTGATGGATTTCCTGGAAATACTACGATCCCAAAGCACATATGTAGGGACATTAAAAATGGTCAAAATGGTAAAGGGGGAATAATAGTATGGTGAATATTCAATGGGTGAGGGCAAGGAGGACAAAGTAGAGGAAGGTCTATGGGAAGGGAAAACTAACATTAAGGATTTTTAAAAACTTTTTATGAGACCCTACTGTTGTAGATGCTTCTGAAAATATATGCATATGTACAGGTAAATAATTTAAACACTTATCAGAATGGCTAAGATACAAAATCTCTATGACAGCACATGCTGATAAGAATGTAAAGCAAGGGAGACACTCCTCCATTGCTGGTGGGGGTGCAAACTTCTACAATCACTCTGGAAATCCATTTGATGGTTTCTCAGACACTTGGAAATAGTTACACTGCAAGATACAACTATACATTTTTTTGGCATATACCCCAAAGATGTTCCAACATACCCAAAAGATACTTGCTCAACTATATTCATGGCAACTTTATTCATAATTGCCAGAAAGTGGAAACAATATCGATGTTCCTCAACTGAAGAATGATACACAAATTATGGTTCATTCACACAAGGGAATACTTCTCAATTAAAAAAAAAAAGAACATAATGAAATTTGCAGGTGAATAGATGGAACTAGAAAATGTTATCCTGAGTGAGGAAAGCCAGACCCAAAAAAACATGTATTGTATGTACTCACTTATAAGTGGATATTAGCTATAAAGTACAAGATAACCTCACTCCAAATGACAGGCCTTATATAACCAAAGAACAAGGAGGACTCAAGGAAGGATGTCTGAATCTCACTCAGAAAGAAAGATAAAATATCATCAGGGGTGGATGGAGGACAAAAACTGGGTTGGAGAGAAAAACATGGTGGGGGAACCATGCTTAGAGGGAGTTAGGTGAAAGAGCTAGGAATGTGAAGAGAAATTGGGAGCTGGTATCTCTAGGATGCATCACAGACTTGGGAGGCAGAAGACGGAATTCTACAAGGGTAACCCTACCTGAGACTCGTAGCAGAAGGAGATATGGAACCTGAGGTGACTACCTTTTCTAGTCAGGCAAGACTCCCAGCAGAGGGATAAGAATAACAACCCACCTATAAAACTCTCAACCCAAAATTTGTTATGCCCACAAGAAGTACAGGGACAAAGATGTTTCAGAGACTGAGGTATCGGCAACCAATTATTGGCCCAACTTGAGAACCATCCCATGGGTAAGGACCGATCCATGACGGTATTAATGATGTATGCTTTCAGACAGGAAGCTAGTATAACTGTCTTCTGAGAGGCTCCATCCAGAAGGTGGTGGAAGCAGATGCTGTGACCCAGAGTCAAACATTAGACTGGATAGGTGTCTTTTCGAAGAGTTGAAGGAACGATTGAGGAACCTTGAGGAGATACAGACTCTAAAATAAGAACAACAGTGTCACATAACCTAGACCCTACGGGACTCCCAGAAAATGAAGCACCAACCAAAAGTCATACAACAGCTAGTCCTATGCAGCTTACACAGATGTAGCAGATGTACCATTTAGTCTTTATGGGAGTTTTCCAACAACTGTAGCAGAGATTTCCCTTGACTCTGTTGCTTGCTGGTGGATCCTACTCTCCTAACAGGGCCTCCTTGACTGGCCTCATTGGCAGAGGATGTATCTAGATCCAGCAGTTACATGAGTATGCTAGAGGTTTGTAGCCAGGATATAAAGTTAATAAGTTAATTAATGAAGAGAAAATATTTTTATATTTATATAAAATAATTCTATCATAAGGCAACAGTGCTCCTACTAAACAACACAGGGTGATAAATAAAAATTTCAGTGTCAAGAATGGAGTTCTTGGCCACTGGGATACCACAATCTCCTCAATAGGACAGGCCAGTGCCCAGGCTCTTCATTTTCTCCCCAACCCAGAACTTGAGAGTAAGTCCATAATTTTGTAAACACCATAAACTTGAACACACAGAAAGCGAGCTAAATGCACCTGAAGGCTTCATCCCCATCGATTAGTTTGCAGAGTGCTGGAAAGTGTTATGAATGTTACCAGGGAAAAACATAATCACCCATCTTGTGAAAGCTAAGAGCTACAAAAACATGCTGGATACATTTGCTAACTGCTAAAATAGTAGCACCTTTACAAACAACTGTTTACTGAATGCATTTAATAAGTACCTGCCCCTAAGTTGAAACATATATCTGACACTATGATAGCAGCCAAGACCTTGTAACTATAAAGGTCATAGGTCCAAAGGGCAAACCTATCTATTACTCTATTAAATGGACATTGTATTAATGTAATGACTAATCATTACTTGTAATGGACTTGTAATGACTAATCATTATATATATATAGATTCATACATTGTTAAATATTCACCAGTAAAGCTTCTTATTGTAATTTATCATGATTAACACAAACCTACATCTGCCTAGTACATAGAGAACAAAATATTGTGGAATATTAAATCAAAACACAAACATTTGTATCACGCCCTTCCACCCAAAACTCAAGTTATGGTAGAAGAGGAGAAAAAAAAGATTGTATGATCAAAGTAGATAACTTGAGGAACAGTATTTATCTGGACAAGACAGAGTGGTTGTACAGATAAATTCCCAGCTTTGAGATAGCATGCATAAAACTCACTTACCTCCTCAAAAATGATCCATTATAGATAGGGGCGATGGGCTTATAATCTCACCCTTATCTAAGAAATGCCTTTGTTGATGATAGCTTTTGGGAGAAAGAAATCATTTTTCTTTAAGGGTGTGGCCTCCTCCACAGGTATACATGTAACATAGACTACTTGATAGTTTAAAAAACATGAACTTGAGTAAGCTGGGATGTGGGAATAGATCTGAGAATAGTTGCAGAAGAATTATCAAAATACATAATAAAATTCTTAATGCACTAATAAACTGCAAAAAAGCTCCTTTGTTATTTAGAAATATATTTATATTTCTAAATATACCCTTTCTCAACTATATTTCTTCCCAATACAGTTAGAGGCCATTGTCTTTTGTTTGAGAAAATAGCCTATTTAATATAACAAACATGTATGCAAAGGAAAATATGGGAGGTCATTTCTAATTGGACAGATGAATGAAAATTTCTGCAAAAGTCCTGTTGCCAAGCACCTGGCATTATTTGACTGACAGCTGATGATTAGAATCACAAAGAATTTGGATTATTATAGGTGACAGTGTGACTAATTGAAGAGGTTGCTTATTACAGAATTGGTCACTTTCCGTTTGGCTCCATCCAGTATCCAGGGGCTGCAGAAAATGAATACACAGCACATGGTGTTTTCTTAGGGGAACTAATGGAAGTAGGAGGAAGAGGGGAAGAAGCCTTGCTGAGGGTGGAACGACTCACAGCGTGTTTGAGATATGTGCTGCTGGGAAGATGCTCATAGCACAGTCTTAAAGTCACAGAAGAAATCAGAGATAACAGTCCTTTAAGATACATTTTTATGTCATTTTCTTACTACACATAGCCACAGCTTCTTTTAGAAGCAAGCAAGCCCAATGGGTATGCGCTTCATTATGATATGTATCACAGTTTCTAGATAAGAATATGCCAGGGGGCACGTTGGTGGAAAGTTTAAGAACACAACAGTGCACACTGCAAGTATCAGTGCCTCAATTAGAATATTCAGAGGGTTCACATCTTTCAGAGGGGTTTGCCAAAGGCTTCCCAAGCTGTGCACGGAAGCTCTGCCTTGCCTTTGTGCTTTATTGAATCTATTAGAAGACAAACACATCTCTCAGTCATCAGACTTCTTGCTGACAACACCTGTCAGCCTGTCACTCTGCTTCACAGAGAGATACTGTAGGGCGTCACTTGACATAATTAGACAGCAAATGGAAAGAAACATATCCAAGATAATTATTCTCACAAAGGGAATGATCCAACTGTTTTCATCTGAAAATAAATTCAAGCAAGTACTTTGGGAGTTAACATTAGTATGGTTTTGCCATAAATACTGAATCCTGGTGGTAGAAATTGTGATGAATTTTTCAAATATTGGTAAGAAGCTTAGAAGCACTAGAGGGTGCAAGTAAATGTCAGAGATATAATAATCATACAGAAAATTAAAGAGTCCTAAGAAATAAGTATGCATGAGTAATGATTTTAAAATCATTTTCTAAAAAAACCTTTATTGCTTCTTTTTATATTGTACTATATTTTATTTATTCAGCACAAAGAGATTTCAATCTTGATAGATCACATTTTCATTATTCATAAGAGCATAATCACAAGAATAAAATGCTTTTAAAATGTTGTAGTTTTCTAGTCTCTTATTAGTTTTAGCTGCCTTGATTCCAGTCAATTTTGCACCTGATAGGCGACTGCTATGCCAAGATCTATATGTGTGTTTGTGTGTGTGTGTGTGTGTGTGTGTGTGTGTGTGTGAACATGTGTGCGTGTGAGAGCATGTGCATGTGTGTGTATTCATATGCATACATGTAATTAGCCACAGTATTTTAGTCATGGTGTGATTCCTGTTTAGAAAGCTACTCCTTGTGTGAGTAATGGAGAAGAGACAGGACACATTGGAATTTCTTTCTTAAAATTATTAACAAGTGGGGCTGGAGAGATGGCTCAGTGGTAAAGAACACTGACTGCTCTTCCAAAGGCTTCAGTTCAATTCCCATCAACCACATGGTGGCTTACAACCATCTGTAATGGGATTCGATGCAATCTTCAGGAGTGTCTGAAGTCAGCTACAGTGTACTCATATACATAAATAAATTATTCTTAAAAATTGTTAGGAAAAATTTTAAATCCTCAACTTGTTTTTGAATAAAAAGTTAGTTATGACCACCATGAGGAAAAGAATTAAAAAGTTCATGAACTTATTTTTAAACCAACTGCAGAGTGGCCTTGGAAATATCCAAGAGAGTTTATTTTGTGAAACTATTCACCACTAGCAAAACATCCACTGAAGAACAATGGGGATAATCAGTGCATTTGAAGTGAACAGATTGCCTGGGAATCACCTTAATCTCTCATAAAATCATGAAGTAATTAATTTGGGAAGGAAATAGTTTGAAAACACTCACACCCCTTTTGCATTATAAGTGTCTCCAGAGTAGGACTTATGACAAGACAACCATTGCCCATTTTCTTAGCCGTGGAGGTGGCACTCTGCTTACTTTGACAGAACACATACGGCAGCTTCACTTCATCTGTTTCACAGAGCAAGGATCTACACTATGCTCATTTCTTATTCTCTCAATTCACTTCAGTGGCATTCAGCCAAAATGTCAGGTTACTGAATGAAGATTTGATGCACATAAGATCAAATACCAGTGGGTTTATGCTCAAACTTCACTTTAAATAGTCCAGAGTAAAAATTGCATCACATAGGAAACTTAAAAATAAAATTGTGCAGAAAACATGGAAAGAAAGAAGGTTGTATTGGTGTTGATTTACCTGAAAACATGGTATTCTATTTTGGGAAACATATTTCTGTTGATTTTGGGGATTCTCATACTTCAAGAAACATATTTTTTTACATCCCTGAGGCCTAGTTCTTTTGGAAATGATTTTGCTGCAGGAAAAAAATACAAGCTTCATTATAATTTTGTGCATGCATATCTATGAGTGATGATAGATTTCCGAAAGTCAATGTGCTGAGTAAGAGAGAGAAATAGAAGTGTAAACAAAAACAATTTTCTAATAAAACTTCAGAAGAAATAATGCATATTTGTTAGGGATCAGTCACCGATTATATCGTGGTCCATAAAATGGCAATAAATAGAACTTCAATAATTAAATATATTGTCTTAAGTGTTATTTTTAAAAATATATTCACCAAAGCTGAAATTTATGACAAGACCATCTGATAGATATTTTAATAAAGACAATCACTTATTGGCCTTTATGGATAGTGAGGTGAGAAAAAAAACATGTCTACTAATAATTTAATCAGCTATGATTTTATTGTAAACTCAAAAGATATTTGATTTTTTAATAAAAATATACATTTCATGTTCGCTCTCATAGTTTTATAATCACCATTATTTTTTCATTTTTTATTGGATATTATCTGCATTTATATTTCAAATGTTATCCCATTTTTCACCCACTCCCATTCCTTCTCCCCTTGCCTCCAGGAAGGTGCTCCTTCTCCCAGCCACCCTATCCCAACTTTTTACAAATTTTTCATTCTGAAGAGACCTAAGCTTTGGCCACTGTGTTAAAAGTAACTACCCTTGTCAGCTAATGTCTACCCCACATCTCCACCAGAAATATTTTCTGTTGTATTTATTTTCAGGACCTCTTGTTACCTCATATGTAAAGGAAGCAGACAAAATTTTGTCCAGTTACTTCTGAGTTGAAAAGAAAAACATACAAACAAATAAACAAACAAAAAAACCAGTCTGAGGTATCTGGGGAATTTGTATGAGGCCTATTTGCCCAATAGTTATATTAGATATATACATTCTTAGTAAAGAAATTTTATTTGGAGGCAAAAATATCCTGCTGTGGTTTTGTCCTCCCAGTTATTTGCTGACCCCATTTATTTTAAATATACATTTATAGATTTTGGGAAGCTTCTGCAGTAGAAGGTTTTCACATGGATTTTCAAATACACTCTACTTTTAGTTGGCCATCCTCTTATTTCCTCCCTAAAGCCCTTATTCCACACCCTCCATTTAGTCTTCCTGTTTCAGTCTGTGCTGTCTTTCTATATTATCTATCCCTCTTTTTTTTTTGGAAGATTTTTCCCCCTTTGCCCTGGTTCTTTATTCTATACTTAACTTTTCTGGTTATATGGATTGGAGCATGCCTACTAAAGTCTAAAATGCTAAGGATGACATCTACATGTAAGATAATATATACAACTGTATTTTCTGCATCTGAATTGCTTTACTCAGAGTGATGTTTTTCTTGATCCATCAATCTATGGAGTAAGATGGAATCTGATTTTATTCTTAGTTTGCATTTCTTTAATGACTAAGAATGTCTCACATTTTTACATGTTTTCCAGTCATTTGTATTTCATCTTTTCAGCACCCTCTATTTGTTACCCCATTTTTTAATTACCAAATGCCTAAATTCTCTTTAGGAGGGAAACATGTTCCAGAAGTAATTGACAATCCATGGCACCTGAGGCAGGAGCATTAATATCCATAATTATATCCATAAAGGATATATGGATATTGCTGTTGATAATGTATCCATAGCAAGAGGAGGGCCCCACACTCTTGTCAGAAGGGAGCACTAATGCAACTTAGAAGATCATTAACAACCAAAGAAGAGGGCATGAAGTTGGAAAGGAGATGGGGATGAGGCATTCTAGGAAGAATTAAATGCAAAAAAAAAAAAAATGTACACAGACATTATCAATACACATTGGAAAGCAGTATGAAATTTCTATAAAATTAATAAATTCTGTAAAAATTCTATAAAAATACATAAGAAAGAACTGAAATGTGAAAAATGAAAGTGTATCCTAATGTGAAAATTAACACTGAAAATCACTGTACCTACATTCTATTATACGCACACCATGCTATTTCTGACCTCTGGAACTCCAAGTAGGACAAATTTTAGTCTTCATTCACTTTGCACTTGTCTCTGTTTAACTCTCTCTGCTTTGTGTGACTGAACTCACAGACATCCCTGAGGTGCCTGTCTCATAGTTTACTGAGACTGGTACCAAATGTTCACTTTATATTTCTATGGCTCCATGTCTGTATTGTGTAGAGGTCCTGCTTCCTTGGCTTTATACTTCTGAGTGAACCCAGGTATAAAATCATACAGAAAATACTCATAAGATGAGATGCCAAACATCTAGTAATTTTTCTAGCTAGCCCCTTAAGTGTGCAATACCACCGCCATCTTTCCTTTTCACTGATCGCCTTCTAACAGCTTAAGCATTGGTCAGAACAAATGTACTGCTTTACAGCACGTGATTCCTCCAGTTTTAGTATTTTTTGTTCACAACATGAGGCTTTAATTCCCACACTTTGGTTGTGCACAGCAGATGAGACAATGGTTTTATTAGTAGAAAGTTCCACTTATTTTGATAGAGTCATGTCAGAACCAAACCAGTCCATGACACACTAGCATAACCAGTTTTTCAAGTATATGTTTACATGTTTTCATCTTTGTGCTAGAAGAGCCTGAAGGTTTTGTACGCACAGTGGGTGAGGTCAGGACAGAAGAACTCCAAGCTCATCAATACTAACATTTAAACATGGGTTGCTGGATATGTCTTTCATATCCTGTTTTTTTACTTTATAACCTTGGCCATAGCCAGACATTCAATGTATTGTACTCTTAGTGTTTCTGAATAGAAATGAATTAAATTGAATCACATAACCTTTCTCTGCCTTGTAGACATTGCAACAGAACAGTTTTTCAATATAAGTGTATTTATATAGAAAGCAAGATCAAATGGTGAGAAGGTAGTTTTCTTATTTGTCTTTATTGGAAAATTTGATTAACTAAAATCATTATCCATCATATGCACAGTATTTAGTAATTCAATTGATTTAAATATATCCTCTTCTCAACAATGTGTCTGCATCTCTCTCTCTCTCACCCTTCCTACCTCCTTCCCTCCCCTCTCTCTCACTCCCCCCTCTCTCTTTCTCTCTCTCTCTCTCTCTCTTTCTCTGTGTGTATGTGTGTGTGTATAAGAGAAAAAGTGTTATTTGAGTTTGCATGGGTTTTAGTGAACCTCACGAGAAATAGAGGCATAATATTGATGTAACTTTCACACACGTAGTTCATTCTGTAAACTACCAATTGCCTATTATAAGACTATACAACAGTGAATGTACTTCAGGTAACATTGTAATGTTGTTTTTCCTTTAAAGAAAATATAGATGGAATAACCACATGATATAAGTGCTGTGCTGTTTCCTGGGGAATATCATTCTTCTCAGTGCAACTTTTCTTCAGCTGCCTGTAATTGTTTGTGTAAAATTGAAACATAGATAAATAAAAGTGAAAAATATAAAAACATATTTCGGCATATCTATCTATCTATCTATCTATCTATCTATCTATCTATCTATACACATTTGTATGTGTGTTGTGAGTGTGTGTAAGAATTATTCAACTAAACTTAGTGAAAATATAGACCATACACTTGAAGGCGAGCAATGCGGTGTATATAGCAACATATGAAGGGGGTAAGTGGGGAGGGAGAAATTTTTTAATTACATTATAACCTCAAATTAAGTAATGTAAAGTAAACAAATAAAAAATGGAGATGGACTATGTACCATCTGTTTATATTTGTTTTCAATTTCTAGGATCCATAAATATTATGAGGAGGTTGAGGGAAGCAGGGGTTGTGACAAAGCCTGTGTGTTTTGTGGCAGATCCTGGTCCAAGTTCTAACTCTTACTCTGGCTTTCTACTTTTGCCCACTATAGCATTGCTGTTAACTGTGTGAAATCATGAGCAAACACTAGTTCAGGTCAGATAGGGGATCCCTCCACCAGCACAACCAACATAATGAAACACTCAACCAAAGTCTAATTTGGTGAGCCAATTAGTTTTGTGGTTACACGTATATACATCCTGTGTTGTAAGCATCTCACTAACTCAGGAATATTTCCTCCACCCAATAATTGTTACTGCTTATGAAATCTTGGACAAGATTCCTGTAAACCTTGTGATTTTCTGAAACCTCTTGATCAATGTGGGTTTTATTCACATCCCGAGTTTTCAGTCTTCGCTCCTGAAGGCAATATTCCAAATCAGAGCTACTAACTAAAGTCACTGGGGCAAGCAAATGGTGCTTGTGACATTGTTCAGAGTGAGAGAAAACTTTCAGCCCAAGTGGAAAACAACATCAAAATTCAACCCAATAATTAAATAAATGCATCTATACATACTTACCCTCTGAAAATTAAATCACACAGAAGGAATATTGAGAAGCATAGTATATTAAAGTTGGCAATGCTCTTAACTCAAATAATTTTTTGATTATTTAATCAAAACATGTTATTTTGCTTTGTTTTGGCTATTTTTCTTGAAAGTAGATGGAAAATGTATTCATTTAGTAAATTTTATTTGAAGTATCTTGTTACTTAGGAATTTGGACAGCTCAGGAGATTACACATTAGGTAAGCATTTGCCACACCAAGTGTGAGGAGCAGAGTTTGGGTCAGAACTTACATAAAAGCTGGAAAGTGTGGTGGATGCTTATAATCTTAGGACAGAATGGAAATCCAGGTAAGCTAAAAGAAACCTGACAAGGCAGTTTAGATGGATTGGTGGCCCTTCCTTCAGTGAGATACCCAAGCACTATACATTAATGGAGAGAAATTAAGGGAGATACCTGATGTCAACTTTCATTTTTCACAGCATGCACACACACATACATGTCTTGGAATACATTTAATGGACCCAAACACATACAAATACAAATATATACATGTATGTGTACTGCCATGCAAGTATACACTCACAAAAAGATATTTGAGTTAGAGATTTGCTTGCATGTTCTCAGTCCCAGGGGATGTGGGAACTGACTGAGAAATTTTTTTTAGAAACATCCCATACAATGGTAGGCATACAATGCTCACTAAAAGAATAAATTGTAAACACTAAGGTTTCCTAATAAACTGTAAAAGGGGAGACTCCGTGGTTTAGGAGGATGGTATGACAGCGACAATCTTCAGGAGCTTTTCCATGCCATCAGATAAATGCCAACAGAATCAGACAAAAAGACAGGCTGTTTAGAGTCTCAATGAATCCATTTCCTGATGCACCAAAAAAAATGACAAGAACAACCCTGAGAAGGTTGCGCATTTCTTGGAAAGTCTTTGTTTGTTTGTTAGTTGTTAGTTTTTGGTCCCTACGGGCAGGACTGTATCACAGACCAAAGACACTCTTCTGGAAACATTCACAGTTTATACCATTTTAAAAGAGAGAATATCATAGTCTGAGGTGATGTCTTTCATGAGGAAAGGGTGTGTCACTGAGGTTCGGTGCCTATTGCTTACTAGTCAAGCAGCTCCTAATTCTATAACTCTTATCAGAAGCACTGACACCTAAATTAGACTCTCTAGGAATCCTGTTTAATTTTACCTTTTCCCCCTTTTTTCCTACTGCCTCTATTTTATTAATTTTAACCATGCCTTAAGTTTCATGATACAGCCATGTGTCATTAACAATATATTGTGCCTTACTTCAACTTTTACCCTTATGGGCCAGATTCTAGGATGTTAGTCAGTTCTGCTTGTGCCTTGTTAAAATAAGCAACGGTGTTAAGTCAGTGACAGTGCTATGTGTTCACTGTTAGCATCACTGACTGGCCAGCATGGCCGCTATTATAAACCTTGTGCCAGTCTCAGGAGATTGTTCTGGAAAGCTGTCAGGCTAAATGCAGGAAACCATTTTGTTTGCAGCTCAGAATTCCTGCAATTGCTGACTGCGCACCAGAAGCACAGTGTGTGCTGGCACCGGCCTTCCCTCTGGGTACAATGTTTTGTGTACGGCTGCCATTTAAATTCTGGAAATAGAATGGAAAGGGTCCAACTAGCATGATTGGTACAGGCAGAACAAGTTTATTAGAGGGACTGGGGTTTGCCCTCGGTCCTGAAAGAACTATTACTTAAGTCTTAAACAATCTGTATTGTGGCGTGAAAACTTGAGGTCACGGCATCTGTTTTATGTTGGTTGTGCTGCTCAAACCACACATAGATCTCAGTGTGCAGAATGTGTGAGTTACGCTTCCTCTGCAAAGCTTGTCCTGTTTTTCGGCAAATCAGAACAAAGCCGAAAGTGGGTTTTATTGTCATGTTCATACATAGGCAATTTAATATTCAGAGTTTTATGTGGAGTTGCTGTAGCTCTGTTCCTAAGAACACTCTTCTTTGCCAATGTTGTTAGAAAAAAATCTACGTGAGATGCTTTCTTATGGCACAAGATGGCACACTTTAACTTCAGAATCCTGGTCTCATCACAACAAACTTTCTCATTGGAAGTGGAAACCAGCCAGCTCCTCAATCTCTGAAAGCAGAATCCAGACCTACAAGGAGAAAGGGGAAGCAGAGAGATGTTTTGATGCAAGGAAGAAACTTGAGTTATGGTGGGGGAAGGAGATGCAGACTGTGAGTGTGGGAGGCAACCTTTAGTTTAACAAATTTGAAAACTAAAAGAAAAGTCAGGGTTTCGTTGCACATATGTAATAACATTGCTTTCATTTTAAAACTTAGGTAGTTCTTATAAATACATTTGAATTGTGTAAAAATGGATTGTTGTAAATGTAAAATTTCTGTTTTAGCATAGGTATTATGTTGTATGGTCAACTAGGTAGTGGTACTGCCAACATTGTTTCTACTGTGGTGTGTGTGTGTGTGTGTGTGTGTGCCTCTTACAAATAATTATTATCCTGGTCTCTAGCCAACTCCCCCAGGAGTTGGCTTCTGTCATTTCTGAGCCCTGGATACTTTCTGTATCAGTGAGCCTTATTGCAGCATATCCCTCTTGTCTGGTGCCACTCAGATGTAGTCAAGTGAAGGAACTTTGAGTGGTTTTTAATTTAAGGGGCTGTAGATTGTCTGAGTCCCTATCACTTTTATATGTAGCTCAAAGTATTGTTAGCACATGGCAACCCTTGTTCTTCATTTTACTGAATGACTTCTGGTTTAGAACTGCATATCTTTGGGATAATATCTTTTACACAAAAACATAAGTGCCTGGTCATTTCAATTTGTATGGCATGTATTCATTTACCTCATTGCTTATAAGGAGCACATAATAATATAGTTAAAAGAATAAGGTGACAACCACCACAAGGATCATTTATTCACATATCATGTCAAGGTTCACAGTATTGCTGTGTCTATCCTCTCTTTTTTGAAAGCGCTAAGTGTGTTACTTAATTAACGAAAATGTTATCACTGCTTTTCTCATTTACAAAACAGCTATAATGGTTTCTGCTTTATCTACTTCATGCCTCCCTCTGTCTCTCTCCTTTTAGTCTTCATACCTACTGTCATTAGTCCTTAATTGCAATAATTAAATCCACTCTTGCTCACATAAGTGGAAATAAATTGTACGGTGATATTTAATATCTTGTAGATTTGTGGTAGCTGGTAAAGCTGGAAAGGATTGTTACTCACTGTGCTCAGCCAGAAGCAGCAGCAGCAGCAGCAGCAGCAGCAGCAGCAGCAGCAGCAGCAGGAGCAGCAGGAGCAGCAGCAGCAGCAGCAGCAGCAGGAGCAGCAGCAGGAGCAGCAGCAGGAGCAGCAGCAGGAGTAGCAGCAGTAGCAGCAGCAGCAGCAGCAGGAGCAGCAGCAGCAGGAGCAGCAGCAGGAGCAGCAGCAGGAGCAGCAGCAGGAGCAGCAGCAGGAGTAGCAGCAGTAGCAGCAGCAGCAGGAGCAGCAGCAGGAGCAGCAGCAGGAGTAGCAGCAGTAGCAGCAGCAGCAGGAGCAGCAGCAGGAGCAGCAGCAGCAGCAGCAGCAGGAGCAACAGCAGGAACAGCAGCAGGAACAGCAGCAGGAGCAGCAGCAGGAACAGCAGCAGGAGCAGCAGCAGGAGCAGCAGCAGGAGTAGCAGCAGTAGCAGCAGCAGCAGCAGCAGCAGCAGCAGGAGCAGCAGCAGGAGCAGCAGCAGGAGCAGCAGGAGCAGCAGCAGCAGCAGCAGCAGCAGGAGCAACAGCAGGAGCAACAGCAGGAGCAGCAGCAGCAGGAGCAGCAGCAGGAGCAGCAGCAGGAGTAGCAGCAGCAGCAGCAGCAGCAGCAGCAGCAGCAGGAGCTGCAGCAGTCATCAATTTCCAGGGATGTGCTGCCCAGAGATACTGGTCTGTGCTACCACTGATCACTCAGTGATGAGGACGTGCTACTAACTTGATACTCAGACAGCTTCTCTATTGTGATTACAATAAAATCCAATTGCTCGCCACTGCCAGTTTTTCACATTACCTTATTCCATATATTTACTTCAGGAAATAAAGATGTCTTTAGAAAGGCAATTACAGTATCACATCAATGCTAACAGCAAGTCTAGAAAACCACAGCCTTGGAGAATTGGGTGTTCAACATGCTGTGTCAACGTGTAGAGATGCCTAAAGAACTGTAGGTGGTTGCACTACAGTTGCCCTAGCTTTTTGCTGCAATGATAATACTATGACCAAAGAAACTTGAAAACCAAGGTTTATTTGTCTCATAGACTACAATCCACTACTGAGCAAAATCAAATTAGAAACTCAAGGTTGAAATGAAAGAAGGAGCTGAAGCTGAAAACATGAGGAAATCTGCTTAATGGCATCTTTCTTTTCTTACGTAACCAACGAGTACCTGGCCAGCAGGTTACCACTACACTGAGCTGGTTGGTCCCTACCACAATAATCATTAATTAGGAGAGTGCCTCAGACAGGTAACAGCTTTTTGGATAGACCCTGCTCTAGTTGTTCCAGACCCACTTAAAGTCCAACCTGCATATCTGCTACATATATACAGGAAGGCTTAGGTCCAGGCTACATGTAGTTTTTGGTTGCCGGTTCATTTTCTGAGAGCCTCAGTAGTCCACGTTAGTTGACTGTGTTGGTCTTCCTGTGGAGTTCCTATCCCTTTTGGGGCCCACAATCCCTCCTCTCAACTCATCGTTAGAGTCCCCAGATCCATTCAGTTTGGCTGTGTTGTCTGAATTCATTTGCATTATTTGCTTGTCAGAGGACAGCCATGCTAGACTTCTGTCTGCAAACATAACAGTGTATCACAGATGGGCCTCAAGTTGGTCTAGTTATTGTTTGGTGTTTTTCCCCCAGTCTTGTTCCCAACCTCCATCCCAGCATTTCTTGTAGACAGGATAAATTTTGGGTTGAAATATTTGTGGTTGGCTTGGTGCTCCTACCGCTTGACTGGAGTTTCAGCCTGGCTCCAGGAGGTTGCATCTTGCTGTGAGTCATACCAGTTGATTCTTGGAGCCTCCCTTATACAAAGCTTTGTCACATTCTGAAGATGCCCCCCTACCTCCCTGAAGATTTCCATTGTTCATGGGATATATTCGCCTAGCTGGGCTGCCCTTTCTGGACTGTGTGAGAAGATGTGCCCCACAAGGACTTGATGTGCCAGGCTGTGCAAATACTCAGGGGAGAATGAGAGGGGAGATGGGAGGAAGGGTTTTCAGAGGGGAATGTTAAGTGAGAAATAAAATATGAGTGACTCATAGATAGACACCCCGTAGGTCAATCTGATGGAGAGAATTCCTCGATTGTGACTCCAGTTTGTGTACAGTTGACAAAAACTAACCACCATATCAGCCAAGAAAGGTTGTCATGTTCTGTTGGTTCAGAAACAAAACTTAGATATTGATAGGGCCATACTATATAGCCTAGCTTTGGCTGAAGTTTATTATGTAATTAAGCTGAGTTTAGCTTTTGAATCACCGATTATAGCTTAAGATCTAGTTCTTGGATGTGAAAGCTGTCCTCTGCAAGAAAAAAAAATGCTCTTAACTGCTCAACCAATTTTCCAGCCTCAATATTCATTTCTGTGAACATTAACACAGCTGTACAAAGACTAATATGTTTAAGATAATTTAATACTTAAAATATCTGCACTATTCAAAGCATTTGGGAAATCTTAGTAATAAGCATGCTTATTTCTATACAGTAAAAATATTAATTTTAGTATATGAAGCTCAGTTTCATTTTTAGTAGATGTTTATAAGGTATCCCTAAGGCTTGAAAATTTCTTGGCACTGGGGCTTAATCAGTTGGCTTGGTGTTATAATACTAATAAAACCAAGTTTCTTGCCAAAATCTAGGCTCTGATGTTTAAGAAAAATGCTTCATTTTAAAGACATAAAACCTTTATTAAACAACAATAACAGTACCTATTAAAATAGTCTTGTATTGTTATTTTGTATTTCTAAGACCTCAGGAATTCTCTCAGTGAGTGTATAGCCTAAAGTTTCATAAATATTGCTTAGATTGTTACTGATTTCAGTTTCTTCCATACTTGTCTGAAAGTGAAGTGTTTTACATTTTCTTCTTACATTTATACGAAGCTCACTGATGTCATTTCACTCCTTCATGTTTTCTGCAGTCATCTGCTTCCTAGTGTAACATTTAAGATCTTATGCCTTGACTGCATTAGAATCTTCACTGTTTCCCAATAGTGGTTTCTATGGATACTGTAAGAAGCAGCATAGGAGGTATAGGGCCAGCCACTGTGCATTTATTAAAGATATAAAAACATATGGGGTGGATGCTAATAGCTTTTGTAGATCCCTATATATGACTTTTATCATGAACTCAAAGATAAACATTTATATGAAAAGGAAGCATCTGGATTCATGAAGTTGGATTCATAATGTAGTAGCTACAAAAAGAGAGAAATACCTCATAAATTAGAACCAGGGTCTCAGCAACATCAGAAATTTCATTTTCATGTTTTTACTCACGTTATTTTTAAATGCAGACTGTATTCACATGGTAGAGATAACAAAATTAGTATATTTGACTTATCAACCAAGAAAATCATTCGTGGAAGAAAAGATCACCTTCATTTTGATAAGCATATTAACGATGTTTGAGAATAGTATGTTTAAATCTTGGGTTATTTTCCAGAAGCTATTGTCAAACATCAGAAACTAGGAAATCAGAAATTCCTTATATCAGGAATAAGCTTGTGTCAGAAGGTCATCTCTCTACCATGGAGAAGATATTACTATCACGGGTTAATCATTTTAGGACCACAGAAATGGAAGACATAATACTAAATTCGAGAGGTACTGTTCAGAAAGCAAATCCAAAGGCACAAGCACAGAATAGCTTAATCAACTGCCCTGTAAGGCAATGTTCTTCTCTATAGTGTAATGTTCCATCCATTTTTGTAACATGATTCTGTCTTCAGTGAACCACACAGTTCGCCACCTGGATTAGCAAATATAATAGCAATTGTTTAAGATTATGTCAGATAAGCAAGTAGGCAAGCAGTTTTTCATATTTGTTTGGGGAAGAGTTTCCAAAGGACAGAAAGGAATTACATGGCTTATAGTGATCCACTACCCAGTAAATGTAAGTGTGGTTAGTAGTGAGGAGAGATGTTGCTAATACTTGGAGCCACAGGTTTCTTTTGTTTTTCTGTTTGTTTTGGTTTTGTTTAGTTTTTAATGCCTAACTTTATAAATGTGAAGTCAATCGAAGAACATGAATTTTAGCATTGATCATCCTACAGACAAATGCAAGATCATCTCAGGTTCTTCTGTTTATGCTTCCAAAGGATCTATTTGTCTATTTCTATCTATAAGAGGGTTCATTATGCATATTCCAATAGACTTGAAATACTGAAGTCCTTTAACCACCTAAGTTCTCAGATTAAAGGGATATAGCTGACCATAGTCAGCTCCAGGCCAAGATTTTAATAGTAATATACATACAAAAAAGACCCTAATGTTTTTAGAACTGATTTTGACATGAGGCTACCTTTTGCTTCTCAATTATTTTAAGCAGATTAAATCAAGGTTATCGAAGTGCAGTATACTACTTTATAAAAAATGGTTAAAGCATGATGCCCCTCCCCTCACCTGCAGTAGTATGAAACTGCCCGAGAAGAAATTTTATGAGACTTAGAGATATTCAGTGTGGAAATGACTAGGAAAACATTATTCTTCACAAAAATTTATTAGGTATCATCTTATAAGTAAACATTCTCATGCTCTAATAATGTTTCCTTTACAAATTAACTGCAGACAAGAGGGAGCAGATTAATAACAAAAGCACCTATCATAAAGATCTTGGTTCTTAGCTGCCTACTAATGAGTGGAATCCCCATTGCGTCCTCACATCCTTTGCCTTAGAACTGCAGAACAGCTTGTGCGTTCCATTCATACATTTGCTATCACTGACCATTGGAGACTATCCACTAGATGAGAGTAGGTGTTGTATGTCAGATTTTTCCATATATATTTAATGCAGCTATATGAAATTGCCTTTATTTGGGCCTTCCTGAAATAAGAAAGCAGCAATTTCATGTGGTTCAACTCCCATGTGCATTTTTTTTAGTATACACAAAATACGCTTACATATGTGATATGTGTACTATTTTTTTTTTGTGATATGTGTACTATTATATTTTATCCATGTATATGATGGGTAAATGTTTGGCTTATGTGTAATGTGATAACACTCTTATCAAGAAAATAATTTTAAATTATTGGGATGTTCACTAAATCTAAAGGGACTAGAATAGAAAGTGCCAGAGAACTTATTTAATAGGGGTGCTTTGCTTTGAACCTTTCTTAGTGTGCATTAATTTGCAGAGGCATATTTATGTATCTCAACACAAGAGTCATTCTTCAAGCCTGCTCATTTTCTTTTAATCTTTCTTTCTTCCATTTTCCATTCTTTCTTCTTCCTCTTTCACTCCCTGTCTCCTTTCTTCCTTTTATCCTTTCTTCATTTCTTTTTTTTCTCTTTAACATTTTTCTTTGATTTTTTCTCAAAGCTCCAAACCCTCACATTTATCCTTATCCATCTCTCTTCACGCTTCTTCAGTTTTATGGTATATTTTCCTCATTAATTGTTATTGTGTCCATCTCTCTCTCTCTCTCTCTCTCTCTCTCTCTCTTTCTCTCCCTCCCTCCATCCCTCTCCCTCTTTCTCTGTTTGTCTCTGTCTCTCTATCTCATTTCCTATCTCTCTTCATATATATATATATATATATATATATATATATATATATATATATATATATCTGCATGTGTACTGAAAATAATGTGCTAAGTCTCTGAATAATGCTACATATGTATATATTTATCAGGACTGACCATTTGACAGCTCTCATTAGCATAATTACCAAAATAGGAACTGAACAAAACCCTCACTAATATACATTCGAAAATGTTTGGGGGAAAGTCAAAAAACCACATCTCTACAGAAGAAGCATATGCAACTGGAGAAATCTGGAAGTATCACAAAGGGAAAGTACAGCAAATGGTTGTCCAGCTCTACCTCTTTTTCTGGAGCATTATCACTTTCTGGCTGAGAACTTGCTAAGTAGACTGTGTAACCTCATCACCAACCCACAACGATATGCCTGCGTCCTCCTCCCTTGAACCTGGGTTACCATTATAAACCACTGCATCTGGAATTTTTTTATGTGGCTCCTGAAATCAAACACTGGTTATAGTATTTACAAGGCACATAATTTCCTGTTATCTTCTAAGGCCCCTTTGAGAAATTCCTTTCAGTTCACATGTATCCCATCCTATCAGTCCTATTGCAAAGACTCAGTATTGGACATAAAAGCAGCTGTTTTTCTCGGTAGTACAGGTTTTAAGTTTTAAAACATAAAGATTGTATTAGCCATATATTTCTTCCTTCTGCTTGTATTTTACAGTTCTCACGTGTTGTCCCTGTCTCCTTTGTGGTTCAGAATTGCTGCATTTCAGAGGCCACAGTCTTTCATTTTGGGTGGAAAAAATTTTTCCAATTAGTGATGGTTGCTGCTTAATTTTGCAAATAAGCTGATGTGTACAAAATTTAAATGGTTGAATTTTAAGGTATATGAATTATTTATTTAGATATCCCCTTTCCTACCTTACTTATACACTTGCTTGTATTAACAGTACTGCCCTGTGTTTAATCACAGCCTTTTTTCAAAACTCCATGCTAAATATATTTTTGCAGTCACAAACATTTTATGGAAAAGATTGGTCACAAAACCTTCATGGCAGCTGTACCTAACCCTCGAATTGTATTTAATACTCTACCCAGAGAACTTCTGTATTCTTTTTTTTCTCTCTATTCATTAGGCAGACAAAAAATAAAACTTAGCAGAGACTAGTTTCTTATTAGTGTAAAAAGTTTTCCATATATGTAATTAGAAAACTGATATTTAGAAAGGTCTTAAATTTTTAGTTTCAGAGCAGTTCTTATGCTCTGCACAGAATCTGTCAGTTGGTTTTAAATCACTTGGAGTTCTTCCCATTATGTAGAAAGAACTGTCTAGGCACGTGAAAGTGACTACATATCTGCCCCTTTTACACATCTTAATGTTAAATACACCTAAAAACTAGTGGCTTAAAACAAAACCCATCTATTTTTATTTTAAATATTTTATGAGCAGTATTGGTTGTTTTTTTCTATGCATGTGGCACATGAGAATTTTTTCTGTTTATATAATAGCTGTGCTCAGATAGAAGGATTTTGTTGATTTTAATCATACTCACACATATACATATTTAAGGCCATATATATTTATATGTAACCATACACACATATATGTGTTTTCATAATTATATATATGTATATATATGCATGTGTGTATATGCATATATATATATGTATATACTCAGAAGAGAGGAAAGATGGCTCTCAAGACCCCTTGCATTTTCATTTTGAGTATTAATCACACATTTACTTGTTCTTTTTAAAAACTGCTTTAATTTTTGAGATATATATTTATGTGTAAAATATAATACAATTTTGGTCTCTTTTTTATTATACATATACATATATATGCATATATATGCATATGTATATATATATATAGTTCTATAAATACAACCTGTTTAATTTGTATAAAGTTACTTGTGTAGGCTATTCGGTACTGGATAATTGATTAATGTGTTTTTTTCTAGGTAAGAACATGTCACTTGTTCTTACCATCTTCTAGTTGCTTGTAAGAGCCATAGCAATGGGGATATTGTGATAGGAGATTGTGTATCATAGGAATACCAGAAGCTTCAGTCAGTAGGCATCACCACCATGACTTCTTGAACATGACCTGGGCAAGGAAATCCAATGTGCCAATATAGATTAGGAAAATGCAGCAGCTTTAACCTTACCCCAAAGCTACCAATGCTTCTTACATATCACCTGCCATTCAAGGCTTAGGCTAAGAATTTCATATTTATATGCTTTTCATTTAAGCATTCTAAGTAGTTGCTAGCCAGAATCATCTTAAACTGTAGGGACTTTGTCTTTAAGCACTATACTATGTCTTTAAGCAAAGTGTCAGAGTGTATGTTCATATTAAATGTACTAGCTTTAGCATATGACTTTGTGAATTTGGCTGACCTTGCTCACAAATTGGGACCTGTTCTTGTTATTTAGATATCTGGCAGAAGAAGGAGAATTGAGATATTAAGACTTTCTAAAAATGTATCTGTCCAAGACAGAATAAACCTGCCAGAAAATCACCATGGGGGACTGTTTAAAAATCATATAATTCATTGTTACTTTCCCCCAAGAAACACAGTTTGTACCAAGCATTCATGATACTCTATCAGTAAAAATTTAATGTTAATAATTGAGTGGAATATTGTTTATGTGGACTGAAACTTAAAGGCTTATTAACATCAACTACAATGTTCTACAAGTAAGCTATATATAAATAGGTGACTTCTTTGAAGGATTAACATAAATGAACAAATCAAGTTATTTTCAACTATGCATATGTGTGTAACTGAGTTTATGTAGGTGATCTTGGAGGCCCACAGTGATGTATTACCCTGGAAGTGGAGTCATGGGCAGCTCTGATCTCCATGACAATTCTATGAACAGAAATTGGATCTTCCACAAAAGCCCTACATTTTCTTAATTATGAGTAATCTCTTCCTTTCCAAACAATGAAAAATTTTAAACAAGTAGGTACAATGATATTTGGGGGGGGGATCAATAAAGCTGAAAATACCAGGCAGATGAAACAAAGTAATGGGCTTGAGTTTTATGCTGTTTGAAGGAGGAGCTGGTGCAGGAAAAGTATAACATTCAAAAGGAAGGATTAGTGCTTTTTTGCTTATAGATAAAGCATTTTTTATTGCAGTGTGAGATGGAAGATCTGTGACTTACACTTGAACATTCCAATGTTCTAGCCTTATGTTTGCTAAGAAATACATCATTCAGTTCTGTCTTGTCTTTAAGGCTCTTGATAAATGTTACCTCAGGGAATAGTATTTAATTGTGGGTGTTTATCATATTTGACCACAAAATACCCTCTTTGTTCTTAAATTATTTTCCAGTATTATTTGTTACATGGTCTTCATAGTATGTAGGAAACACATAGCATGTAACAGAATTTCAAAAATGAAGGTTTATTGGATAATGAGAATAACTATATACATTACTATATAAACATTATGTTTTACATACTTTTAAAAAGTTGAGTCTTTTTTTATTTGGCATAGAATTACACTTTTAAAAAAAGCTCTTTTGACCTTTCTCAGGAAGTTTTCTATTCATTAGTAAGTACTAGGCTCATGGCTATTACCTGGGACTGTGAAGTTTGAATTTGCCGAAGGTGCCAGAGGCACTGTCACATAGTGTCCGATGGCTTTAAAAATAAACACTGTCACGTCTGAACAAGTGGAAGAAATAGCTACCCCTGCTGGGCTACAGCTCCTTCTCTGTTTGCTGTCCAGAAGCTCTGCCTGGGGTTGAAACATTGAATGCTTCCCTGAGATGTCTAAATGCATCCCTTGCTGGGAAGCAGGATGAAAACTCGTGGATTCTCATGGTCTGAATTTCCCCACAATATTATTAACTTTTTCAACTTTTCCTCCCAAAGGCCACCATACAGAGTAAACAAAGAAATAAAGCAGTTCTTTTGGCATGCATCACAGTGTGAACTTCAGTTCCCCTCTTTTGCTGTCTTGAAGAATTTAGGACAAAATGTTGCTTTGTGGAATGAAAGAGTTTCCTTGGTGGTCCCTCAAGTTATGTTGACTCAGATTCTGACATGTTCTACTTCCTGATTTGTGCCCGCTCTTAAAAGAATTCTTATCTTCTATGTGCTCTAAATTCTTGGAGGCCACAGAGTTCTTATTTCCTATCAATTCTGGGTACTTGGCTTTCTGGGAAGCAGAGATACAGAGAGAATATTTTCGAAAGTAATGTACTTTACATTTGAAATAAAGTATCTGATCTAATATAGAAATATTTTCAAATCTTTAAACTTGACTTTAAAAACTACTCACAATAAAAATAATATATAATATGAAAAAATAAAAGTGTTTAAATGTGCAAACACAAATATATAAAATATGATGCACATTTGATGGTTTGCAAGTTAAAGCTGAGGTAATTAAACAGTTGAAATAGAAACTATTGTCTTTTTATCTTTATGGGACACTCCATCCAAAATAAGAATTTTGGTACTAATTGCAAATCTCGAGATCCTGCATATTAAATTTGGCATTTCTATATCACCTTAAAAATTGGGGTAATGAAGAAGAAAGAAATGAGAGAAAGCACTGTAGGATGTAAGCAACTGCTTGCCCCTGAGGCTGCTCTGATTCTCTCTTATACTTTGCACATCAGTTACAGCAAGTGTGAAAGAGTAGTTCAGAGCTCCTGTTTAATTTCAGTTAGGTTCCAATATAAAAGAAGCACATAATTAAGAAAATCATAAATGTGCCCTCATGATCTCTGGAAAATAGCAAGGCTCTTTATCTGATCCATTTAATACTGTTTATTGAGGAAGCTAATTTAGCAAGAGACAAGGGGAAGGAGAAATTAGGCTGCCTTCCCCATGGAGAATATAAACACAACATCAGAGCATCAGCATCTATCTCATGTCTAAAAGAAGGGAGAGTCGAAAGCATTGTTCAAAAGTCATATGCATGAGACAATCCAATATTCATTTACTGATTTTTTTAAAAAAAAATCTCACTATGCATTTACTCTTTAGCTACTATGCTAACTCAGCACTTAGGAAGCAAAAAGGCAGAAAGTAATAAGGTGACATAAACAGCTACTGCTCTAGCCTCCTGGGAAACATGAGCACTAAAGATATACAGGGAATAAATTACAGTTCTGATATCAGAGATGAAACATATAGATGTGTGATGATGAGAAAGGGAGAAGCTCAGAAATTCACACAACCAAGGCACTAGGAAGGGAATAGTACATTAGAGGTTGCTGGTCATGCTACGAAATACCAGAAGTCCATTACTTTCCAATGTGTCATTTCCAAGTCATAAGCACAAGTAGAATACTTGCAAAATTGCAGATATTGAGTCTTATTTCCTAGGTGTTTGGAGTTGGCTCCTGGACCACTGCATATACTCATGAAAGCCCGGGGAAGACTTTTGCATTATTGATTAAATCCACTATGACAAGCTGGATGTCTCAAGATTATCATTTGGGCAAGATATATACATTAGGATTGTAACTGGAGTGGCGGGCGAGTCTCTTCCATCTCTTTTCAACTAATCATTACAATTCTTGTCTTTTCTTCATTTTAGTTGTTGATATTATGAATGAAAATTGGTTTCTAATCATTCTTGGACATTCAGAAAATGTTTAAGGTTTATCATTAAAGATACTGCACTGACATTATGGTCTTTTATTAAAAGTTAATTTCTAAGACAGTTTAAGGTCAACATAGCCATTAAAGGGTTTAAACAGCCATCACCGTACTGTTAATTAATCTGGGGCACTACTTGGAATAGGACACTGCCTTTGTGCATGACCTGAACCTCTGTTTAAATTGGAGAAGTAATAGGGTTGGTGGATTCTGTAATGTAAGTAGCATATAGGCTAAGTGTTTGAATAAAATGATGCCAGAATGTACATTGCTCCCTTGATATCTTAAAGCTGGTCAGTAGAAGCTATGCTTTCATCTTTCCCTTTAGTGTGTGAGGTCAGTTTTTACCTGAACTGGAAATGGAAAATTGTTGGGACTACACATTTTCCTCACCTCCCATTCTTCTGCATATTCAAAATATCTCAGATCACTCAGTCCTCTCTAGGAACAGGGGCCACTTTACATTTTGCACCCACTCAATAGAGTGTACAGTTTCAAGTTTTCTTAAATGGCTACTCTCTCTATTTAAAGATCTTATTACTTCTGTAATATAACTACAGTTTCATCAGATAGAGTTATCTCTAAACCAGATAAATCAGCACAGTTAGACATCTCAAAATATGGAAACCATTTGAAGTATGTCATTTGCTTTGAACTTTGGAAATATTTTTAAATTATATTTTCTGGGATTGATATAATAATATATTGGGATTGAGTATATATATATAATGAACTCAAATATTTGAGTATTGCAAATACAGAAACTATAGCTCTGAGGGTATGCTCCTTTTCTTCTAGGTCTTAATATGAAATCTGCCTTGTTTATTTTTTTAATCCAGTGACTTTCTTCCCACACTATCTTCTGACATCTCTACTTTACAGCTTTTTTAAACAGGTACAAGGGAACCGCAACTGAACCTTACCTCAAAGCCACCGTGTCGGACTGTACTTTACACTTTGGTGTTTATTAATATTTTGCAAAAATAAAAATCTCACTATAATACACAGGAATCCAATTGTGACTTTAGGTCATGCAAGTAATCATGCAAAGTCATAGTATTTGCTTCTGTTTTGTGTGTGATGGATATCTGGCAGAAGTAAATTAAGAAAATCATTTTGGCTGAAATTTTAGAGAGTACTAAACAACAGCTAGTCAAGGCATTCTGACAGAACCTTTTCCTATATATGGAAGCAGAAGTATGTGGATTTTGATTAGATTAGGGGCTACAAAAGGAAGACGAGAGGAACCACATGCTAAAAACTCTTCCTTCCCAACAGTACTATTATCAAGTTTCAAAATATGAATTAAAAATAACATTACATATTTCACCATAACAGACAGAAATATCAAAATAGACAGTGTTTACCTTTATCAAGGTCATATTTACTTAAAGAGTAAAAACAAATAAAGTTTGCATGAATTTTCTCATGGGATTGTGAGTATGATACTAATACTGTTTTTGTGTTTTGATAGGCATCACTGAATATGAAGAGTAAGGCCCCTCCAGAGGACCCTAATATTTTTCTAAGTCTTTGTGGATATGTCTGTGCCTTTACCACTCCTACACTGGCTCCCACAAAAAGGTCTCTGGCCAGGACCATGAATGGATTGAGAAAGGTATATACTGGCTGACGAGTCTTGAGATTCAATGTCTCAGTGTGCTCTGGAGTCTGTTGAAAATGTCGATAACAAGTTAAGGCAGACATGATAGTGAGGAATAGCAGTTGCTTGAGGACAAGGGATGTGCTTGCTCTTCAAGAAGGTTGACATTGTGGACACTTCAGTAGGTTAATAGGTCCTTCACCAAAAAGATATTGGGAGCACACTGGTTCTCTACTACAAATTGAAGTATGTATGAACTATGGAGTATGTTTGAGTGTGTGAGTATGTGTGTTTGTAGGCATGTGTGTGTTGTGGTCTGTGTGTGTGTTGTGTGTGTGTGTGTGTGAGTATGTGTGTATGTTTGTGTCTTTGCTGCTCAGAGAATGACTTTATATAGAGCAGACAATATAAAATGGGGTGAACTTAAATTTTATTTCTCAATGGACAATGTTGTATACAGCCCTCTAGCCAAGTGAAATATTCATCCTACTAAATACATATTTAAAAGAGAAGTAATTTGTTAAATGTATTAATTATGTCACATATATTTAGCAAGTAAGCTGGGAATTGTATTAAAATGCTAATTAAAGTGATTAACATTGGATAGCATGAAGTACTATAATATTTTGCTATAATTGACGAAGTATGTAATGTTAACAATTGACTATGGTGTTATTTCTGTTATAAAATCAAACACTCTAAAACAACCCTGAGATTCTACTTCACACGAGAAAGAATGGCTGAAATCAAAACCTCAGGTGACAGCAGATGCTGGCAAGGATCTGAAGAAAGAGGAATACTCCTCCATTGTTGGTGAAATTACAAGCTGGTACAGCCACTCTGAAAATCAGTCATATGTGTTCTCAGAAAATTGGATATAGTACTACCTGATGACCCAGCTATACCATTCCTGGGAATATACCCAAAAGAACTCCAACATCTAACAGGAACACATGTTCCACCATGTTCATAGTAGCCTTATTTATAATAACCCGAAGCTGGAAAGAACCCAGATGTCCTTCAACAGAGGAATTAATACAGCAAATGCACCACAATTTGCACAATGGAGTACTACTTAGCCATTAAAAAAATGACATCATGAAATTCTTAGGCAAGTGGATTAAACTAGAAGATAACATCCTGTGCTACAAAACCCAGTCACAAAAGAACAACCATGGTATTCACTCACTTAGCCCAAAACTTAGACTACCCAGACAATTCACAGACCATATGGAGCTCAAGAAAAAGGAAAACAAAAATGTGGGTGCTTCAGGTCTTCTTAGAAGAAAGAACAAAATATTCACCAGAGGTAGACGGTGGGAGGGACATGGGAGAGAGAGAGAATGGGGAGTAGAAAAATGGGGGGCAGTATTAGGTATGCGAGGAGATGGAGAAGATATATAAAGGGTCAGGAATTTGAACATAGGTGTGTAACAATGGGGAATAGGGAACTAGGGGGTGCTACTAGCAAGTCACAGATGCCTGGAAAGCAAGAGACTCCCAGGAACCAACATGGGTAAAATTAACTGAAATTCCCAATGAAGTGCAGGGAGAATCCCTAGAGACCATATCCAGAGGTCAGGCAAGGCCCCCGGTTGGGGGATGAAGCCATCTACTCATCTCCAAAATTTTAACCTAGAGTGCCTCCTGTCTAAATGGGGACCAATTGTCCAGCAGAGACAGAGGGAAATGCCATCCAGAGACCTATCTCATATTCAGACACCAAATCTATACACTATTGCTGATGCCAATAAGTGCTTGCTGACAGGAGCCTGTTATAGCTGTCCCCTGAAAGACTCTGCCAGAGCCTGACAAATACAGATGAGGATTGCTCACAGCTGACCATTGGACTAATCACTGGAAGGCTAATGGAGAAATTAGAGGAAGGTTTTAAAAAGCTGAAAGGGTTTTCAATCCATAGGAAGAACAGCAATATCAACCAACTGGAATTCCCAGTGCTCCCAGGAACTAAACCACCAACCAAAGTGTACACACAGAGGGATTCCTGGCTCCAGCCACATATCTAGCAGAGGGTGGCATTGTCTGGCATTAACTGGAGGAGAAGCCCATGGTCCTGCGAAGATTGGATTCCCAGGTGTAGGGGAATGTCAGGGCCATGAGGTTGGAGTGCATGGATTGGAGGGTGGGCATCCTTATAGAAGCAGGGAGAGGGGAGATGGGCAGCAAAGTTCTGAGCAGAAGCCAGGAAAAGGGATAACATTTGAAATGTAAATACATAAAATATCCAATAATAAAAATAAACCACTCAGATTTATAATACAACCCTATGAGTAAAAGAAACTTAGGTGAGAAAATAATCTATTTACCTTAAAATTCTAGGTTCCAGGCTATCATTGAGGGAAGTTAAGGCAGAAACCTGAAGCATCCGTCCCTACTATTAGACATCATTACATCATTACCCCTAGTCAAGAAACTCATTTCAGAGACATGTAAATGTGACAGAACCATGGAGGATGCTGTATCTTGCCTGACAGTCAGGAAAATGATAATGTAGACTTCGCTGTTGTTTAACATCACCTGTCTACAGAATGACTGCCATTATTGGGCTAGGCCCTTCTGGAGATATTAACAACCAAGCGAATATCCTGTAGCTGGCCGTAAGCTGCTCTCATCTAGGCATTTCTAAACTGAGATTATCTTCACAGATAATTCTATGTTCTCTCAAGTTGAGAGTTAAAGCCAAGAGGTTAGGATGCTTACTAAGAAACATAAAATATAGGGACAAAGATAAAGAAATCAGGGAAACACACATTATAAACAATTTTATCTAGTATTAGTCTGCAAAAAATTTCCTTTGATACAGATATTCTAGCATTGCAACAATCACAATATAATGATGTCTCCCTCCTATATGCAGCATAGTCCGGAACCCTAAAGACTGTGTCTTCCCATGCACACTCGTCTACAGCTAGACACCCCTCTCAAAGTCTAAGTGCCGGGAAAAAGGTGACAATGCAGTTGTTTGTTTTTTTGTTGGTCTTTTTGATAGGGCCCTTTGAGAGCATCTGCAGGACTCTGGTTTTCTGTCTATAGTACAAAGCAAAACCAAACCAAACATACAAAACTGCAACTAAACAACAACCAACCAAACAAGCAAAAACCAGAACAAAACAAGACAAAAAAGGATAGTTATATAAAATAAATGAATGAATTACAAGATGAACAAGATGAAGCTACTATTCTGTTTGAATGTTAAGGAAGGCCTTAGGAAAGTCTCCCCTTTAAATAATAAGGCTTTATTCTAAAGAATGGCTAGGTAGAAGAGGGAAATCACTCATGCCTGAAAAGGTTGCAAATACACTTTTCCTGAAAAGACCATTAAATTCCTCTTTCCTTGCCCTTTGGTGCTCATTTTTCTGCTCAGGTTGTATTTTAATAGTGTTAGATTTTAGGAGTGTCAATGAGATGGAAAATAAAAGTGGAAACTTTGTGATTAAAAATCTTTTCCAGAACATACTATGTAACCTAGACTAGAAACAGAAGAACAACATTTTTATTTTAGCAAACCATGAAATGTGAAAGGTGAATAAAACCAAGATAATTTGATTATTAAATTAAGGATGAAATTATTATTATAGAAAAAATATCTTTCTCCTGAAATACTATGGTCAGAATTGAATGTATTGATCATTTAATGTACTGCAGTAACATGTGTTACTATAACAGAACATCATAAAATTATGACATAAGAATAAATTTCTCATTCATCAGTACCTTCACTGAAATATTAATTCAATAGTTTAATATATAGGAAGGAAGCTTTTTAAATAAGAATTCTAATATGAAGGTAGTTTCTTCTAGTATTTTTGCTCCTTATACTTATTTACAATTTATATTGTATTTATATTAAAATAAATTATTCAAAAATGATAAACTTGGCAAACTTGAGGTGTCTTATTTATTTTTTATGATTAGACAACTGCCAGAATCTTTCCTTTAAAATTTTTAAAACGATAGCTTAAAATTTGAAGAGATGGATCATTTATGTACTCTATGCTCATTGTAACTAGGAAGATCTTAATGCACACTATCAAACCTTTTTTTTTTAAAAAAAGCCAAGCACTGACAAAAATGTATTCATATACTTTTATGCAAAAATACTTAAAATTTGTTCATTTATCTTTGTTTTTTAAAATAAAGTTGTTCAATAAAAAAGAAAAAGAAAATGTTTATCAAAGCAGATACTAGCCCCAAAGCTTTAAATACCCAAGAAACAATTAACAGACTTCAAGAAGTTCAAAAATAAGAAAAACCAAAGTGGGGATGCTTCAGTCCTTATTAGAAAAGAGAACAAAACTATCATGGGAGGAAATAGATGGACAAATAGTGGAGCAAAGACTGAAGAATAGATTATTCCAGAGACTGCCTCACCTGGGGATCCATCCCATATGCAGTCATCAAACCCACTCATGATTTCTGATGCCAAGAAGTGCTTGATGACAGGAGCCAGACATTGATGTCTTCTTAGAGGTTCTGTCAGAGCCATACTGATATAGAGGAGGAAGCTTACAGCTAACCTTTGGACTGAGCGTCGGGACTCCAGTGGAGGAGCTAGAGAAAAGACTGAAGGAGCTGAAAGGATTTGCAACCCCATGGGAAGAACAACATAATCAACCAACCAAATCCTCCAGAGCTCCTAGGGAATAAAACACCAACCAGTCAGTACACATGGAGAGACCCATGGCTCCAGCTCCATTTCTACCACAGGATGGCATTGTCTGGCATCAGTGGGAGGAGAGGCCTTTGGTCCATTGAAGGCTCATTTTCCAAGTGTAAGGGAATGCCATGGCGATGAGGTAGGAGTGGGAGCTTCTTCATGAAAGCAAGTGGATGGAGGAAGGGGGTATAGTAGGAAATACTTGAAACTGAATCTTACTCTTTTCACACTTTTGAATTTTTAGAAGGAGGATGCATCATAGGTCATTTACTTTTATAAATTTTTGTTTATTATTATCATTATTCTTTAATTAATTTACAGTCCAGTAATTATTCCTCTACCTGTTCACCCTCTGACCGTTCTTCTCTCACTGAGGATAGACCATGCAGTCTTCTGCTATATGTGCTCTGGCCATTTATAATGCTTGAGAAAGAAGAAACGCTATTAGTGGTTTCAAGTGCAGTTGATTCGACTATTTAAGTGGGTTTATATGTTTTAGAATCAAACAGAATAATTTTAAAACAGTGACTGTTGCAGGAGTGGCTTCTCTCATTTTATGATGTGAGTATAAGGATGTAACTTTTGTCACCAGGCTTGGCAGAAAGTGGCTTTATTGTAGAGTCACCTTTTTGACTTCCTAAAGCCATATACTTTGTCTTTCTATGGACTCTTCAGCACACTGAGCATCTCGTTTGTCTTTTTTCTTCTTTCTGCCTTTGTGACAGAGCTATGACAACATGTTTACAAAAAGGTTTACTAAATGTTTTGTCAGCTAAACACAGTGATCCCTAAGACATTATGTGATACACCTGCCAGTGTCCTGCTCGGACACCATCATGGGCTTCCCTGCAGTACATGGGAACAAATGCAGAGACCCACAACAGAACCATGAATTAGAGTTATAGCCCTTTAAATACTCCACCCTAAATGGAGTGTCTCCATTCATGTCCTCACCTAAGGGCTCAGGGAAAATGCGGGGAGGGGCATCGAGATTCAGAGAGCCAGTGGAGTAGAAGAAACCAGACCATGTAAGTGCATCAGGAACAATTTGGAGTGTGACAGCATGGACAGACTGTACCTGTCTAAGCCACATTAGTCACTAGCACTCAGAGAGGGAGTGGACAAAAACCCTCATGGTTGTTTCAGAAACTGGAAACACTTGATAAACCTTCTAAAACAAAAAATCCCTCTCTGAGGGATTCTGGGTATACAAACAACACATAAGGACTGGGGCCAGGTCCAGCAGTAGATAAATATCACAACAAAACAAAGTGGTATCAGTGGACGATTTTTCCCCCCTAATACAATGTCTGGGCGTTTTGTCATAATGTTCTTTTGCTTATGTATTAGTGTTTCAGATTACGTGATTATATTCGATTTCTGTGTGTGCGATTGTGTTTCGTCATTTGGATGTTTCTTGTCCTTTCCCTTTGATTCCTTTTCTTCTGCTTGTTGGTTAATTTTGTCCTGTTCTGAATTTCTTGTTTTTGATTTATTTTGTCTTTATTTATTTATTTCTAAATGATGCTCATTTGTTTTCTAAAGAGAGAGAGTGAAAGGGGGGCGTAGATTAACTTGCTTAGGGATATGCAAAGGACCAAGGAAGAGTTAGGGGATGGAATCCTTCAGCAAAATATATTGTGCTCATTGTAACTAGTAAGATTTTAATGCATACTATCAAACTTTTAAAAAATCAAGTACTGACAAAAATGTATTCGCGTACTTTTATGCATAAATGCTTAAAATCTATACATTTATCATTGTTTTTTAAAATAAAGTTGTAAAAAAAAAAAACAGTAAGAGTTCCGAAAGGTTTGAAGACTGGTGAGAAGGGGATCTGAGCAGCCAGGGAGCAGAGAGATCTCTGCCGAATGCTCACAGAAAGTGTGCCCCTGCCCTGCCTGATCCAGGGACCAGGAACCCAGCATCGGGACCTCTGTTCCCACCTGGCAACTTTGGGGCACAGAACAGGGCTCGGTCCATCTGCCATCTGGACCAGTGGAGATCCAGGGACACAGACCAGGTACAAGGGAAAGGTAAGAACATATCACTGACAACAAGATGGCAAGAAAAAAGCAAAAGAGCATATCACAAGGAAACCAAGACAACCTGGCAACACCAGTACCCAGCTCTCCCATCACAGCAAACATTGGAATGCCAAACACTCCAGAAAAGGAAGATGCAGACCTAAAATCATACCTCAAGACACTGATAGAAATCCTTAAACAAGAACGGGAGGAAAAGCAAAAAGAATAAGAATCTTGTAAAGAAGACACAAGAAAAAACACTCAAAGAATTCAAAGAACTAGAGGAAAACAGAACCAAAGAGATGAAGGAATGGAAGAAGGAATTTAAATCAGAAATTGACACAATAAAGAAAACACTAAAAGAGACAACCCTAGTGGTAGAACACACACACACACACACACACACACACACAACAAACAAACAAACAAAATAAATAAAACAAAAAACAAAAAAAAAAACAAAAACAAAAAAAGAAATCAGGAATCACAGAAGAAAGCATTTTCAATAGACTACAAGAGATGGAAGAGAGAATGTCCGGGGCCAAAGACAACATTGTAAACATAGACAAAACAGCCAGAGAAAATTAAAAAAACCAAAAAGCTCCTAACCCAAAATATCCAGGAGATCCAGCACACAATGAGAAGTCCAAATCTAAGGATAATAGGAATAAAAGAGGAAGAAGAATATCAACGAAGAGGAACAGTAAATATCTTAAACAAAATTGTAGAAGAAAACTTCCCTACCCTTAAGAATGAGATGACCACAAGCATAAAAGAAGCCTTCAGAACTCCAAATAGGTTGGACCAGAAAAGAAATACCTCCCGACACATAATAGTCAAAACAGCAAGTGCCCAAAGCAAAGAAAGAATACTAAAAGCAGTAAGGGAAAAAGGTCAGGAAACATATAAAGGCAGACCAATCAGAATCACACCAAATTTCTCAACAGAGACTATGAAAGCTAGAAGAGCCTGGACAGACATCATGCAGACCCTAAGAGATCACAAGTACAAGCCCAAGCTACTATACCCAGCAAAACTACCAATCACCATAGATGGAGAGATGAAGATATTTTAAGACAAATCTAAATTTACAAAATATCTGACCACAAACCCAGCACTAAAATGAATTATATGTGGAAAACCCGATAAAATGAGGGAAACTACATCCTTGTAAAAACAAGAAAACTCCTAAGCAAGAAAACAAAAAGAAGAAAGAAACACAGACACAACTCAACGTACAAAAGCAATAATAGCAGGAAACAGCAAACACTATTTCTTGATATCTATTAACATAAATAGACTCAACTCCCCAATAAAGAGACATAGGCTATCAGACTGGATACATAAACAAAATCCAGCATTTTGCTGCATACAGGAAACTCATCTCAGAGACAAAGACAGAAACTATCTCAGAGTAAAAGGTTGGGAAAAAAACTTCAAAGCAAACAGCCCCAAGAAGCAAGCTGGACTGGCTATTCTAATATCAAATAAAGTAAATTTCCAACCAAAAGTTATCAAAAAAGATAAGGAAGGACACTATTTACTCATTACAGGGGAAATCTGTCAGAAGGAACTCTCAATCCTTAACATATATGCTCCAAATACAAAGGCACACACATTCATAAAAGAAACCCTACTAAAGCTCAAAAATTACCTTTCACCCCACACAATAATAGTGGGAGACTTTAATACCCCACTCTCTCCAATGGACAGATCATGGAAACAGAAACTGAACAAGGACACTGTAAAACTAGCAGAGACTATGAACCAACTAGAATTAATAAATATCTACAGAACATATTGTCCTAAAATAAAAGAATACACCTTCTTCTCAGCACCCCATGGCACATTCTCCAAAACTGACCACATAATTGGACACAGAACGAGCCTCAATCTATAAAAGAAGATTTAAATACTCCCATGCATCCTGTCAGATCACCATGGTCTAAGGCTGGTCTTTAACAACAACAAAGACAAGAAAAATCCAACATACACATGGAAACTAAACAACGCTCTGTTAAACGATAACAGGGTCAAAGAAGAAATAAATAAAGAAATTAAGGATTTTCTAGAATTCAATGAAAACGAAAACACAACATACCCAAACCTATGGGATGCAATGAAAGCAGTACTGAGAGGAAAACTCATAGATCTGAGTGCTTCCTAAAAGAAACTGGAGAGAGCATACATCAGCAACTTGACAGCACAGCTAAAAGCTGTAGAAAAAAAGGAAGCAGTTACATGCAAGAGGACTAGACAGCAAGAAATTATCAAACTTAGGGCAGAAATAGACCAAATAGAAACAAAAAGAACTACTGAAAGCATCAACAAAACCAAGACCTGGTTCTTTGAGAAAATCAAAAAGATTGATAAACCCCTAGCCAGACTAACTAGAGGGCAAAGAGAGAGTATACAAATTAACAAAATCAGAAAGGAAAGTGGAGACATAACAACTGAAACTGAGGAAATTTAAGAAATCATCAGATCCTACTACAAAAGTCTATACTCCACAAAGTTGGAAAATCTGGAAGAAATGGATAAATTCCTAGACAGATACAAGATCCTAAAGTTAAACCAGGAACAAGTTAAACATCTAAATAATCCCATAACACCTGAAGAAATAGAATAAGTCATCAAAAGCCTCCCAACCAAAAAAAGCCCAGGTCCAGACGGATTCAGTGTAGAATTTTATTAGACATTTATTGTGGATATAACACCAATACTCTCCAAACTATTCCAAAAGATAGAATCAGATGGAATACTACCTAACTCATTTTTTGAGGCTAAATTAACCCTCGTACCTAAACCACACAAAGACCCTACAAGGAAAGAGAACTTCAGACCAAACTCGTGTATAAACATTGATGCAAAAATATTCAAGAAAATCCTTGCAAACCGAATCCAAGAACAAGTCAAAATGATCACTCACCGTGACCAAGTAGGCTTCATCCCTGGGATGCAGGGATGGTTTAATATAAAAAAATCCACCAATGTAATCCACCATATAAACAAACTCAAAGAACAAAATCACATGGTCATCTCAGTAGATGCTGAGAAAGCATTTGACAAAATTCAACGCCGCTTTTTTTTAAAAAGTCCTGGAAAGAACAGGAATCCAAGGTCCATACCTAAACATAATAAAAGCAATATACAGCAAACCAACAGCCAACATCAAACTTAATGGTGGGAAACTCGAAGAAATCCCCCTAATATCAGAAACTGCACAATCTTTCCCTACCTATTCAACATAGTACTGGAAGTCCTGGCTGGAGCAATTAGACAGCAAAAGGAGACCAAGGGCATATAAATCAGAAAGGAAGAAGTAAAAACTTCATTCTTTGCAGATAACCTGATAGTGTACTTAAGTGACTCCACAAATTCCACCAGAGAACTACTACAGCTGATAAACAAGTTCAGCAAAGTGGCCGGATACAAAATTAAGTCAAACAAATCAGTAGCCTTCCTAAATTCAAAGGACAAACACCTGGAGAAAGAAATTAAGGAAAAGGTACCCTTCACAATAGTCACAAAAACTATGAAATACCTTGGTGTGACTCTAACTAAGCAAGTGAAAAAACTGTATGACAGGAACTTCAAACCTCTAAAGAAGGAAATCGAGGAAGATCTCAGAAATTGAAATATCTCCCATGCTCATGGATTGGGATGATCAACATTTTAAAAATGGCCATCCTACCAAAATCAATCTACAGATTCAATGCAATCCCCATCAAAATTCCAACCCAGTTCTTCATTGAGTTTGAAAGATCAATGTGCAATTTCATATGGAATAACAGAAGACCTAGAATAGAGAAATCCATCTTCAACAACAAGAAAACATCTGTGAATCACTATCCCTGACTTCAAGCTATATTACAAGGCATTTGTGCTAAAAGCCTCATGTTACTGGTACAGAGATAGGCACATGGATCAAAGGAATAGAATAGAAGATCCAGAAATGAGCCCTCATGTATATGGTCACCTGATTTTTGACAAAGGAGCAGTAAACATTCAATGGGAAAAGGACAGCCTATTCAACAAATGGTGCTGGTCCAACTGGCACTCAGCATGCAAAAGAATGAAAATAGACCTTTTCTTATCTCTTTGTCCAAAGCTCAAGTGTAAGTGGATCAAAGATCTCCACATAAACCAGATACACTGAAACTATTAGATGAGAAATAGGGAAAACCTTAGAACACATAGGCACAGGAGAAAATTTTCTGAACAAAATACCAATGGCTCAAGCTCTAAGATCAAATATTAGCAAATGGGACTTAATGAGATTGCAAAATTTCTTTAAGGCTAAGGACATTTTCAAGAAAACAAAAGCGTAGCCAACAGAATGGGAAAAGATCTTTGCCAACTCCTCATCAGATAGAGGCCTAATATCCAAGGTATACAAAGAACTCAAAAAGCTAGACACCAGAGAATCAAACATCCATATTAAAAAATGGGGTACAGAGATAAACAAAGCGTTCTCAATTGAGGAATATCGAATGGCTGAAAAACATCTAAGGAAATGCTCCACATCCTTAGCCATCAGGGAAATGCAAATCAAAACAACCCTGAGATTCCACCTCTCACCAGTCAGATTGGCCAAGATCCAAAACACAGATGACAACAGATGCTGGCAGGGTTGTGGAGAAATAGGAACATTTTTCCACTGTTGGTGGGGTTGTAAATTGATATAACTGCTCTGGAAATCAGTCTGGTGATTCCTCAGAAAATTGGACATAGTACTACCTGAAGGTCCAGCTATTCCACTTCTAGGCATATACCCCAGAGACACTCCAATATACAACAAAGTTATATGCACCACAATGTTCATAACACTTCTATTTATAATAGCCAAAAGCTGTAAATAACCCAGATGTCCTTCAGTAGATGAATGGATACAAAAATTGTGGTACAATTACGCAATGGAGTACTACTCAGCCATCAGAAACAATGACTTAACCAAATTCTTAAGAAAATGGTTGCATCTAGAGAATACCATCCTGAGTGAGATAACCCAGTCACAAAAGAACAGACACAATATGCAGTCACTGATAGTGGGATGCTAACCCCAGAGGCTTGGACTGCCCTAGAAACAACTCACAGAGTGTGTGAAGTTCAAGAAAATAGGAAAAGAAAAGAACAGAAACAAACAAACAAACAAACAAACAAAAAAAAAACCCCGTTATTCTCAATCCTTACACACCAAGAAAACGTTGACTAATTCCGGTTTACACCCTGTTTTACATGTACTTTTTGCTCATTGTAACTAGTAAGACCTTACTGCAGAATATCGAACCTCAACAAAAAGAAAAAAAAAAGCCAAACACTGACACAATTGTATTTGTATACATTTATACAAAAATATTTAAAACTTTTTCTTTCTTTTATCTTTGTTTTTTAAAATGAAGTTTAAAAAAACAAGTAATAAAACAGATATTTAAACAATAAAAAAAGAAAAAGAAAAAATCTACTTTGAATAAAAGCAAAAACAATCAAAAATAGTAAACATAAAATAAGTCCTCATTTAAAAATTTTTGGCCCTATGAATTAAGTCACATTTGAAGCAGGGAACAGAATATATGTAGTACCTTCATTTATTCATCCATAAAATGTATGCTAAATATACATCTCTCAAAATGAGCCTATAAATAACCTTTATGTTCTACATTATGTCAAAAAGAGTAAATAATTGTGGTTTGACTCTGTTGAGCTCTGTTTTGTTCTGCTTAGCCAATGATTAAAGGAATTATAGTTCAGAATGTGTGGACAAGTTTGTTAGTCTACTACTCTGGAGTAAGATACAGGAAAATTATTACAAGCTTGAAGCCAATCTAATCAACATCTTAAGACATCCAAAGCTACAGAGTAAATGACAATTCTGATAAAACAAATGGCACTGTATTTCTATCTTCTTAGGTGGCAGACATCATCTCTCAGTCTTCTTTTGGGATACAGTATTACATGACATTGATGAGAGTCTCTATTAACAGTACATTATATGCCAAATCATCATAAAACACAGAAATGACACTTTTGCAGCTGAAGTGTGCTGTGAATGGAATGTTGTGCTACATTCATATCTCCTATGCTGAAATTCTCACACACTTGACACAGATTTTGTTAGTGATGATTCATGAGTGATTATGTCATGATGGTGGAGCCCTCATTAGGGCATTAGTGCCAATAATGGAATAGATATAGAAGAGATGAGCTCATCCCACATTATGGGTACACAAGAGCAGATAGCCACATTAAACATACAACAGGATACTAACCAAAATGAACTCATGTGTCTCCAATATTGGATTTGTGGCCTGAGACTGTTAGAAACATTTGTTATTTAAAACACTCAGACTGTTCTATTTATTATTAAGCAGCACTGGTATTATTTTAAATATGTGCTTCTTATTCTTTTACAATTATTTTATATTCATATCTTAAATTGTACTTAAGAACATTAAATCGCATTGGGAAACTATAAATTTAGCATGGAAATCCATCCCCAATATGCAGTGAAATACAAACCATTATGGAAAACAGTATTTGCTTTATTTTCCCATAGTGTATTCTTATGTACCGATACTAATGTCTCTTCATTAAATATGAATGAACAAGAGAATCTATGACCAGAATGAGAAAGGAGGAGACTTGTTAGTGGTATTGTGGGAGACTAAACATCTGAACCAATTCTCTACTGCAAATCATTAGAATCTTGGATTACTGAGGATTTTCATTTCTAAGCTCTAAGTAGACAAACTCTGACAGTGGCTTGCACAATTGGCATTATTACTGGAAAATAACTTTAACTATCTCTTTTGCTGAAGATAACTGTGACGAGTCCTATCACATGGGAACAGATCATAAAATCTCCCAAGACAAGAAATTCTCTAGGATATTCTCTCTCCACACAATAATTTTATGAAAGTATATGTGATGTTATCCAGTTATCCAGTTGAAGGTAAGAAGGCCATTTTGCTTACCCCAAACTGTGGGCTTAAAGTACTCTACACCTTACACTAACTAAGAGTAGCAACTACTACAGCAAAGTCTGCACCAACAACTGGAAACTAGAGACAATTCCACATTTTTAAGCTTATAGCCTACAGTGATTCACTCTAAAATTAAGTCCACAATTAAAATCAGAAATGGCAGTTTGGTAGAGGTATTATACACCTTTAATCCCAGTACTTGGGAGGGAAATCTCTTTGGGTTTGAGGCCAACCTGGTGTATAAACAGCTGGGGCTACACAGAGGAAACTCTGTCTCAAATAACAAGATGAAATAAAAATTCATTACTAGTAAGTCATGCTGACTTGTTCCTCTTAATTTCCTTGCACATAGGACTTTGAAGTCTATCACTTAAAAATGTTTAAAACATGTAAAGCATGACTTCATATAGCCGGGAATAATATAAATGATAGTTTTAGTTAGGTGAATTGCAATAGGTTATCAATGAGAGACCTATTTTAAAAATAATATTCTAGCAATTTCTTATTAAATACCCAGATAAACACAAGTATATGTAGAAATAATTTTTGGTGCTAGAAGCAATCTAAATACAGAATGTATTGTTACCTGTAAATGGAATTAACATAGAGGTAATAATATCAATTATTATTAAATTGTAGAAGTAGAAAATCTAAAAAAATGTAGAGATTTTTGAATGACCATATATTTGTTAATTAATACATATGAAGTATCATAATAGAATGATGCATCAGCATTCAATAAATGAGGCTAACTATAAATTAATTAAAACATTGTAAACAACTTAACTCAATGATTACTTTAGTAATTAACTAATTTTCACACTTTATTAGAGCTTCACTTAAAAAACTGTGTGTCTGACTGCCTGTCTAAGAAAGCTTTGTAATGCGTACTGTTAAGTGATAAACGCAAGTGTCCTAATTACCATTCTTAATCAGAATAAACTTCCATAGCAAGCACAACCACCCGTATCACTTATCCTTCAAGACCAGTCTGGTGAGACTGAACGAGCTGCTCAATCAAGAGGAGCAACTTTATTATTCACAAATAGGCAATACCAATCACCAGAGACCCAGGATACATGGGGAGCCAGCTTGGAACAGTATAGGGAAGCTGATCAGGGCAGATGGGGTCTCATCTGTGCACACTGTACTTGACCCTATAGCCAAAAGCACTTTGCTCTTAATTTGGTGCATCACAAATACTTGAATCACTTAGCCAAGCTTATAAATGTCCTCTTACTAAAAACAGGCATAGAAAACCATGCTGTTCCAGTATCTCCTTATCTCAGGATTTTTATTTCTCAGCATATTTAGTAGTTATCCAGGAAATTACCATTGTGGATGTGTGTGTGTGTGTGTGTGTGTGTGTGTGTGTGTGTGTGTGTGTTGTGAATGAAAAGGGATCATGTGTTTTCCAAGCCCATCTAAATACCAGCCTTTTTTGGATATTCTATTTCACACAGCTTATCCCTTTCATACTCATCTGAAGCTCCCAAGATCTAGATTCAGAGACACATTAATGGAACACTGGCGATATGGCAGAAAACATCTTGCGAATTCTAGGAAGACAATTAGTATACATTGCAAGGTCATGTTTTGTTTGAATCCCAGTGACAAAAGTCTTGTCCAATTTTAGAGTTCTGTACACATTGCACAAAAGAAGAAAGATGGGTACTTTAGACGGCCTCATTGTTGTTTACCAGTCTTCTGATTCTGGGTGTCTTCTCCTGGAGTTTCTCTGTAACTAATTAACCTAGGCACACCTAGGCACAGCAGGACGGATTAGAGACATCATACAGACTACAGAGATGATCAACATCAAAGAGCTAGAGAATTTCTGTTGTTTAGAATAATAGTTCTGGGGAGGGGAAGATGGTGCAGCAGGTTAAGGGCCTTCCATAAAAGCATGACAACCCGAGGTCAGATTCATGGCAGCCATGTAAAGCCAGATAGAGTCTAGCATGTGTGTAACCCTAAGATGAGGGGGCTAAGACAGGTGGCCTCCTAGCACTTTCCAGCTAGTCTAACTAATAAATGAGCCTGATGTTTAATAATAGAAGCTGTCTTAAAGGGAATTTGGGGAACTACAGATGATAAGATATAGGATATCAACTTTTGCCTATATGTGCAATCATGCATGCCTGACAAAAGCTCTAAGCACACACACACACACACACACACACACACACACACACACACACACACACACACACACAGAAAGAGAGAGAGAGAGAGAGAGAGAGAGAGAGAGAGAGATAGAGCAATAACGTTCCCAAACGATTTGAAAGATATCAGCCTAGTTTCCAATACCAGTGAGAATACAAATGTAACCTTTTTTTCTTACGAATTTATTTAAAAAAACAGAGATACATGTACAGATTATTAAAAGCATTTTAACGTAAATATATACGAACATATTTTTGTCAGTACTTGTTTTTTTAAAGGTTTGATAGTATGCATTGAAATTTTAAAAATTTACAAAGATAATAAAGTATATGTAAAACAACAAATGTAATCTTTTATGATCTGATATCATGCTGTATCATTTATTCTGCATAAGCTTTATTATTAACATGTACTATTGAAGAGTTAGAAAAAAACACCTATATCCATTTATCCCAACTTATCTTTTATATACTTTAAGATTTAGCTTAATGGCTCTTGTTTTTTCTGCAGAGGTAATATCCAAGAGCATCCTAAGTATATCCATCTAGCAGGCCTTCAGCATCTCTTGGCTTCCCAATAATTAAATTTTCCATCATTGAAATGCAGTTTTTAGATGTGCAATGCACCCTGCCTGAGTTCTATTGTTCACAAACTTTTTGCATTTGTTCAGTGATTTATTCATGGGTGCGAAACATCGATATTCTTTAGCTTTAGCTCCATAGTTGAGCAGCATTGAGGTTATCACATACAGGATTGCATCTAAGCAGGTGAGCAAAGTCTAAACCCTGTTTATTTTGTAGCTCTGGTAAAGATTTTGCTAAATTGAAACTATAAAATTTTCCAATTGTTTTTGTCAGCTGTTAATTTAAACACAGCTCCTTTGGCTTGTTTCTTGAAAATAGGTGCCAAATCCCATAAGAAAGTCAAGCCATGGGCTGAGGTGGTAATAACTGAACCTTAGGGATAAAGGTTATTTTCTCACTGGGAGGATAAGAAGGTCTGTAAGCTCCAATCTGATGAGGCAGATCTACTTTGTCAGGGTGCCTATAGAATGCTTGATATTGGAGAACCCAACAATGTATTATGCCCTCAGGACTCAGCTGAAATTGTAGAAAGCAAATGGACAGGTTAATTACCCATGGAGAGTGGAGAAACCTCTGAACTCGAGGTTCTGAAAGAATTAGTACATTGTTACATAGACATGGTCATATTAACCATTGAGCCATATCTCTCCAGCCCTCAACCCCACTTGTAATCCATGTAAAATCTCATAGAAGGGAGGCAGGAGAGATGCTCCCTTTCCAAATTAGAATCAGGTGATGATATCTGGAAAACCAGAGCATTCAATAGGCCAATCAGCACTAAGAAAGGTACACTAACGTGAAATAACTAATAGCCATGATAAAGCATACTGAATCCATGATTTTGTAATGCCTTTGAAGGTAGATTATGATTCATGACTTGCTTCAATATTTACATCCGTTAGTATCTATCCTAAACTTGCCTCTGGGATAGTGAGGCTTTATGTCTTTTCTCAATTGTTTATTAATAATCTGTTCGTGTAGATCAATATCCATTTTTCCGTGGATGTCAAAGCATGGGAAGACCATCATATCCACAGGATATATTCTTATATTATATTTGAAATTATGGCATAAATGTATCTCAAGTGAAGGCATGATGATTTTAAAAATCACAGCATTCTCATGATGAGTCAGTGAGATGAGGGAATGTCTACCAGTACGTGTGAAGAGTAATAAAGAAGCATTTTGATATCTCTCAGGAACACAAATTAGCCTCTGTCCTGGTTTTGCATGCAAGATAAACTTCCATGTAACCCACTGTTATTTCTGGCTGCTGCTTAGTAACTAGGTACATACTGAGTCAACACATTGCTGCTATCTTACTGTCCTCTCAGAGTACATACTTCAGGAGTCTGAGCACACATACTACCATAATTCAGGGTAGGCCTTGGGCCCAGCAGTAGATAATACAAAATTAATCTAGTGGTATTTGGAGATTTATTGTGTCATAATGCTTTGATTGGACATTTTTGTTGTTGTTCTTTATTATTAATTGTTTATTTATTCTTTTTTAACACTCCATATTTTATTTCAATCCCAGTCCACCCCCTGCAAAGTCTACATTACATAACTCCTCCCAAACCCCTATTTCCATGAGAAGGTCCCCACCCCACCAGACCTCAAAACTCCCTGGGGGCTCCAGTGTCTTGAGGGTTAGGTGCATCTTCTCTGACTGAACTCAGACCTGAGAGTCTCTCTCCTGATATTAAAGCATTTTACTTAGGGTCTGCCTCTTTGATTTTTGAGAGAGTCTTTTACCTCCCAGGTTTCTGGTACATTCTAGAGGGTCTTTCCAAACTTCTACCTCCTGAGGTCACCTATTTCCGTTCTTTCTGCTGGCCTTCAGGGCTTAAGTTCTTTTCCCCTACCCAATACCAGATCATGTTGCCCTCCCCAACCCCTATCCTCTTTCTCTCCTAGGTCCCTTGCTCCTTCCCTCTTGTGGTTGCTTTCTTCTCCCTCCCAAGTGGGACTGAGGTATCCTAAATTGGATCCTTTCACCTTGTAGGCCTTTTGAGTTCTGTGGACTCTATCATAGGTATTATGTACTTTGGGGGGTTAATATTCACATATTGATGAATACATCCTGTGCATGATCTTTTCAGTTTGAGTTAGCTCACTCTGGATACATTTTAGTTCCATGTATTTGCTTACAAAACTCAGGATATCTTCTTTTTAATAACTGAGTAATATTCCATCATGTAAATGAACCACATTATCTGTTTCTATTATTCTGTCATGGGACATCTGGGTATTTTTCAGCTTGTGACTGTCACAAATAGGGCCACTATGAACATAGTGGAACATGTGCCCCTGTGGCACGGTAGGGCATCTTTTAGGTATATTCTCAAGAGTAGTATTGCTGGGTCATTAGGTATATCCAATTTTGGGATGAACCTCCAAATTGATTTTCAGAGTGGTTGCACCAGCAATGGAGGAATGTTCCTTTTTCTCCCCATTCTTACCAACATGTGTGTTCAACTGAGCTTTTGATCTTAGCCATTCTGGTTTGTGTAAGGTAGAATCTCAGGGTCATTTTGATTTGCATTTCTCTGATCACTAAGGACTTTTAACAATTTTTTAGGTCCTTTTCATCAATTTGAGATTTCTCTGTTGTGAATTCACAGTTCAATCCTATCCCATTTTTTTATTGTATTTTTTGGGTTTGGGTGGTTATCTTCTTGATTTCTTTATATATTTTGGATATTAGCCCTCTATTATATGTGGGGTTAATGAAGGGTTTTTTTTTTTTTTTTTTTTTTTTTTTTTTTTTTTTTTTTTTTTTTTTTTTTTCCCAAACTGTAGGTTGCTGACTTGTTGATTTTTGTTCTTTGACTTACAGAAGCTTTCCAGTTTCATGAAGTCCCATTTATCAAGTCTTAATTTTAGAGCATGAGCCATTCCAGTTCTGTCTAGGAAATTACTACCTGTTCCTATGAGTTCAAGGTTCTTTCCCAATTTCTCTTCAATTAGATCAAGTGTATCTGGCTTTATGTAGAGGTCCTTCCTTAATCCACTTGGACTTTCCTATGTGCAAAATGACCACTGTGGGTCTATTTTCATTTTTTACATAGAGACAGCCAGTAAATCCAGCACCATTTATTGAAGATGCTTTAATTTTGTCCCTTGTATATATTTTCGCTTCTATGTCCAAGATCAAGTGTGCTTAAGTGTGTGGTTTTATTTCTGGGTCTCCAATTCTACTTTATTGTCAATGTGTCTATCTCTGTACAAACACCATGCAGTTTTTTTTCCCCATATTTCTCTGTAACAGAGCTTGAGGTCTGTGTTGGTGATTCTAACAGCCACTCTTTTTTCTCTGTATTTGTATTTCAAAGGTAATGCTCTTCCTACTCATTCCTATTTTCCTTCCCCCTTCCTTTGTTTCTATGAAGGTGCTCCATCTCTCAACCACCCTCTCCACCTCAGCGCCAAAGGCCCCTTCTTCCATGAATGCCAGGCAATGTTATCCTCTGTTGTATATGTACCTGGAGCCATGAGTTTCTCCATGCAAACTTATTGGTTTGTGCTCTAGTCCCTGGGAGTTGGAAAGTGTTTTATTGGTTGATATTGTTGTACTTTCCATTCCTTCATCTCCTTTCATCTTCTTAACTCTTTCTCTAGCTCCTTCACATTGGGTGCTTCTCAGTCATTGTGGTAGTCCTCAGTTGAGAATTCTTTAACTCTGTACCCTATTTTTAAATAGGATTCTTTGATTCTCTGGGGTTTCACTTCTTGAGTTCTTTATATATATTGGATATTACCCCTCTATCAGATGTAGAATTGGTAGAAAACCTTACCAAATCTGTTGGTTGCCATTTTGTTCTTTTGACTGTGTCATTTGTGTTACAAAAATTTTGCAATTTCATGAAGTCCCATTTGTTAATTCTAGATATTAAGTGTTTTTTCTCCTTTCCAGATGAATTTGAGACTTGCTTTTTTCATGTCTTTGAAAAGATGTGTTGGGATTTTGATGGGGATTTCCTTGAATCTGTAGATGGTTTTTGGTAAAATGGCCATTTTTACTAAGTCAATTCTGCCAATCTAGGAGCATGGAAGTTCTTTCCATTTCCTGTAATCGTCTGTGATTTCTTTCTTGAGAGAGTTGAAGTTATTGTCATATGGATATTTCACAGATTGTTTGGCTAGATTTACCCCAAGATATTTTCTTTATTATTTGTGGCTACTGTGAAGGAAATAGTTTCCCTAATTTCTTTCAAATCCTGTTTATTATTTGTTTAAAGAAAGGTTACTAATTTATTTGTGTTAATTTTATATCTGGCCACATTGCTTAAGTTGTTTTTCAGCTGGGGAAGTTCTCTGGTAGAATTTTTGGGGTCGAAATGTATATTATTATTTTATCTACAAATAGCCATAACTTTATTTATTCTTTGCCAATTTATTTCCACTTATTCTCTTCTTATTGTCTTATTGTTCTAGCTATGATCTTGACTACTACCTTGTTTAATAGATATCCTGAGGTTAGGCATCATTTTCTTGTACTCAATTTTATTGGAATTGCTTTAAATATCTATTTGATTTGATATTGGCTGTTGATTTGTAATAAATCACTTTTATTATGTATAGATATGAGCTTGAATTTCTGATCTCTCCAATACTTTTAAAATAAAATGGGTGTTGTATTTTGTCAAATTTCCTTTTTTCTGCTTCTAAGGAGATGATCTTGTGATTTTTTCTTTGACTTTGCTTATAAGTGGATTATGTTAAAGGATTTTGTATTTTTGAGAAACTCTTCAATTTTTTCGAGGTCAGGATGAGGTCAGAGTTAATTCACTGTGAAAAAAATAACAGAGAAAATTAACTCATAAGGAAAGGAAAGTCAGTTTTATTTCTTTGAGTTTGTTTATACAGTAGATTACATTGTTGTATTCCATATATTGAACCAACCTTACATCCCTAGAATGAAGCCTACTTGATCATGGTGAATGACAGTTTTAATGTGTCCTTGGATTTGCTTTGCAAGATTTTTATTGAGTATTTTGGCATCAATGTTCATGAGAGAGATTGTTCTGAAATTCTCTTTCCTTATAGGGTCTTTGTGTGGTTTCGAAATGAGAGTAGTTGTGGCTTTGAAGTATGAGTTGGGTTTTATTTTGTAGAATAGTTTGGAGAGTATTGGTATTAAGTCTTCTATGAATGTCTGATAGAATTCTGTACTGAATATATCTGGTCCTGGGCTTTTTTTTTTTTTTTTTTTTTTTTTTTTTTTTTTTTTTTTTGGTTTGGGATGCTTTTGATGACTGCTTCTATTTATTTAGATGTTATGGGATTGTTTAGATGGTTTATTTAATGCTGCAATAACTTTGGTATCTGGTATCTGTCTAGGAATTTCTCCATTTCCTCCAGATTATCCAGTTTTGTTGAGTATAAGCTGTTGTAGGATATGATAATTTCTTGGATTTCCTCAGTTTTTGTTGTTATCGCCCCATTCACTTCTGATTTTGTTCATTTGGATTTGATTTCCAGGAATTTTATTGAGTATTTTTGCATTGATATTCATAAGTGAGCTTTGTCTGAAATACTCTTTTTGGTTGGATCCTCTCATGATTTAGGTATTAGAGTAACAATGGCTTCATAGAATAAATTAGGTAGTGTTTTTTACTTCATAGAATACTTTGAGGAATATTAGTTTCAGGTCTTCTTTGATGGCCTGGTTTACTTATTTCAGTAATTAATTCATCGGGTACTATGCTTTTTGGGGAGACTTTTAATAATTGCTTTTGTTTAGGCTTTAAGGGACTGTTAAAAGAATTCACCTGATTTGATTTAACTTTGTTATGTGGTATCTGCCTAGAAAATCATCCATTTCATCTAGATATTCCAGAAGTTTTCTGTTTTTTTTTTTTTTTTTTTTTTTTTTTTTTTTTTTTGTGTGTGTGTGTGTGTGTGTGTGTGTGTGTACAGGTTTTTGTAGTAGGATGTGATGACTTATTTATTTATTTATTTTTACTTTCCTCCATTTTTGTTGTTATATCTCCCTTTTATTTTCTGATTTTGTGAATTTCAATAGTTCCTCTGAGCCCTTTAGCTAGTTTGTTTAGGGGTTTATTTATCTTGTTGATTCTCTCAAAACACAGCAAATGTGTCTTTGATTCTTTGTATTGCTCCCTTCATTTTTATTTGGTTGATTTCAGCCCTGATTGTGAGTATTCCCTGCTTTCTATTCTTCTTGAGTTAGTTTGCTTCTCTTTGTTCTAGATCTCTTATGTGTGCTGGTAAGTTGGTAATTTAAGATCTCTCCACTTTCTTTACAAGTGCTATGAATTTTCCTGTTAATGTGGATTTCAATAAGTCCCACAAGCTTGAGTATGATGTATCATCATTTTTATTAAATTCTAGGAATTTTAAATTTTTTCTCTATTTTTTCCCTGATCAAATTTTATTGAATAGAGAGTTGTTCAGTTTTCACATGTATGTGACCTTTCTGCTGTTTTTCCTGTTATTGAAGAACAGTCTTTAGCCATGGTAGTTAGTGAAGATGCATTAGATTATTTCAACATTTCTTCCTGTATCGATTGAGGGTTGTTTTGTGACCAATTATATGGTCAGTTTTGGAGAAGATATCATCAGGTACTGAGAATAAGGTGGGTTTTGTTTGTTTATTTGCTTGTTTTAGGGTAAAATATTTTGTAGATATCTGTTAAATCCGTTTGGTTTCTAACCTCTGTTAGTTTCACTGTGTCTTTGTTTAGTTTCTGTTTCAATGACCTATCCATTGGTAAGAACAGGGTGTTGAAGTTTCCCACTATTATTGTGTGGGTTGAATATGTCTTCAAATTCAGTAGTTTATTTTATTAATGTGGATGCCCTTGCATTTAGGGCATAGATGTTAAGAATTGAGAGTTTTTCTTGATGGATTTTCCCTTTGATGAATATGAAGTGTCCTTTACCATCATGTTTGATAACTTTTGGTTGAAAGTCTATTTTATTGGATATTAGGATGGTAAATCCAGCTTGTTTCTTGGGACCATTTTTTTGAAAGGTCTTTTCCCATCCTTTACTCTGAGAAAATGTTTGTCTTTGTTATTGAGGTGTGCTTCTTGTAAGCATCAAATTGCTGAATGTTGTTTGAGTATTCAGTCTGTTAGCTTATGCTTTTTTTTGGTTTTTGGTATGTATGTATGTTTGTTTGTTTTTTAAATATAGGTGAGTTTAGTCCACTAATATTGAGAGATATATAAGACAGATGACTTTTGGTTCCTGTTATATTTGTTTTTGTAGGTGACTTTATGTGCTTGTGGTTATCTTCTTTTGGCTTTGTGGTGAGATGCTTAATGTCTTTTCTTTGGTGTAGGTACCTTCCTTGTGTTAGAGTTTTCCTTTGGGATCCTCTGTAGTGATGGATTGTTAGATAGATACTGTTTTAATTTTGTTTTGTCTTGGAATATTTCAATTTCACCATCTAAGTCGATTGAGAGATTTGCTGGGTATAGTAGCCTGAACTGTCATTCTTGTTCTCTTAGAGTCTGCATGACCTCTGACTAGGCACTTGTGGCTTTCATAATCTCAGTTGAGAAGTCTAGTGTAATTATGATAGGTCTATGCTAATTACTTGGTACTTAACCCTTAATGCTTTTAATATTCTTTCTTTGTTCTAAGCAATTATTGTTTTGATTCTTATGTGATGAGAGGATTCTCTTATCTGATCTCATTTGTTTGATTTTTGTAGGCTTTTTGTACCTTTATGGATGTCTCTTTCTTTAGGTTAGGGAAGGTTTTTTTTCTATGATTTTGTTGAAGATGTTTTCAAGTTGTTTTTTGTTTGTTTGTTTGGTCTAGAATTATTTTTTTCTCCTATATTTTAATTATTTTTGTTAATTGCAAGTTATAACTGTTAGAGATTTCAATGTATGATATGGTGATGAAAATAATAATTGAAATGCAGACCTCTAAATTTCACAAAATAGGATATATAACAGAATACTCACACAAACATTCCTTATAATACCATGCTATTATGAAATTTAAGTAGACATCTCACCAAACAAGGAGCAGGTAGTTGGACAAAAAATGCTGCTCCAAGTTTCTACTGGGGATTCTTTTCAGTGAAAATGTTTTGGAAGTCATAAAAGTTGAACCCAGGTTCTTGCTCTGAATTCCTTCAGCTCTTGTAGTCTGAGAGTATGACATTGGTAGAACTTCTGAAAGTGTATCAGTCAGGGAGCTATCACTGAAAGGTCACATATCAGTCTTGAAGTCCTCTTACCATTACATATTTACACAGTGGTTTGAACCTAATCTCAAGAGCAAAACCAAAGTAGTATCATCCTATAGTACACTTTTAATGGTCTAATATTTTTAATTACTTTATTGGGTGGGAGATTTTGGCTATTTGGCTCATCCCTTATATTAGTTAGTTCACTAATACTGTAATGCCACCTTGGGGTTAGCTCATTAGTATATCAAGGAATATCTTGAGATTTACTCACATCTTATCTGCCTTGTGAACAGTTTACTGAATTATCAGAGTGTGCTTTGTCCTAGCTTCTTTTGGAGATGCCTGGTGGCTGGTTGCCCCATTAGAAGCACTGCATTTTTCTAAGTCACACAAATTGGCTTTTAAGTTACACAAAATAGTTACTGAGTTACAAAAATATGATTTCACTTATTTTTTTGGCAGAAACAAAGCACATTTCCTTTTGAAATTACTTGATAACTTTTTAAAATTTATTTTCTTTTTTTTCATTAAATATAGTCTTTACTGCCTATGTTTTTATTGGAATTCTGAAATTCTGAAGTCCCTGAATGATGGTCCACTATTAGGCTTTATGTACCATACAAAGTCAAACTCTTCTATAGTCCTCTGAATAGTTATTTCCAAAGGCCACTAAACTGCATGGTCATGCTTTTCATAGTAACACCCTTACTGCAAAATTCTATGTTATTTTCTTATCTTATTTCTATGACAAAGTATATGACAGATGAAGACTTAAAAAAAGAAGAGATTTATTTTGAGTGTTTGTCCTTCATGTCAGGGAAGATATATGGGGGGGGGCAGGGAGGGAGTTCCTCTATCAAATCTCAGGGAACAAGGTAACAGATTCCCTCCTTAGTTTTAATTATCTACTTGACACACAAACTAGAAGCATGTGAGATAAGTGTGAGACTTGATGGAATACTGGCCCCTATCTGATTAGCTTGTAGATGTATCTGTGAGGAGATAGTCTCCTTTGCCAGTTAATGTAAACGTGCCAGCCTACTGTACTATTTCCTTGGTACACAGTCCTGAAATTTCTGAAAAAGCTACCAGTGCAAGAGGGAGTGGGCTGGACCACTGAGAATGGAATATTTCTCTATAATTTTTGCTGATTGTATTTTTGCTCTAAATTCAATAATTGACAGTTGCCTATAAGTTGAAATGAAACTTTTCCTCCCCAAAGTTGCTTGTGTTCAGAATGTTTTGTCACAGCAACGGATGTGGGACATGAAAGGCAGAAAACAGGGATACTCTATGCTGCAGGGATTCTTTTTTCTTAATTTATATTTCCTCTTTGAAATCTCTGCCCATGGGATTGTGCCCAACACATTCAGGGTATTATTTACTTCCCTGGTTACTTATATCCAAAAATGTTCTTCCAGACATACAAAAGATTATCTTACTAATGCCCTCCACAGTTTATAATCCAAACACTTGATAATGGATAGTAACTATTGTAATTGCATATAAAATAATCCATACTGTAACTTTTCCTGAATGTGTTAATCTATTGACCTCAAATTTATATATTTTATATGATGTAGCCATGAAGTAAGTGTAGTTATGGTTGCTTTTGGTCTATTTAACCTTAGGCTTTTTTATTTTTTACACTGCAATTTAAATAATTTTATAAATAACATAATGCTAAGATATTTTGATTTTTCAGTTCATTTCTTTAATAAAATCGTGTAGACTTTCATTTGATCTTATGCTTCTGTCAAGTTAAGACATTTCATTTATCAATTCTTGAAGGTATGTGTGTGGTCACAAACTCCTTCAACTTTCACTTGTAAACTTCCATTTGAACAGGTACAAATTTAAAATAGAAGTGTTTGACTAAGACAGCTTTCTGCTTTGCGCTCCTGGAGAGAAACTGACAGAAATGGTATTCTTGACTGGCAATTTGAATATTTCATTTTACTCTTTCCAGGTCTAATAGAATTCTTCTGCAAAATATGCTGACAGATTTCTGGAGTGCCCTCATATACCATTAATCATATTTTTGAACTATAATATCTTTTCTTGCATGTTTTAAAATTTTCTTCTTGATTTTGAAAATATTAACTGTTAGTGAAATTTAATCATTTTGGAGAATTTTTAGCACTATTTCTTAAATTAACTTTATAATTTCTCTTTCTCTAGTACGTGAGAAATCCCATCACTATTCTCATGTGTCTATTTTGTGCCCATTCTATGGGGGATTGAATTATCTCATTTGGGCCTTTTTTACGTTTTAAGGTCTATGGGCTGTATCTTTGGTACTATGTTACTTTTGGCTAATATCCATTTATCAGTGAGTACATACCATGCATGTCCTTTGGTTCTGGATTACCTCACTCAGAATAATATGTTCTAGTTCCATTCATTTTCTTGCAAAACTCATGATGCCTTTCTTTGTAATAGCTGAATAATATTTCCATTATATAGATATACAACATTTTCTTCATCATTTTTTTTAGTTGATGGTTGTTTAAGATTTTTTTAAAATGTACTACATTTTCTTTATCCATTTTTTAGTTGAGGATAATTTAAGTTGTCTCGTGTTTCTTGTTATTACAAACAAAGCTTCTATGTATTGTACATAGTTAATATGTGTTCTGTGGTATAGTGGGGCATCTTTTGCATATATATCCAGAATTGCTATATCTGGCTCTTGTGGTAGAACCATTCCCAGTTTTTACAGAACCTGCCAAATTAACTTTTTGAAGTGGCTGTACAGTATTTCACTCCCACCAGTACTGAAGGTATTCATCTTTCTACCATAATTTGCTGTCACCTGAATTAGTTTGCTTTTTGACAAATAAGGTAGGATAAAACAATGAAAAAAAAAGAAATTATCTTCAACAAATTGTGTTGTTCTACTGGGTGTCTGGAAGAAGAATGCAAATCTATCCATATTTGTCACCCTATACAAAAAGTAAGTGCATAAATCAAGGCCTTAACATAAAACTGGATATACTAAAACTAAGAGAAGAAAAAGTTGGGAATAAGCTTGAACAACTGGTACAAGAGAGAATTTTCTGAATAGAACACAAATGGTTCAGTCTCTAAAATCAACAGTTGATAAATGGGACCTCACAAATCTAGAAGATTCTGTAAGGTAAAGAATACCACCAATAGGACAAAATGTCAGCCTACAGATTGGGAAAACATCTTGACTAAATCTACATTTAACAGAGCAGTAATATCCAAAAATCCAAGTAACCCAATTAAAATTGGGTATAAAACTAAAAAGAAATTTCAAGTTATAAATCTTGAAAAGCCAAAAAAACACTTAAATAAATGTTCAGTGTGAGGGGAGGGACAAAAGGAGCAGGGTTGGAAAGAGGATAGGAAGAAGAGAGGAGCATGATCAGGTATTCCAGGGAGGTGCGGTGAGGACTGAAGGCCTGACTGTCAGCAGAAAGAATGGAAACATGCAATCTGAGGAAGTAGGAAGTATGGGGAGACCTTCTAGAAGGTACCAGGGACCTAGGGAGTGAGAGACTCTCAGTACTCAAAGGGTAGGACCTTAGATTAAATGCCCTACAGTAGTATCTACCTCCAGTAGAAAGACAGAACATACAATGGAGGGATGGAGTTGCCATCCAACAGTCCAAATCTCTGACTAAGAATTGAGCCTTTCTTTAAGAACTGCCAGGACAAAAATGGAGAAGAACCTGAGAAAATAGAGGTTCAGTGATAGGACCAAATTGAGATCCACCTCAATGCCATTCAAGCCTTGACATTTACTGTGTATTCATAAATGGTCCTATCATTACTGCTCTCCTAAAGACCCATCAAGCAACTGAAATGGGCAGATGCAAATATGTACACCCAACACATGGACAGAAGCTGCTGACCCCTGTGGTTGAATAAGGTTAAAACTACAAGAAGCTAAGAAGGAGGGCGACCCTATAGAAAAACCAGCAGTCTCAAATAACCTGAACCCACGAGATCTCTCAGACACTTAGACACTAATCAGGCAACATACATGAGCTGATATGAGAACCCAAACACATAAAGAGCAGAGGACTGCCATGTCTGGACTTAGTAAGAGAAGATGCACCTAACCATCAAAAAACTTTGGGCCCCAGGGAGTGAGAAGGTCTGGTGGAATGGAGATGTGTAGGAACAACCTCTTGAAAACTGGAAGACGGGAGGAAATGTGGGATGTGGGATATTCAGAGTGGACAGGGAGAGGGATAAAGTCTGGAGAGTTTATAAACATATATATGACCCTGACCCTGAGTTTCCTTCAGAATGCCTAAGATCTTATTTCATTTAGTCTTTTGCCTGGGTCATTTGAACTTTGTTCAAGGCTTCAGGTTCATAATCTTCCTTGATAAGAATTGAATTCTTTATTGCTGCTTTATTTGTCATTTCCTTGCTTTATTTGGTTCACTTCAAAGATGTTTTCATTGTGCTGAATTTGTTCTTTTGCAGTGGTACTTTCCTGAATCAGTGTAGATGTCTGCCTATATTCCTTTGTAGATCACTGGGCTTAATTAAGGTGACTATTTTAAAACTGTTTTTTCAGTTAGTTTGTAGATATATGGATATATGTTTTTCTGGTAAGTGTAACCAGCATCTTATTTTGTTCTTTGCATGATGCTTTAGAAGGATGCATGGAGTGGAGCAACATGGGGGAGGTTATGATGTGAAACTGTCCTCCCTGAGATCTTTAAGAAGTGCTTTGTTATTTCTTTGGTACCCTCTGTGCAGCAGTTTCTGTTCTGTAATGTTTAATGTTACCAAATGTGTTTCTGTACAGAGATGGTTGCTAAAAAAATTGATCTTTTTATATGAACATTAACATTTTATTGCCTTGCTGATGTGATGTTTCCTAAATAAAACTCAAAGGGTATTTAAAGACATTGACATTTTATTAAAATCACATTTATAGGCTCTGGAGAATAGTGAATGAACTTTTTATGTCGAAAGTTTTCCCTTGAAAGAGTGAAATTTTGAAGAGAATTGCATTCAAAAATCATGTAAGTTGGTGGGCTTCTAGCCACATATTAGGTTAGAATAAAACAATGTCTAGCTAGTTCAGATGGCACAATACTGATTAAACAGGCAAACGTGAACTTTAATAAAAAATATTTTTCTAAAAAAGAAGTTGGTAGGAAGTAATGCATTTTCAGGTTTTTAGAGAGTAAAAACCACTAATGCTTTATTTCTCATACATGATACTACTTATTGCTCAAATTTCAACTCTATTTTATATTTACAATATGCTCAAGGTTTAAAATGTTATTTTCATTTTTTTATTACTTTTATTTTAACAGTCAAGGGATCAGACTGGTCTGGCCTCTATCTCTGTCCAGAGCCACGGGCAGATCAGGCACACTACCATCAGGACTCAGGGCCAGCACTCAGAGAACTGAGCACTCAGAGGAGACACAGGGGTTCTTTCCCTGCTGAGCCCACGGGTGAGCCCATGGGTGACCCCACACTTTCTCTCCACTGACTATCTGTGGAGAGACCTCCTTGAACTCTTCGGGAGCTGGATCGCAGTGCAGTCTGGGATAAGATTGGTCGCATCTACAGGACCCAGCATTTTGCTGCATACAGGAAACTCATCTAAGTATCAAAGACAAGCACTACCTCAAAGTATAAGTTGGAAAAAAACCTTCCAAGCAAATGGTCCAAAGAAACAAGCTGGAGTAGCCACCTAGTATTGAATAAAATAGATTTTCAACCAAAAGTCATCAAAAAACATAAGGAAGGACACTTCTTACCCATCCACGTTATCATCTATCAAGATGAACTCTTAGTCCTGAGCATCTATGCTCCAAATACAAGGGCACCCACAATCATTTATTTTTTTTTAGCAATATGAGCCTAAACTGTTTTTTGAAAGGAAGCAAAATGTTATGCAGAATTCACTGAAAATTAAAAATAAGATACATGCTACTAGCTATCACGTGAGAAATATAACATCCTCACAGTGACATAAGAGACATATCTGTGTTTTCTACTGATAAATTCAAAGTTTAGCTTCCGATAGAAGCAAGTGAAATAAATCTATTACAATGCACAAAATCAAGAAGACTCGATTTCCATTTTAAATATCATTATTTTTTGTCTAGTCATAGCAATACTGCTTTTAAACAGGAATTGCAGACAGCATTTTTTCCATTAATCATACCAACTGTTATTTCATAATGTCCAGGTCTCACTAATTTCAATACCAGAACTTAAGTTTTACTGCGTATAGTTTTGCTTGTTTTTACATTATTGAATATTTGGTCTGGAGGATAACTGTATTATTTTATATGGAATAGTTGAAAAATAAAAACTAACCATATGTATACATACAAAGATACATATTTAATATATTTATACACACATAATCTTTTTGTTTTTGAAATTTATTTTACATATATGAGTTTCTCTCTTCATCTTCTGTGTACCACATGTGTCCCGAATGTCCACAGACAGAAAGCAGAAGGAATCAAAACACATGGGACTAGAAATAAATGTAACCGTTTGTTTATGCAGAGAAATAAACCAGATACTTTGATGGAATAGCCAATGCCCTTAAACACTGATCCAGCGCATTTGCACTTATTTCAATCACAGAATTACTTCTTGTTTTTGATATGCCACTTACATTTGAATTATATCAGATACAGAGAAGGCTAACACATTCAGGTTTTTCATTAAGTTTTATTAACAAACTGTATAGCCCTTAAAAAATAGACACTGAATGCTTTTGGCAGTATTTCACTGAAAATTAGAGATTGTTGGAAAGTATTTTTATTTTACAGTACAAAATAACATTTATACACATACATACACATACAAATGCTCATACACATATACATAGACTAAAATCCATCCTATTCAAATATATTAAATAAAAAAATTACTATTAAGCCTTATTTATATGATTTTAAAAATTGAATTGTTATTAATTAGTATGTGTTAATGGCATGAAGCAATGGATTTCACTGTGACAGTTCCAGATGATCAAATACTATTCTTTGCCATTTTTGCTTCTCTCACACCTCATTACACTGCTATCCTTTCCTTTTCATGTTCACAGTAGTAATCTGCCTCTTTTAATGTGATTTAGTTCCTAAATTGCTTATAGGAAAGTAGAAAAATAGGGTTTGGCTTTGTGACTCCAGTTTGTTTTGCTTAATTTTATCTCCAACTAAATACATTTACCCAAAATTTTAAAAATATATTTTTATGACCTAATAAAACTCATCTGAATACGTACCATCATATCTCTAGCTGTCATTCATTGGCATGGTATCTGATTTTGTAAATTGGCTTTTATGTGTAGTTCACAAACCTAGGTGTGTCATTGTCTCTGCTATATACTGACTTAGCATCTTTTGAACATAGTTTTAGGAGTTTTAAGACTAGTCATTGTGATTTTCTACTTGGATGAATTAAAACTTTGAAATCATGTTTCATGAGAAGTTCAGCCTGTCTTTTATTCTCCATGATTATTTTAGCTGCTTAGTATCTTTTGCATATGCATTTAGAATTGATTTTCTCTGTGTAGGTGACATTAAAACTTTGGAGTATTGTACTCAGTCTAGACCTCATTGATTGCAATGGAGCCTTTGTAACAGTTCTGCAAGCACACAAAAAAGGTTACTTCTTATGTCCCAATGTCTATTATATTTTGTCTCTTAAACATTAATTTTAAGTATTGGCCTTTTTTCTAGTCTAAAAAGCTTGATTAAAAAAACGGGAACCCCAAATAAGAATAATGGGTGTCCAGGATAGCATGTCTTTATTCTTCATCAACTTTGACTTAAAATGAGTTAGAAAGATAATATTTTGTTATAAAATATGACAATTAATTGAATAAGATTTCATTTATAATTCAAGTTTATATTTTATTCTCGGTAAAATTTATATATTTTCTTGGTTTATGTATTTTTTCTTTTAATGGAGTATCATACACCACCCTTATTGGCTTCTTGTGCGGTTTGCCTCAAATTTTCAAATGGATTTGACAAAAGAAAGTAGTTGGTGAAATTTTTCATAATGCAGGTGTCATTCTTTTTTCATTCTCCACGACATACCTGTACTTAAAAAAACTATGTTAAGACACAGGAAGCTCTACATTTCTTACTGTTTACTAGTCTCATTTTAAACCTAAACCACAATGGTTTTGAATTGAGACATTACAAAGCAAACCTGGTGGGTTCTTTAGAGAAACAGTCATGGAAAGGCTGAGCCCATATCTGAAACTAATGGAAGGAATGATTCAGGTGTTCAGTGCAGTCAGCTTTCCCTTCCATTTTTAAATTTCAATTCAAAACATGTAACTATCTTTGGAACCATAAATATTCCCTAGATTTTGGTATTTTATTTAGTCAAATAATTTTTCTCTGCATCATCTCAACCTCAAAGTCACATCGTTAAACATTTTTTATTTGATTCTGTGAGTCTGATCATTTAACTGCTTTGAGTAATGGAAACATGGTATAGCTTTCTTTTTTGGATACTTTGCATGGCTGCTTTCTTCTTTGTCAGGTTGCAGAGCTGTTCACTTTATGTGCACACCACATTCTCTTTATCCATCCATATGTTGTCTGATGTTTGATTGCTTCTAATATGTTTATAAATTCTGCTGTTCAGGGCATGTGTATCCTTAACATCTTAGTGTTCAGATATTAAGGGTTTTGTGACAATAAACATGTTTCTAAATGCTCATTGATATTTAGACATAAGGTTGGAGAAGGGTCTATTTGACTCTTTGTTAATTATTACTGAACAATTAGACAGTTTGTCTCTGGAGATTCCTTAAAGCTGCTGCTTTAAAGTATTTTTCCTCACCTTGGGATTATTGCAACATTGTAGAAATTTTTATGAAGTAAGTCCTAGTACATGTTTTGGGTCATTGGGTATACCTTCAAAAGGCATTTTGCATGAGTTTTTACTTCCTATTTGTGGTTAGATTACAACCCTACTCTATTATTCACTCTAACCCTAACCTACGACTTTGTCCTAGGCCCAAAAGCCTCAGAGTCATATGAAATGAAGGGAAATCCCTGAAACCTAGAACAAAGTAACACATTTTTATTGTAGTTTATTCCAATGATTTTTTCACAGTAACAGAAAGACTTCATGTTCCCACAGGCTTGTAATGCTGAGTTGAAGGAATTCCTTCCATATCTTGCCATTAGCTGCTAATCTGGTATATGCTTTACAACTCTTGTGAGATATTTATCTTTTAGATGTGTGGTTTAGCATAATTTGTTCATTTTGCTTCTCCTGTATTTTCCCATTGCATTAAAACTCATTGTCATAGTTAATATAAAGTGTCTTCTTATGATTCTGAACAAGTAATACACTTGTGTGTCTTTCAACTTTACTTTTCTTTGCATTGAAAGTTCATAACCCAACATTATTCTTCAGCATTTTTTAATCTAGCTTTCCAACACTTATGTAGAGAAAGGTCATTCTTTAGCCCTTATAGTCTTAGCCCATATCTGAAACTAATGGAAGGAATGATTCAGGTGTTCAGTGCAGAAGTTCATGCCAAAGATCATTTGATTTCAGCATTCCAAAATTTTTGGTCCCTGTATTCTAACAAATTTTCTATTCCTTATTTTCATTATGAAAATGACATGATGCCCTGGGATATAATGGATATAGGTCATATTGTGGCTCATGTAGAGAAAGAAGTTACAAAAGTAAAACATTTGCAGAATTTTCTTCCCTCAGGTCTTGCTGGCCTCTTCCCTTGTCATTTATCTCTTCTTTCAAGCATTCCTGCTATGCTGTGACCTGCCAAAGGTTATCAGCCAGATGGAATCACAAGAGATGCTACCCTGCTTTATTTTCTACATGTATATAGTGTGTTAGATAAATATCCACTTCTCATAAGTATCCAGTTTTGAGTAATTCCCAATACAACACATAATGAACGAATGTAGAGTTTATAGATCCTTATAATTGAACTTTTATTTATTATTGTTCTGCTACCTTATAGGTTCAGTCATATTTATCTTTATCCTTTATGAATTCCATGTTAAAATCTTTTCATTTTATAATTTCTTGAACTATAAAGTCAGAGTGTGCATCTGGGATAATTAAATCTCCTTAACATAAAATTATAAACTGATCTCAGAACCATTGACTCTGTCTCTTTACTAACAGCAGTTGTTTTCTGTGTTCCATTGGTGTTGGTATTCTCAAGTTTTCTTATGACTTCATTGATCTACTGATATTTACCTTTGTAACAATTTCCATAAGTCTTGATTTTTAACGTTTCCTTCTGCTGTGGACGTACTGCTGGTTCCCATCATGAGATAACCATTATTGTGCAAATCAATGGCTTTGTATTTTGAGTTTCATTTTGAAATATTTTCTGGCACAGCATATTATCACAGCTATGGCTTATAAAATAATGTGACATTGTCTTTATTTGGTGTCAGGACTCTTAGTATCACAAAAATGTCATGTGAACCTGACTTTACTTAGGGTCTTTGTGCTGTATTGTGATACAGTGGGTAGGTGGGGATTAAAGAAGACAAAATGAACTTTAACACTGCCTCTGTTGCACAAATAATAATGGTACCCAAAGGAATGTTGCTCAGACAAATCAATCAGTTTTTACTTATCCTATTTTTAATATGGTTACAATCAAAATTAAACGCAAGGTAAATTTTGAAGCAAATCTTTCAGATAGCAGTATTACAATGTCTGTTCAGTTGTGGAGAATGCCACAGGTGTAAGAGTACTGTGTATTTGTTCGTCTAATTTGTATATATTTTGAAATCTCCTATTTATTCTCTATATTACAAATTGTTCTTCTTTTAATTAATTAATTAAGTAAGTAAGTTTTATTACCATCACATCTCCTATCCCTTCTTTCTTCCCAGTCCCATCATTATGAATCCTTCTCCTCAATATCCCCCCACCCCTTTGCCTCAGAGAATTGGAAGCCCCCTTATGTAACACTCTGTCCTTAGACACCAAGTCCCCTCAGGACTAAGTACATTCTCTCCAAGACCCAACAGGACAATATATGAAGGGAGAGGGGACCCAATTGCAAGCAACAGAGTTGGAGAAAACACAGTTATGTGGGGCTCCACACAAAGACCAAGATTCACATCTGGGACCAGTGCAGATGGCCTGGGTCCAGCCCCTGAATGTTCTTTGGTTGGTGGTTCAGTCTCTGGGAGCCCACATAGGTCCAGGTTACTTTACTCTGCAGATAGACTTTTGATGTGATTGATATCTCTGGTTCACTCAATTCTATCAGCCACTCTTCCACAAGATTCCCTGAGACTTGACTGATGTTTGGCTATGGGTCTCTGTATCTTTTTCCACCTGCAGTTTGATAAAGCCTTTCAGCAGATACCTATGCTAGGATCCTATTTTCAAGCTTATCAGAGTATCAATAATAAAATCAGGGGTTGGTTCTTTTACGTGGAATGGGGCTCATGTTAGGCAGGTTATTGTTTGCCTATTCCCTCAATCTCTGGTTCATTTTTATGAATGCATATTTTGTAGGTAGCATAAATTTTGGGTCAGAGCTTATGTGGGTGGGTTGATGTTCCCCTCCCTCAATAGAAGTTCTTGCCTGCTACTGGAAGTGACTACTTAGTCTCCATATCCAAGATGCTAGAAATCTCAGCTAGAGTCACACCCATGAAATTCTGAGAGCATTCCCCTGTTGTAATTTTAAACTCATCACAGCAGTAGAAACTTGAGATTTTTTATTAGATATTCTTTGTACTTATATTTCAAATGTTAATCACTTCCCCCCAACTCACATCTACCTACATTTCCCGTTACCTCTATGAAGATACTTGCTCTCCCAACCACCTTCTCAGAACCACCCTCTCTCTCCCACCTCAGCGCCTTGAAATTCCCCCACACTGGAGAAACTAGCCTTCACTGGACAAAAGGTCTCTCATTTCATTGATGACAGAGAATGCTATCCTCTTATAGATATGCAACTGAAGCCATGTGTCTCTCTGTGATTACTCATTGGCTGATGCTCCCTGAGAGCTCTGGAAGACTTGGTTGATTGATAATGTTATTCTTCCCATGGGGTTGCAAACATTCTCAGCTCCTTCAGTACTTTCTCTTGCTCCTTCATAAGGGACCTTATGTTCAGACTGATGGTTAGCTGCAAAGATTATCAACTGTATCTGTGTGACTCTGGATGTGCCTCTGAAGAAGCATCCATACCAAACTCTGACCAGTAAGTACTTTTTGGCATCAGCAATACTGCTTGTGTTTGGTCCCTACACATGGGGTGGGTCTAGAGGTGAGGCAGTTTCTGAGTGATGTTTTATCAATCCCTACTCCTCTGTTTATCATTGTATTTCTAACCATCAGTGCTTTGTTTTCCTTTCAAAAAAACCAAGGCACCCACAATCTGGTCTTCCTTCCTTTTGAGCTTCTTAAGGTCTGTGAATTTTCTCCTGGATATTCAGAGCTTTTTGGCCTATTATCTGTTTATCAGTGAATGCATACCATGAATGTCCTTTTGTGACTGGGCTACCTCACTCAAGATGTTAGCTTCCAGTTCCAGAGATCCAGGGATGCAGGCCTGGTGAGACTGCACTGCGAGTACCCAGGGAGCAGAGAGGTATGGACCTATCACAGAGAAAGCACACCCTCCCCAATTGGTTCAGGAGAACACACAGGCAAGGTACATGGGGGAGACAGGAACCAATCAATGACAAGAACATGTATAATCACAGACAACAAGATGGCAAGAGGAAAGCGAAAGAACGTACCCAGTGGAAACCAAGACAACCTGGCAACACCAGAACCCATCAGAGCAAACAGCAGAATGCCAAACACTCCAGAAAAAGAAGACTCAGACCCGAAATCATACCTCAAGATGTTGATACAGATCTTTAAACAAGAACAGGAGGAAAAGCATAAAGAAATAGAACCTTTTAAAGAGGAAACAAGAAAAACAAAGAAATCAAAGAACTAGAGGAAAACATAACCAGAGAGATGAAAGAATTGAAAATGGAAATAGAAACAATAAAGAAAACACTACAAGAGACAACCCTGGAGGTAGAAAACCAAAAGAAAGAAATCAGGAGTCACAGATGCAAGCATCTTCAACAGACTACAAGGGATGGAAGAGAGAATCTCAGGGGCTAAAGAAAACATGGAAAACATAGAAAAAACAGTCAGAGAAGAAGCAAAGGCCAAAAAGCCCCTAACCCAAAATGTCCAGGAGATCCACGACACAATGAGAAGACCAAACCTTAGGATAATAGGAAAAGAAGCGGGGAAGAATATCAACTAAGTGGCACAGTAAATATATTCAACAAAATCATAGAAGAAAACTTACCTACTCTTAAGAATGAGATGACCACGAGCATAAAAGAAGCCTACAGAACTCCAAATAGAGTGGATCAGAAAAGAAATTCATCCCAACGCATAATAGTCAAAAGGCCAAGTATTCAAAACAAAGGAAGTAAGGGAAAAAGGGCATGTAACATATAAAGGCAGACAAGTCAGAATTACTCCCAACTCCTCAACAGAGACTATGAAAGCTAGAAGACATAAAGAGAACACACGTGTCAGCCAAGTCTGCTATACCCAGCAAAACTCAATCACCATAGATAAAGAGACCAAGATATTCAAGGACAAAACTAAATTTACACTATATATGAACACAAATTCAGAAATATAAAGAATTAGGTAGAAAACCCAATACAAGGAGGAAAACTACATCCTAGTAAAAACAAAAAAATACGTAAGAAAAAAAACCAAAAGTAGAAAGACACACAAGCACAATTATACCTCTAAAAGAAAAAATAGCAGGAAACAGCAACCACTATTCCTTAATATCTGTTAACATAAAGGGACTCAACTCCCCAATAAAAAGATATAGGCTATCAGACTGGATATATAAACAGAATCCAGCATTTTTCTGCGTACAGGAAATTCACCTCAGAGACAAATACAGGCACTATCTCAAAGTAAAAGGTTGTGAAAAAAAAGTTCTAAGTAATCGTCCCCAAGTATCAAGCTGGAGTAGCAATTCCAATATTGAATAACTTTGATTTTCAACCAAAAGTTACCAAAAAGATAAGGAAGGACACATCTTACACATTACAGGGAACATTTATCAAGCGGAACTCTCAATCCTTAATATATATGCTACAAATATAAGAGGACAAAAATTCATAAAAGAAAGCCTACTAAAAATCAAAGAAAAAATTGTATCATACACAATAATAGTGGGAGACCTCAGCACAATACTCTAATCAATTCACAGATCATGGAAGGAGAAACTGAACAAGGACAGAGTGAAACTAGCAGAGTTTATGAATCAACTGGAATTAATAGATATCTACAGAACATTTCACACTTGAACAAAAGAATACAGCTTCTTTTCAGCACCTCACAGCACCTTCTCCAAAACTGTCTATATAATAATTCCCTAAAAAGCCTAAAAAGCTATAAGAAGTTTGAAATACTCCCAAGCATCCTATCAGATTATCATGGATTAAGGTTGGTGTTAAATAACAACAAAAACCACAGAAAGTCCATGTACATTTGGAAACTGAACAATGCTCTATTAAACAATTACATGGCAAAGAAGAAATAAAGAATTGTTTAGAAATTAATGAAAATGAAAACAAAATATACCCAAACCTATGGGATGCAATGAAAGCAGCACTGAGAAGAAAACTCATAGCTTTGAGTGCTTCCAAAAAGAAACTGGAGAAAGCATACACTAGCAACCTGACAGCACAGTTGAAAGCTCTAGAACAAAAGGAAGCAGATACACAGAAGAGGAGTAGACAGAAAGAAACAATCATATTCAGAGCAGAAATTGACCAAATAGAAACAAAAAGCACCATTCAAAGAATCAACTAAACCAAGAGGTGGTTCTTATAGAAATTAGCAAGATTGAAAAACCCTTAGCCAGATTAACTAGAGGGCAAAGAGAGAGTATCCAAATTAACAAAATCAGAAAGGAAATTGGAGACATAACAACTGAAACTGAGGAAATTCAAGAAATCATCAGATCCTACTACAAAAGCCTATATGCAACACAGCTGGAAAATCTGGAAGAAATGGATGAATTCCTAGATAGATACTGGATACTAAAGTTAAACCAGGACTATATAAACCATCTAAATAATCCCATAACACCTAAAGAAATAGAAGAAGTCATCAAATACCTCCCAACCAAAAAAGCCCAGGTCAAGATGGGTACAGTGCAGAATTCTATCAGACATTTATTGACAACCTAATACCAATAGTATTATATATCTAATACCAAACTATTCCATAAAATAGAGTCAGATGGTACACTACCTGTCTCATTTTTCGAGGCCACAATAACCCTTGATCCTAAACCACAAAAGACCCTGAGAACTTCAGAACAATATTCCTTATGAAAATTAATGCAAAAGTACTTAATAAAATTCTTGCAAACAGAATCCAAGAACACGTCACAACAATCATTCACCATGATCAAGTAGACTTCATCCCTGGGAGGCAGTGGTGGTTTATTATATGAATATCTAACAATGTAATCCACCATATAAACAAACTCAAAGAAAAAGCCACATGGTCAACTCACCAGATGCTGAGAAATCATCTGACAAAATTCAACACCACTTTCATGTTAAAAGTCTTACAAAGAACAGGTATTCAAGGCCCATACCTAAACATAATATGAGCTATATACAATAAACCAATAGCCAACATCAAACTGCATGGTGAGAAACTTGAAGCAATCCCAATAAAATCAGAGACTAGACAAGGCTGCCCACTCTCCTCCTACCTATTCAATATAGTACTAGAAGTCCTGGCCAGAGCAATTAGACAGCATATGGAAAATAAAGGGATATAAATTGGAAAGGAAGAAGTAAAACATCACTGCTTGTAGATGACATGATAGTGTATGTAAGTGACCCCAAAAATTTCACCAGAGAACTTCTACAGCTGATAAACAAGTTCAACAAAGTGTCTGAATATAAATATAACTCAAACAAATCAGTAGCCTTGCTCTACTCAAAGGACAAACATTCAGAGAAAGAAATTAGGGAAAAGATACTCTTCACAAAAGTCAGAAAAAATATGAAATAGCTTGGTGTGACTCTAACTTAGCAAGTGAAGGACCTGTATGACAAAAACGTCACATCTCTGAAGAAGGAAATTGAGAAAGATTTCCCATGCTCATGGGTTGGAAGTATCAACATTGTAAAATTGCCATCTTACCGAAATCAATCTACAGATTCAATGCTATCCCCATGAAAATTCCAACCTAATTCTTCATACAGTTGGAAAGAGCAATGGGCAATTTTGTCAGGAGTAACAAAAGACCTAGAATTATGAAATCCATCCTCAACAACATGAAAACATCTGTGGGAATCACCATCCCTAACCTCAAGCTTTACTACAAGGCAATTGTGTTAAAAACCACATGGTACTGGTACAGAGATAGGCACATGTTTAAGTGGATTAGAGTAGAAGATCCAGAAATAAACCATCACACATATGGTCAGTTGATTTTTGACAAAGGAGATTTAAACATTCAATTGAAAAAGTGCAGCCTCTTCAACAAATGGTGTTTGTTCAACTGGCACTCAGCATGCAGAAGAATGAAAATAGACTCTTTCATATGTCCTTGTACAAAGCTCAAGTGTAAGTGGATCAAAGATCTTCACATTAAACTAGGTACACTGAAATTATTAGAAGAGAAATTAGGGAAAGCCTATGAACACTTAGGTACAGGGGAAAAGTTCCTGAACAGAACACCAATGGCCTGTGCTCTATGGTCAAATATTGACAAATGTGTTTAATGTGTTTGCAAAGTTTCTGTAAGGCTAAGGACACTGTCAAGAAAACAAAAAGGCAGCCAACAGATTGGGAAAAGATTTTTACCAACCCCACATCTCATTGAGGCCTAATATTCAATGTATATAAAGAACTCAAGAAATTAAGCACCAGAGAATCAAACAATCCTATTAAAATGGGCACAGAGCTAAACAAAAGTTCTCAAACGATAAATATTGAATGGCTGAGAAGCATAAAAGGAAGTGCTCAACATCTTTAGTCATCAGGGAAATGCAAATCAAAACAACCCTGAGATTCCACCTCACAGGAGTCAGAATGGCTAAGATAAAAATTTTAGATGACAGCGGGTACTGGCGAGGATGCAGAAAAAAGGGAACACTTCTCCACTGTTGGTGGGGTTGTAAACTAATACAACCACTCTGGAAATCAGTCTGGCGGTTCCTCAGAAAATTGAATAGTACTACCTGAAGACACAGTTATTCCACTTTTGGGCATTTACCCCAGAGAAGCTCCAACATACAACAAAGATACATGCACCACAATGTTCATAGCAGCCCCATTTATAATAGCCAGAAGCTGGAAAGAACCCAGATGTCCTTCAGTAGATGAATAGATACAAAAATGGTGGTATATTTACACAATGGAGTACTACTCAGCTATCAGAAACAATAACTTTATGAAATTCTTAAAATATGGATACATCTAGAGATTATCACCCTGAGAGGGATAATCCAATCACAAAAAACAGACATAATATTCAGTCACTGATAATTGTATACTAATCCAAGAAAGCTCTGAACACCCCAGAAACAACTCACAGACTATATGAAGCTCAAGAAAAACAAAGGCTAAAAAATAGAAAAATAAATAAAATGAAGGACTCAGTCCTTCTTAGGAAAAATATAAATGTATAGCACCCTCTCAGCATGTGGTACATCTGGACTTTAAATCATTAATAATAAGAGCTAAGATAATAGTTTTGTTGCATTTTTTTTTCGTATTCACAGATCATTATGCTTAATTTATTCACAATAAGAAATCTGTTTCCATGATCTGGAACCCATCCCTGACAGGAGGAAATGGCCACACTCTTGAGTGTAGAAATGATATTGGCTTAGGGGAAAATGTATTACTAATATTCTGCCCAAAGTACATAGTAATAAATGATTCCTAATGCATTCTACTAAACTTATGGATCAAAGTCTCATTTATCCCTCATCAGAGAAACTGAAATACATTGGAATTAATAAAGAGATCCTTAACTGAGCAATATCAGTTGAGTGAGAGACTTTGTAGCATTCAATCTTAAATTGAGTGTCATCATAAAAACTGTCCCCTCACTATTAGTGAACCTTTTTCCACGCTGAAAAGGAGGTGGAAAGATTATCAGAGCCAGCAGTGGTGAATGACTACAAAAAAACCAAAGCATTCCAACCACAACAGGATTGCTGCCAGGTGAACTTGTAGAGATGGTGGTAGCATGTATAAGACCTCACTGTGTTTAAACACCGAGGGGAGTAATTGGACATGAGGACTCACCACTAAACAAAAAACTATTTGCAGTGAATTCCTGTTGTAAAGGGACAAAGTCATATTTTCCCAATGCAATGCCACTGCGTATATCAACCGTTCTTCAGGACTAGAAGAACAACACAAAATCAACTCTCTCAGTTTTATGGTAAGGTTTTCTTTCATTTGACGTTCGTTCGTTTGTTCCTTCCGTCCTTTCTTTCTTCTTTCCTTTCTTCCTTCCTTTTCCCCCTTCCCTCCTTTCTTTCTTTCTTTCTTTCTTTCTTTCTTTCTTTCTTTCTTTCTTTCTTTCTCTTCTTTCTTTTGTTGTTTTGCATTGATTTGGAGTACTCTGTATGAGAAAACAAAAGACCATGGAGGGTACGGAGGTAAGAAGGTTCCCAGAGAAGCAAAGGCAGAAAAAACATGAACAAATTATATTTTATGAAAAAAAGCATATAAGCAAAATAAAAATCTATTATTCTCTTGCATACTGCCTAGGGCGGCTAGTTTTATGTCACTTTGAAACAGCTAGAGTTATATAAATGGAGGGAACCTCAAATGATTGCATGCCTCCACAGCACTTGGCTGCTGGAAAGACTTTCTGCTTTTTCCTTAGTAAGTGATTATTTTGAGAGGGCTCAGCATATGGTGGATGGAGAATCCCATGGGCTATGGTCTGACTTCTAAAAGAAAACATGCTGTGCAAGCTCTCTGAGGAAAGTCCGTCTCTACATTTTGGTCACAGTTTGAGTTCCTGTTCTGATTTCCTTCAGTGATCGACAGTGGATGTGGAAATTTATGCCAAATAAATCCTTTCTCCCCAACATGCTTTTGATCATGGTGTTTCACCATACCAATGGTAACCCAAACTAAGACAATGCCAAAAGTAAAATGACATGTGTATTCATAAAATTTGAGGTTAATTTTGGAAAATTATATTGGCTAGAGAATATCATCTCATTCACAGCACTTCTATGATATTTATTTGATTGGTCAACATGTTTGTAAATTATAACAATGTTGATATGCAGGATGCAATTAATTTTTTTGGATAGTACCCTGTTAAGTGTGGATGCTTAATTTCATTCTTACCTTCTATCAATAGATATTGTAGGCATATTCATTTACTGTTTTTATAAGCAATGCTTTTATTGTTATGCAGAGGTCTTGGCTAACAAGGAAAATTCAATGCTAATATTAAATTGTACAAAGTGGTTATGTAAAAGTTCTTTCATATCTGCATTTGAATTCCTTTGTCTTCTGCATGCTTGCCTCATATTGACTTAATGTCTGAATTTTTCTATATGGTTTCTCATACTTACTTTACTTGGTATATTTATAAATCATATTGATATTCATATTCATTTATTAGAAGTATTAGTTACTTATCTGTTACTCTGGTAAAATTCTATGAGAAAGGAAGAATGAAGTAGAAGCTTTATTTTGGCTTGTGATGCTGAAGAAGTAAGAGTATGTTAAGACAAGGCAAAATTATGCTGAACAAGAAGCTGAGATATCTCATTTTTAAACAGAAACATGAAGCATATGAAGTAGGGATAGAGAAAAAGGGAGAGAGAGACAGAGACAGAGAGACACACACAGAGAGAAGGAAGAAAGAGAGAGAGAGAGAGACAGAGAGAGAGAGAGAGAGAGAGAGAGAGAGAGAGAGACAGAGACAGAGACGGAGAAAGAGAAACTAAAACCAGAAGTGAGGGGCAAGGATACAAACATTCAATATGCTTTTGTGTGTAAAGTAATAACTCACACCTTCTCAAACAATGCCACCAAATTCAAATGCCTGGGGTACATTAACTTCCAATCCTTGAGCCCCATAGGCTAGTGGTCTGATTACATTTATCTAACTTCAAAGGTCTGGCTAATCTTTCTAAGGGACCAAACTATTTAAAATATCTATATTTCCTTGGAGAGTTAAAGTAATTTTTAACTGTAATTTTCTGTAGAATAAAAAGGGAAATTATATTCTTCTAGCATACAAGGGCAAAGAGTATCCATTACCATTCCAAATGCCAATAATGATAGCACAGTGAAGATGCAATGGATGGAAGTAGGTCTGCAACACCTAATTCCATAGTTCCATTCCTGATGTGTAGGACTTGAGTTTTAAAGGTTTTGTTGTCTCCATTTAGTCTGCTTTGTACACAAACTTGTCCATTTCCTCTAGATTTTCCAGTTTTGTTGAGTATATGATTTTTGTTGTTGGACCTGATGATTTCTTGAATTTCCTCAGCTTCTGTTATAATGTCTCTACTTTCATTTCTGATTTTGTTAATTTGGATAAATTCACTGTGTCCTCTAGTTAGGCTGTCTAAGTGTTTATCAATCTGGTTGATATTTTCAAACAACCAGCTTCTGGTTTCCTTGATTCCTTGTATATTGTTTTTGTTTCTACTTGGTTGACTTAAGCTCTGAGTTTGATTATTTCATACACTTGGGTGTATCTAGTCCATTTTGTTCTAGAGCTTTCAAGTGTGCTGTAAAGTTTTTAGTGTATGCTCTCTCCAGTTTCTTTACAGAAGCACCCAGAGCAATGAGTTTTCCTCGTAGCACTGCTTTCATTATATCCCATAAATTTGGGTTTGTTGTGCCTGTTTTTAATAATTTTTTAAGATCTTTAATTTATTTATTTCCTGATCAAGATATTGAATCGAACATTATTCTGCTTCCATTTGTATGTTGGCTTTTTGCATTTTTGTTTTTTATTGAAATCCAGCCTTAGGCCATGTTGATCTGATAGGATGTATGGGATATTCTGATCTTGTATCTGTTGAGGCCTGTGTTTTGACTGACTATGTGGTAAATTTTGGAGGTGGTACCATGGGGTTTTGAGAAGAAGGTATATTCCTTTGCTTTAGGATGAAATGTATAGTTATCTGTTAAATATATTTGATTCTTAACATTGGTGAGTTTTACTGTATCTCTGTTCATTTTCTGCCTCCATGATATCTATATTAATCACAGTGGGGTGTTGAAGACACCCACTATTATTTGTGTGCTTTAATATATATTTTGAGCTTTAGTAGATTTTCTTTTATGAATGTGGATGTCCTTGCATTTGCAGCATAGATGTTCAGGATTGAGAGTTCATCTTGATAGATTTTTTTTCCTGTGATGAGTAAAAAGGGTCTTTCCTTATTGTTTTTATAACTTTTGCTTTAAAATTTATTTTACTCAATATTAGAATGGAAACTCCAGCTTGTTTCTTGGGACTATTTGCTTGGAAATTTTCCCCGGCCTTTATCTCTGTGGTAATGTCTGTCTTTGTCTCTGAGATGAATATCCTGTATGTAGCGAAAAGCTGGATCCTATTTATGTATCCAGTCTCATAGTTTATGTTCTTTTAATGGGAAACTGAGTCCATTTATGTTAACAGACATTAAGGAATAGTGATTGTTGTTTTCAGTTATTTTTGTTTTTAGACATAGAATTATGTTTCTGTGATTTTCTTCTATTAGATTTGTTACAAAAAGATTATTTTCTTGCTTTTCCTAGAGTGTAGTTTCCCTCCTTATGTTTCATTTTTTTCCATCTATTATCCTTTCCAGGGCTGAGTTTGTGGACAGGTATTGTGTACATTTGGTTTTGTACTAGAATATTTTGGTTTTCTCATCTATGGTAATTGAGAAATTTGCTGGATATAGAAACCTGGGCTGGCATTGTGTTCTTTTATGTCTGTATGATGTATGTCCACTATCTTCTAGTTTACACAGTCTCTGTTGTGAAATTTTGTGTAATTCTAAACTGTCTGTCTTTATATTTTACTTTTCATTTTTACCTTACTGCTTTGTTTTAAATATTTGGTGTTTTGACTATTATGTGTCCGGAGGATTTTCTTTTCTGGTCTAATCTATTGCTTCTTGTATATTCAAGGCTATCTTTTTCTTTAGGTTAGGAAAGTTTTCTTCTATAATTTCTTTGAAGATATTTACTGTGACTTTTAGTTGAGAGTCTTTGCTTTCTTCTACTCCTATTATCCTTAGGCTTGGTCTTCTCATTGTGTCCTGGATATCTGGGATGTTTTGTACTTTGAGATTTTTTGATTTTTGCTGTTTTGTCAACATTTTATATGGTATCTTCTGTCTCTGAGATTCTCTCTTCCATCTCTTGTATTCTGTTGGTGATGCTTGAATCTATGACTCCTGATCTCTTTCCTAGGTTTTCTATCTCCAGGTTTATCTTCTTTTTGTCTTCTTTTGTGATTGTTTTATTGTCTCTATTTTTGGTTTCCATTCTTTCACCTCTTTGTGTTTTTCTGTAGCTTTCAAAGTGTTTTGTGTGTGTGTGTGTGTGTGTGTGTGTGTGTGTGTGTGTGTGTATGTATGTGTGTGTGTGTGTGTGTGTGTGTGTGTTTCCTCTTTAAGGCTTCTATTGTTTACATGTGTTCTCCTGAATGTCTTCTTTTTCTTTTCTTGTAATTTTATTAAAAAAAAACAGATACATGTACAGATTATTAAAAACATTTTTGAACATATTTTTGTCAGTACTTGTTTTTCTTAAAGGTTTGATAGTATGCATTGAAATCTTAGTATTTACAAAGAACATAAAGTATATGTAAAAGAAAACATAAAAGGAAATTGTCCTGAATTTTTTTAAGGGAGTTATTCATGTGCTTCTCAAGGCCCTCCATCATCAGCATGAGGTATGATTTTTAAGACCGAATCTTGTTTTTCTGTTGTTGGCATATCTACTACTTGCTGTGATGGGAAAACTGGGTTCTGATGTTGACAGTTTGTCTTTGTTTCTTTTGCTTTTGTTCTTGTGCTTGCCTCTTGTCATTTTGTTATCTGTGAGGCTTGATAATCTTGTTTCTGACAGAGGCGTATATCTCCTTTTGTTTTGTAGGTCCAAGGGCTCAGGAGTGAGATTGCCCCTGGGTACTCAGCAATCTGTGTTAAGGCCATGAATACTAATGGTGGTTGGCCAGCTTTGGCTCTGGGGTGAAACCTTCCTGTTCTAGGCAGCACCAGGCTATCTGTTCCCCTAGTGTCCCAGGTGGTCTCTTCCAGGATGGTGAGTGTAGAGAATGTAGGGGTTCACCTGTGGGCTCAGGATGGAGAGTGCTCCTGGAACTCTTTGGGTATTCAGCCATATGGGAGTAGGCCTACTCTGCACTATCTTATGCAGGTACACCAGTCTTTATCTTGTCTCATAGGTTTTTGCTTGGTTGAATTGAGGAAAATTTCTAATTATTGGTTCCACTTTGGTCAACAGCAGTGCCAAATTCACCTACATGGTATAAGTCTCTATTTTTCAATTTTTATTTTTATTTCATCTGAAGAGAAAGGTGAATTATAAAGGAATTTATTATATCCATTCAAGAAAGTATATAATATTCTATTTGGTGTACCTGTTTAGTTACTAATATTAAAATATCATGTTTTGAGTATAAAGTTGAAGTGTAACTTTCTTTGCAGAGAAATTCTAAGAAACACGTAATTCTGAATGATATGCTTTTGCATGTTACAAAATATATATAAGAAAGTAATAGCCAAATTTATTCTGAAAATGACTTTTAATATCTACTTGTTTTTTAACTTGCCTGAAAAGGAAGATTTGATTATTTTATTTTGAATTCATTACATATAATGCTGGACCACACCAATAATTTTATTATACCAAAGATTTCTGAATATAGAAACACTGTGACTCCGTTTTAAACTTTATGATTTGAGAACAAAATTTAAGCTTTCTAAACCTCATTTACTAATCATTAAAATAAAATCGATATGGATGTATTTATACAGTAATTTGAACAATTAAGTAAAGCTTACAAATAATTTAAAAATTAGGGGATCAAGAAAAGTTCATTTTTAGACTGCCTGCCAGAATTTGGATACAGTTATTAATTTTATGCAACAAAGTCAGAAACAATATGTGTGTTTCAGTGAGATAATATGCATGTAGAGTATTAACTACATGTGCTGTTTTCCACTACATGGCAATAAAAGTGAACTCATAATTTTCATTTAAACTAGAGATAGTGGAAATTTGCAAAAGCTTAGTAAAAATAGCCAGACAATCATATTTTGTACATATATTTAATGTAATAACATGTCGTTAAGTTTGGACAACTCTATGTTAAATTAATTATCATAAGAATTTTTCAGAAATATTAATGAAGTAAATGGAAGTGTAGATAAGTAAAATATTTTAGTTTTTGTACAAAATTTTATTTTGTTAAAATTAGAAGTGATATGTATATTTTATATACCTATACATGTATAAAACTCTCTTTTATGCATATGTGCATATAGGCAAATATCTACAATGCATATAAACTAAAAATTATAAGGATAAAGTAGGATTCTTCAGACTTAAAATTAAAAATGATACCCTTTAACAATATTTGCATTCTTTCCTTTTTTCTCTTTGTCTTTAGTTACATTTTTGTACCTTTTTTATTTTTATACATATGGTCTATTCTTGTTTCATTCTTTTAAATTATACTTTCAATTTTGTGCGATTTTCAAACATGAACATACTCTAATTACATTATTTCATCTCTGTTTTGTACATAAAATATTTATATGTGAATAATTTTCCCATCTATCTGCCTATCCATCCATCTATCTATCTATCTATCTATCTATCTATCTATCTATCTATCTATCTATCTATTCATCAATCCATCTACCTGTCTGTCTGTCTATCTTATAGACACATACATACACAAACTCACATAGATAAAATTTTTTGGAAAAAAATCTTGAGAAGACATACGTACTTTTGTTTTCTCCAATTTATGCCAACCCTGAAGTATATGGAATATATATTCTGGCTTGACATCATTAACTGCTTAGAAAATTAAATTGAGCAGAGCTTGGCCCATCTGCCACCCGGAATGGCGGCTCATAGAGGCTGAGCAAATGGTGGGTGGGAGACCTGTGCTGCCAGGGAGCAGAGAGATCTCAGCAGAGTGCACACGGAAAGTGCACCCCCTGCCTTACCCTGCCCCAACCTGTCTGATCCAGCAACCAGGAATAGAACTTTGGAAGTTCTGTTCCCACCCAGCGATTCTGAGGCATAGAAAAGGGCTCGACCCATCCGCCACCTGAACCAGTGGAGATCCAGGGACAAAGACCAGTTAATAGGGAAAGTCAAGAACATATCACTGACAACAAAATGGCAGGAGGAAAGCGAAAGAGTATATCCCAAAGAAACCAAGACAACCTGGCAACACCAGAACCCAGCTCTCCCATAACAGCAAACATCGGAATTCCAAACACTCCAAAAAAGGAAGAAACAGACCTGATATCATACCTCAAGATGCTGTAAGAGATACTTAAACAAGAACGGGAAGAAAAGCAAAAGATTCAGAAGCTTATAAAGTGAAAACAAGAAAAACACTCAAAGAACTCAAAGAACTAGAGGAAAACATAATCAAAAAGATGAAGAAATAGAAGAGGGAATTTAAAACGGAAATTGACACAATAAAGAAAACACAAAAAGAGATAACCCTAGAGGTAGACCACCTAAAAACGAAATCAGGAACCACAGAAGCAAACATTTTCAATAGATTACAAGAGATGGAAGAGAGAATCTCTGGGGCAGAAGACAACATTGTAAACATAAACAAAACAGCCAGAGAAGATGCAAAAAACAAAAAGCTCCTAACCCAAAATGTCCAGGAAATCCAGGACACACTGAGAAGAACAAACCCAAGGATAATAGGAATAGAAGAGGGAGAAGAGTATTAACTAAGAGGCACAGTAAATATCTTCAACAAAATCATAGAAGAAAACTTCCCTACCCTCAAGAATGAGATGACCACGAGCATAAAAGAAGCCTTCAGAACTCCAAATAGGTTGGACCAGAAAAGAAATACCTCCCGACACATAATAGTAAAAACATCAAGTGCCCAAAGCAAAGAAAGAATACAAAAAGCAGTAAGAAAAAAATGTCAGGTAACATATAAAGGCAGGCCAATCAGACTCAGACCCGATTTCTCAACAGAGACTATGAAAGCTAGAAGAGCCTGGACAGACATCATGCACATCCTAAGAGAACACAAGTGCCAGCCCAAGCTGCTATACCCAGCAAAACTATCAATCACCATCGATGGAGAGATGAAGATATTTCAAGACAAATCAAAATTTACACAATATCTGACCGCAAACCCAACACTACAATGAATTATAGGTGGAAAACCCAATACAATGAAGCAAAATACAGCCTAGTAAAAACAAGAAAGCTCCTAAACAAGAAAACTAGAAGAAGAAAAAGACACAGACACAACTCAACCCACAAAAGCAATAATGGCAGGAAACAGAAACCACTATTCCTTGATATCTATTAACATAAATGGACTCAACTCCCCAATAAAGAGACATAGGCTATCAGACTGGATACATAAACAAAATCCAGCCTTTTGCTGCATACAGGAAACTCATCTCAGAGATAAAGACAGACACTATCTCAGAGTTAAAGGGTGGGAAAAAACTTCAAAGCAAACAGCTCCAAGAAGCAACCTGGAATGGCTATTCTAATATCGAATAAAGTAAATTTCCAACCAAAAGTTATCAAAAAACATAAGGAAGGACACTTTTTACTCATTACAGGGGAAATCTGTCAGGCGAAACTCACAAACCTTAACATATATGCTCCAAATAAAAAAGCACCCACATTCATAGAAGAAATTCTACTAAAGCTCAAAAAATACATTTCACCTCACACAATAATAGTGGGAGACTTTAATACCTCACTCTCTCCAATGGACAGATCATGGAAACAGAAACTGAACAAGGACACTGCAAAACTAGAAGAGACTTTGAACCAACTAAAATTAATAGATGTATACAGAACATATTATCCTAAAGTAAAAGAATACACCTTCTTCTCAGCACCCCTTGGCACCTTCTAGAAAATTGACCACATAATTGGACACAGAGCGAGCCTCCATCGATATAAAAAGATTGAAGTACTCCCATGCATCCTCTCAGATCACGATGGTCTACAGCTGGTCTTTAAAAACAACAAAGACAACAAAAAGCCCACATACACATGGAAACTAAGCAATGCTCTGTTAAACGATAGCAGGGTCAAAGAATAAATAAAAGAAGAATTAAGGATTTTCTAGAATTCAATGAAAACGAAAACACAACATACCAAACCTATTGGATGCAATGAAAGCAGTACTGAGAGGAAAACTCATAGCCCTAAGTGCTTCCAAAAAGAAACTGGAGAGAACTTACATCAGCAACCTGACAGCACAGCTAAAAGCCCTAGAACAGAATGAAGAAGATATACCCAAAAAGAGTAGATGGCAAGCAACAATCAAAATTAGGGCAGAAATAGACAAAATAGAATCAAAAAGAACCATTAAAAAAATCAACAAAACCAAGAGTTGGTTCTTTGAGAAAATCAACAAGATTGATAAACCCCTACCAAGACTAACTAGAGGGCAAAGAGAGAGTATACAAATTAACAACTTCAGAAAGGATAGTGGGGACATAACAACTGAAACTGAGGAAATTCAAAAAATCATCAGATCCTACTACAAAAACTTATACTCCACAAAATTGGAAAATCTGGAGGAAATGGATGAATTCCTAGACAGATACAAGATCCCAAAGTTAAACCAGGACCATGTAAACCATCTAAATAACCCTATAACACTTAAAGAAATAGAAAAAGTCATCAAAAGTCTCCCAATCAAAAAAAGCCCAGGTCCAGACGGGTTCAGTGTAGCATTTTATCAGACATTTATTGAAGATATAACACCAATACTCTCCAAACTATTCCAAAAGATAGAATCAGATGGAATACTACCTAACTCATTTTTTGTGGCTAAATAACCCTCGTACTAAACCACACAAAGACCCTACAAGGAAAGAGTACTTCAGACCAATCTCACTTATGAACATTGATGCAAAAATACTCAACAAAATCCTTGCAAACCGAACCAAGAACACATTAAAACGATTATTCTTCATGACCAAGTAGGCTTCATCCCTGGGATGCAGGGATGGTTTAACATAAGGAAATCCATCAACGTAATCCACCATATAAACAAACTCAAAGACCAAAATCACATGGTCATCTCACTAGATGCTGAAAAAGCATTCGACAAAATCCAACACCCCTTCATGTTTAAAGTCCTGGAAAGAACAGGAATCCAAGGCCCATACTTAAACATAATAATAGCAATATACAGCAAACCAACAGCCAAAATCAAACTTAATGGCGAGAAACTTGAAGCAATCCCACTAAAATCAGGGACTCGACAAGGCTGCCCACTCTCCCCCTACCTAATCAACATAGTACTGGAAGTCCTGGTTGGAGCAATTAGACAGCAAAAGGAGATCAAGGGGATACAAATCGGAAAGGAAGAGATAAAAACATCACTCTTTGTCAATGACATGATAGTGTACTTGAGTGACCCCAAAAATTCCACCAGAGAACTCCTACAGCTGATAAACAAGTTCACCAAAGTGGCTGGATACAAAATTAACTCGAGCAAATCAGTAGCCTTCCTATACTCAAAGGACAAACATGTGGAGAAAGAAACTAGGGAAAATGTACCCTTCACAATGGTCACAAAAACTATGAAATACCTTTTTGTGACTCTAACTAAGCAAGTGAAGGACTTGTACTACAAGAACTTCAAACCTCTAAAGAAAGAAATTGAGAAGGATTTCAGAAAGTGGAAAGATCTCCCATGTTCATGGATTGGAAAGATCAACATCTTAAAAATGGCCATCCTACCAAAAGCAATCTACAGATTCAATGCAATCCCCATCAAAATTCTTCATGGAATTGGAAAGATCAATGTGCAAGTTCATATGGAATAATAACAGACCTAGAATAGCGAAATCCATCCTCAACAACAAAAAAACATCTGTGGGAATCACTATCCCTGACCTCAAGCTATATTACAAGGCAATTGTGCTGAAAACTGCATGGTACAGGTACAGAAATAGGCATGTGGATCAATGGAATAGAATAGAAGATCCAGAAATGAGCCCTCATGTATATGGTCACCTGATTTTTGACAAAGGAGCAGTAAACATTCAATGGAAAAAGGACAGCCTATTCAACAAATGGTGCTAGTCCAACTGGCACTCAACATGCAAAAGAATGAAAATAGACCCGTTCTTATCTACTTGTACAAAGCTCAAATGTAAGTGGATTAAAGATCTCCACATTAAACCAGATACACTGGAATTATTAGATGAGAAAATAGGGAAAACCTTAGAACACATAGGCACAGGAGAAAATTTCCTGAACAAAACACCAATGGCTCAGGCTCTAAGGTCAAAGTTTAACAAATGGGACTTAATGAGATTGCAAAGTTTCTGTAAGGCTAAGGACATCTTCAAGAAAACAAAACGGCAACCAACAGAATGAGAAAACATCTTTACCAACACCACATCAGATAGAGGCCTAATATCCAAGGTGTACAAGGAACTCAAAAAGCTAGACATCAGATAATCAAATAACCCTATTAAAAAATGGGGTACAGAGCTAAACAAAACGTTCTCAGTTGAGGAACACCGAATGGCCAAGAAACATCTGAGGAAGTGCTTCACATCCTTAGCCATCAGGGAAATGCAAATCAAAACAACCCTGAGATTCCACCTCACACCAGTCAGATTGGCCAAGATCCAAAACTCAGATGACAGCAGATGCTGGCGAGGCTGCGGAGAAAGTGGAACACTTCTCCACTGTAGGTGTGGTTGCAAACTAATACAACCACTCTGGAAATCAGTCTGGCGATACCTCAGAAAATTGGATATAGTACTACCTGAAGACCCAGCTATTCCACTTCTGGGCATATACCCCAGAGACACTTTAATACACCACAAAGATATATGCACCACAATGTTCATAGCAGCTCTATTTATAATAGCCAGAAGCTGGCGGGAACCCAGATGTCTTTCAGAAGATGAATGGATACAAAAATTGTGGTACATTTACACAATGGAATACTACTCAGCCACCAGAAACAATGACTTAACCAAATTCTTAAGAAAATGGCTGCTTCTAGAGAATATCATCCTGAGTGAGATAACCCAGTCACAAAAGAACAGACATAATATGCAGTCACTGATATGGGATGCTAACCCCAGAGGCTTGCACTCCCCCAGAAACAACTCACAGACTGTATGAAGTTTAAAAAATAAAGAAAACAATATATATATATATATATATATATATATATATATATATATATATATATATTTACAAAACAAGAAGACTTTGACTATTTCTATGTTGCGTTTTGTTTTCATGTACTTTACGCTTATTGTAACTATTAGGTTTTCAATGCATACTGTCACATCCTTCAAAAAATCAAGTATTGACTAAAAAATATATTCACATAATTTTATGTAAAAATTATTTTAATATCTGAAAAAACAGTACTGACAAAAATGTATAATTTTAAGCAAAAATTTTTTTAAATCTGTACATTTATCTTTGTTTTTTAAAATAAAGTCGTTTAAAAAAAAAGAAGGTGATTAATCTGCCAGTTTTGCAAGTTTGCATTTTCTTAAACTGTATAAAGGTTACCACTCAGTAAAGCACTTCATCTGCTTATTTTCATAAAGAAGCAATAGTTATTTAAATTTGTACAGTGTTGAACTAAAAATACCCATAAGCTAAAAAAAACTAGTGTAATTTAATTATTCAAAATTTGTAAATGAAAACAATGGATGGTGAGTCCATTTAAATTTTGTCCTCATATTTCATTTATCCTCTTTGTCATCCACAGTACAAAATTGCAGTAATGTTAACAAAGTTGATTTTTCTCTCTCTGTCATCTGATGACAAAAACCAGGATAAACATTTCACTTCCAGCACTTGTCCCATTCAATCTCAGCTTTGATGATATTTGCCATTTATTAATTTGTTTTTGCCAAAGTCAGTCAAAATCATTGCAAGTTTTAGCTTGAGCTGTCTTGTTTTTACTTGAAAGGGACTTTAAAAGTACCTAATTAGAGAGTGAAAACTTAGGAAAATGTATTTATCCAGTTAAATATCATTATCTACATTTCCAAATTTTATCCACATATATGCCTATATTTATATTGGTCTACTTTGTATTCAATTATTCACCAGACAATGGACAAGACTTGCTTTTAGGATTTTGAGATATCTGCTCTTGTATAGGTTGCTAAGATCTTCTATTTGCTAATCAGGGCCATCTATACTGTCTCTTGCTTTTTACTGCTCAAAAGCAGTTGAGCCACCTGGTTGTAACAGTCTGGCCATTACAAAGTCAAGCAGGACTCTGAGGGTGGAGCAAGGATGATTATAGGAAAGATGAAAAGAAGACTCAGAGATAAAGGGTAGAAATATGGATGATTGTGCAGTGAATACTGCAGCAGCCTGGAGTTACTTTACAGTTTTGTGGGAAACCAAGTAATAAGGTGGCAGAGACAGTCGCTGACACACACTGGATATCCATTCCTGCCATAAATATTAAAAATGATGAGCCATCCCTTTAATGACCCCCTTGGTCTAACTCTGTGGATGCTGTTCTAGTTTGGAGTCAAACTCAAGGATCTGTCACTCAGGCCGCAAGGTTCACTCTGCCCACCATGTTGCTTCTGTCCTGGGTGGATATGATTGTCCCTAGGTGTTTCTTTACCCCACCTCCCAGCACAAACATAATTTTAAAGCTTTCCATGGTTGTTTTATACATTGAATTCTCAGGCCACAGACTCTCTACATAATAAGATTATATCCAAAGACAGAGATACAAACTGCCCTTCTATATGAGATAAAAGACCTGTAGAATCCCTTAAAATATTCATATTTACTATCACTGATTAAGTCCGCCTTGATCTAGATCACCCTTCTCAAGCTCCACCTTGATTTACACAAGCCAGCAGAGACAATGTCTGACATACATTGGCTATCTATCCCCATCTGAAGGCCACTCTGTTCCTTCCACTTAGATTAACAGAACATTCAGCCCCTCACCTTGAGCGTCAAGTATATCTCCTCTTAACGCTCCATGCATCAGCAGGCCTGGAAATCTGCCAGCATAACTGACCTGATTTGACTCTGCCTGACACAGGCTTTCATAAAAATTGGCAAAATGGTTCCTGACACCTGGTTACTTTGAGTATACCACCTTTTACACTTTTCCTATGTTGAAGTCCTTAGGGTTTTATTACATTTATGACACCCATTTCATTTTCTCAACTCTCAAATTGCATGGTTCATTCTTGATAATGTATCATTTCTCTACTTCCATTCACTTATCTTGGTGTCATCTACTTTCCTCTTTTATTTAGTTCCAGTATGCCAATGACTATAAAATATGTACCTCCTATTTGATGCTATTATTTCCAAAACTACCTATATAATAGTGTACCCAAATATTACCAATGGGCTTAAGATAGACTTAAATATGCCTTCTTCAACCCCCTAAATCTCTCTTCTAATATTTTATGACTATGTACTCTATCTTAATATCTATTTTTTAAAGTCTTCAGGACAAAATTTTATAGAGCATCTTTTTTTTGTTATATTCTCACTTGCATTAATCAGAGAGCCTGTTATGTTTCTCTTTAAAATGTATCTAAGTCAAGCCACTCTTAGCCATATTGTGATTCCTTAGTTTCTAAAACTCTATTATCATTTTCTTGTATATACCTTTATCCTAATGCCGTTCATGATAATATTATAAAAAGAATTTCCCTTTTAAATCATCAACCAAATCCTGGCACGCCTTTCTTCGAATATCCTCCTATTCAAACAGAGTACAACTGAAGCCTTGTGATTTCCTAGCTCCTGTGGTTCTGTTCTATTCATTCGTAAAACTTCAGCTCAGTTGGTTGTTTTTTTCTTGGCATAGACCTCACAAATCATGTTAACATCCTCAGAATTCTTCCAGCTGGACTTGGTCACTACTAACATCCTTTGTAACCATGCTTTCTCTGTGAAACAATGCTTGTGGCGTTTGCTCCTGTCATTGCTTCATTGCTCAAAAGCCCTGCTCTCAGTTTGACCACTCATTAGCTACAGGCTTAAAGAACCATGTCCGGACACTCCGCAGTATCTTCTCATTTTATGTGCTGCTATTATGTCTTAGTCTGAACCTCTAGATAATATTCGTTTATGTTTTGTTTCTCAGATCACTAAAACCATTGCTAGTAGATAGAGATAGAATCTTTTATTTGTATTGGGAGTAGTGATGACAAATATTCCAAATCCAATTCTGTTATGTGATAAATGGATATTTAAGGGATACATCTATTGATTTCTGTGCTGGGTTATATAACAAATTATAACTTGTTTATATGCAGAGATCTGTGAAAATGATAATTTTAATGAAACAAGTAACAACAGAAAAGCAAGAACTAAAAGTAGCCAAGGAAGAAAACTTTATTAGGAAATGTCCAGGGGAGAGATACTCCATTCATAGCCTAGATATATGTGGGTTGTCCATATTTTTATAAAAAAATGTTCAGAACATCAGAAACATTTAATATAAGTATTGATTGAAGACTCGATGTATTTTTATTCAGTTAATACTGGTATAATTTCAGTCTCTCAATCTCATAGAATTTCTAGATATCAGTAACAGAAATGAATGTCCAAATTCTAATGATACTATTGTTTGTTTATATTTTCCAAGTAAGTACTACAAAGTTGATTCATATAATTCTTCTAACTCTGACATTTGTTTTTTTTTTTTTTTTGTCATATTTTATAATTGTTTCTATGATTAGAAATACAAACCTGAAACTTAAATGTCATGGGAAATTTGAAATAGATATTTAATAGGATAACTGAGAAGGTATAGGAACAAAAAAAATTGTTTCTAAGTGATTTAAATTTAGTAAATAAGAATATTTTACAGTTATATCTATGCCATTTTTTGTAAAGATTTGGTAATCAATACTGGTTTTAATGACTTTAATTTTTCTAAAGTAATAAATGTGTACTAATAAGTATTGGTTTTATTATGTGTGTTGACATTAATTTTCATAATCAGATTACTGATCAAAGATCAATACTTGATAAATTGGATGTTAGGAAACTGATAAGCTTCTATAAGGCCCAAGACACCATCTATATGACAAATCAGCAACCTAGAGATTGGGAAAAAAAAAACAAAAATAAAAACCACTACAGAAGAATCTTAACTTGCTGAGAAGCACTTGAAGAGATGTTCAAAGTCTTTAGTCATTAGGGAAATGGAAATTAAAACAACCTGAGATTCCACCTCACAGTAATTAGAATGGCTAAGATTAAAAATAAATAAATAAATAAAACCCTCAGGTGACAACACATGTTGGCAGATTGTAGAGAAAGAGAAACAGTCCTCCATTGCTGGTGAGATTGCAAGCTGGTACTACCACTCTAGAAATCAATCTGAAGGTTCCTCACAAAATGGAACATAGTAAACCCATAAGATTCTAAAACAAAACATAAAAGGACACTTGCTCTGTGTGTTCATAGCAGCCTAATTTTTAAAAGCCAGAAGCTGGAAACAACCCAGACATCCCTCAACCAAAGAACAGATATAGAAAATTCAGTTCATTTACACACTGGAATAGTATTCAGCTATTGAAAATGAGGACATCATGAATTTTTCGGACAAATGTATGAAATTAGAAAATATCATCCTGTGTGAAATAACATAGACCCATAAGATCATGCATGGTATGTACTTACTGATAAGTGACTATTAGCCAAATACACAGTACAGAATTAGCCAAAAAGTTTAGGACACAAGCCACAGACCATAAAAAGTGCAACAATCAGAAAGGCTTCAATCCCATTTAGAAGGGGGAAGAAAATAATCACATGAGGCAGAGGGAGGGAGGGACCTGGGCGGGAGAAGAGAGTGGGATGGAAAGAGCAAATTAGAATCAGGTGAGATGGGTGGAGAACAGGAGAGAAGCCCAGAGAGGCAGTAGAGTGAATGGAAATAAGCAGCCTCTGGGATGGGAAGTAGGGAGACCTTCTAGAATGGAGAGCTGAGAAACTCTCAGGACTCAATAGAAGTGACCTTAGCCAAAATGCCCAACAACAGGGAGAGGGAACTGGAAGAGTCTACCTGTACAGGTAGACCAAGCCTCAAGTGGAGAGATTGGGTTACTAAACCACCATCAAAATCTCTTATCCAGAAATTTTCCTGTCTAAAAGAACTACAGGGACAAAAAATGGTGAAGAGACTGAAGAGGACATGGGTGTCCACTTCACGATTTATCAGCAGGTTACTGAGACAGAGGCAGACTCACCCAACCCTTGACAGAAGCAGGTGAACCCTGTGGTAGAATTAGGGAAAGGCTGGAAGAAGTTGAGGAGGAGGAAGAGCCCATAGGAAGACCAGCAGTCTCAACTAACCTGGACCCTGGAGATCTCTCAGGAACTGAACCACCAATCAGGCAGCACACATTGGATGGCCTGAGGCTCCTGGAAGATATTTAACAGATGACTGTCTGGTCTTTCCTCAGTGGGAAAAGATGAATATAATGCTAGAAGTCATTGAGACCCCAGGGAAGGTGAAGGCCTAGCGGTAGGATGGAACACTCTCTCAGAGGTAAGGGGGAGGAAGAGTGGGACAAGGAACTGTAGGAGGGGGAACTAAGAGAGGGGAGGCAACAGGTGGATAGAAAATAAAATAGAAATGGATATAGAAGATCATACTGTTTGAAATAATCTCAACAAAGAAAGACAATTGTTTCACATTCTATGTTATTGGAAGTTCCTAGTAACAAATCTTCATATGTAACTGCATAGTAAAAACAGAATCTAGGAAGGCAAAACAGGAATGTTGCCCTGATAAAGAAGAGAATAACATGGTGCGATAGAAATTGGAACGTGGAGAGTTCTTTAGGGAGGGGAAGGATGGTAAATAGAGAAGTTGGGAGAAGTGCAATGGGAATAATAGGATACAACTGATCTGATAGAGGGTGCTGGAAATAGGGAGTCTCCTTAGAGATAGAGAGGGAGCTAAATAGAGGAAAAAAAGTTAAGTATAATAATAATAATAATAATAATAATAATAATAATAATAATAATAATAATAATAATAATAATAATAATGATAGATGACAAAGAATATCAGAATAGTACTACCCATTTACCTAAAGTATCCTATAGTGCACATAATTCAGTGTATAAGTGTACATATATACATACATATTTACATATTTATTTATTCCTTTTCTCCCAGTTACTTTCATCCAACCTATTCACTCTAATTTTCCTTTGGTTTTGTTTGTTTGTTTGTTTGTTTGTTTTCAGAAAAGAGCCAGCCTCAAAGATTATTAATAAGCTATAGTATATCAAATTGTAGTATGACAAGCACCTCCTATTCTATTAAGGCTAAACAAGGTAACTCAGTAAGGGAAACAGCCCCAAAATCAGGCAACAGAGTCAGAGATAGATCCTGCTTCCATTTTTAGGAGGCCCATAAGAAGACCGAGCTACACAAACTGTGTAACATATATGCAGATGGCCTAGCTCAGGCCCATGCTGGCCCTTTGATTGGCAATATAGTCCTTGTCAGCATCTATGCGTTCAGGTTAGTTTATTCAGTTGGTTACCCTGTGGTATCCTTGACCTTTCAGGCTCCTATACTCCTTCTTCCATTTCTCTAGGTCCACCTATTGTTTGGCTGTGGGTTTCTGCATCTGTTTCCATTAGACACTGAGTGAAGTCTCTGTGAAGACAATTAGGATAGATGTCCATTTCCTGGCTGAGTCTCAAGCTAGACCAGTTATCACTTGGCCTCTCTCACAATTTCTGTGCTACTTTTGTTACAGCACATCTTGTAGGCAAGACAAATTGTAGGTTGAAGGTTTTGTGGCTGGGTTGGTATCTCAGTCCCACACGGGAAGTCTTGTTTGGTTACAGGAGATGTCCAGTTCAGGCTCTGTATCCCCTACAGGTAGAAGTATTAGCTAGGGTCACTCTCATAGATTTCTGGGAGTTTACATTGCCCTAGGTTTCTAGCTTGTCCTAGACATTCCCACAAATTCAAGTTCACTTTTCCAGTACACTCTCCCACTGTCTCACCACTGATCATTCCTGCTCCCATCCCCACCCCTAAGCCCTGTCCAGTTTCTTCACATTCACTAGCAATGTCTATTTGTTTCCGACTCTCAATGAAATTCGTTTCCCCCTTGAGCTATTTTTGCTACTTAGCTTCTTTGGGTCTGTGAATTGTAGCATAGTTATTCACTTATAAGTACATATATACCATGTTTGTTTATTCATGGTCTAGGTTACCTTACCCTAGAAGATCTTTTCTAGTGCCTGAAAATTTCATATTTTCATTGTTCTTAAGAGCTGAGTAATAGTCTAATGTACAAATATATCAGATATTCTTTACCCATTCTACAGTTGTTTCCAATTTCTGTCTATTATGAATAAAGCTGGTATAGACATATTTCGACAGGTATCCTTGTGGTATGGTGGTCTAAGGGTCTAAAAATCACTGAAGGAAGACCCCAGACTCAGATAGTATGCAAAGACAAAGAACATTTTTTTTTCGTAAGCATCTAGAATGCAAGGATTACCATTGTTCAAAATGGCAACCTCTACAGAGACATTCCAATTCCTTTTATAACAGAAATGCTTAATTACTTCTGAGATAACAGCAGCATTCTAAAACATATAACACATCCCATGAGATTTTAGTAATCATTAACTGAAGATCATAAAAGCAGATAAACACCACAGGACCACAGGTGAAAAAAGAGTAGATAAGATATTGACTGAGTTTATCTTCACAACTTCAAGGACAGCTTTATTATAGTCTCTAATTTTCCATGAACCTGTAACCTGCTAACAAATGATGAACGTTTATCTAGATAATTGCTCCAAGTGGACATGCATGTAGACATAGTGAGCTTTTTACTATGTGCACACATGCTCTGAGAGTCCTACAAGTACTGAAAAAGGGGCAGAGTTAAGTTTCCCTACCCTTTTGTCCCTGAGACTTCAACTGAGAGCAGGGCAGTACAGGACAAGCCAAAGACACCACAAAGTTTCCCTAGACTTCTGCCTACCATATTGATTTCCAAAGTCACTGTACAAGTGTGCACAACCACCACAAGGGGGTGATGCTCCCATTGCTTCATACCAGCACCAGAGAGCTTTGTTTTTGTCTCTGATCTTAACTATTCTGAAAAGACCAAGGTGGATTCTAAGCATCATTTTGATTTGCATTTCTCTGATGTTGAACATTTAATTAAGTGCCTTTTACCTGTTAGAGATTCCTATGTTGAGAGTTCTCTGTTTAGTTCTTAACCCTATTTATTTATTTATTTATTTATTTATTTATTTATTTATTTATTTATAGGTGCTGTTATCTGGTTTCTTGAGTTCTTTATATTTTTTCCTATTCTGTAGGTTGCTCACTTGTTATTTTGATAGTGCCCTTGCTTTACCGAAAATTTTTGCTCCTGAGGTTTCAGGTGTGCTGTTAATTTGCTAGTATAAGACCCCACTACTTTCTCATGAAGTACTTAAAGCTATGATCTTTTTTGTTGTGTTTCTGAATGTGTGTTTTGTTCATTGATTTCTTTGTTATGCTGGGCTTTAGAGCCTGAATTTCTGGCCACTTGCTTTTTTTGAGTGTACATTTATATTTTAAAGGAAATCTTCATCCTGAGCTGATTGTAAACCCTCCAAAAGAAAATCACCACTTAGCAAAAACTTAATATAAGACATAAGAAACCCTCTTTTAAGTTGTTGGCCAGTGCTCCTGAAGATACTTCCCAAGCAACATATTGAGACTATCTTTAGTTGTCCCCAGAGATGGAAGGAAAGTCCACATTGCTGAATACATTCTCTACTTCAGGAAAATGGCTCAGAGACACTTGGGATGAAACCTAATTGGACTTGCATCCCTCTCAACAATAGGGATACCATACATGGTACTAGAAAGTTAAGTAATTAGTGCTTAGTGATACTGTAGTTATTGGAGAAGAATCTGCAACCACTAATTTGCCAAACCAGCAGGATACCTAACTTCAATTTATAGCGATTTGTCCTTATGCCAAAAAAAAAAAAAACTCTACATTTTACTTCCATCAGGGTTCCCAAAAGGTGACCCAGAGAGCATAATTATATTTTTTGACATCATTAAGGAAACCTCTCACCCAAGAGACAGAGACAACTACAAAATAACACCAACAAATCAAAATGCATAGCTGTGGATTCAAGTCTCAATGTATACATCTACACAATACTCTAAGATCTTAACCCCCACAGACCAGCGAACATTGGAGAGGATAGAAAATGTAGTGGAAAAATTGTAAGAGAGAGAATATTAGGGATCTTATTGTGAAATTATTTCTCCTGGTAACATTAGGAACTAAATCCACAAGGACTTAAAGAAATTTGTGGTCCCATATGTTGGACTTAGTGGTGGCTAATTCGTCTGAGGAGCAGATTATCAGAGGCTGCCATACTGGGTTTGGGATAGCTGATACTGCTTAGGCCTGCTGAGAAAAGTAGCTGGTTTGTTTGGTACAGGTGGTGAAGAGTTGTTGTTTTAGAATGACCCATGCTGACTAATTACCATCTCTACATCTCCATCCTTCCAGGGATGTGTTTCAATCCATAGGTATGACACAGACCCAAATTTGTATGATTCAACTTCAAGATTTCTAGAAAAACATTAAATAAAAAGTATTCCACTAATTAGCCTAAATTAAAATTTGTATGGGAATGCTATTTATATTTCTTTTTTTTAAAACGACTTTATTTTACAGAACAAAGATAAATGTAAAGATTTTAAACATTTTTTTGCTTAAAATTATACATTTTTGTCAGTACTGTTTTTTCAGATATTAAAATAATTTTTACATAAAACTATGTGAATATATTTTTTAGTCAGTACTTGATTTTTTCAAGGGCTTGACAGTATGCATTGAAAATCTAATAGTTACAATGAGCGTAAAGTACATGAAAAACAAAACAAAACATGGAAATAGTCAAAGTCTTCTTGTTTTGTAAATATATATACTTCTTTGTTTTCTTTATTTCTTGGACTTCATACAGTCTGTGAGTTGTTTCTGGGGGAGTGCAAGCCTCTGGGGTTAGCATCTCAATATCAGTGACTGCATATTATGTCTGTTCTTTTGTGACTGGGTTATCTTACTCAGGATGGTATTCTCTAGATGCAGCCATTTTCTTAAGAATTTGGTCAAGTCATTGTTTCTGGTGGCTGAGTAGTATTCCATTGTGTAAATGTACCACAATTTTTGTATCCATTCATCTTCTGAAGGACATCTGGGTTCTTTCCACCTTCTGGCTATTATAAATAGAGCTGCTATGAACATTGTGGTGCATATATCTTTGTTGTGTATTATGGTGTCTCTGGGATATATGCCCAGAAGTGGAATAGCTGGGTCTTCAGGTAGTACTATATCCAATTTTCTGAGGTATCGCCCGACTGATTTCCAGAGTGGTTGTATTAGTTTGCAACCCCACCAACAGTGGAGAAGTGTTCCTCTTTCTCCGCAGCCTTGCCAGCATCTGCTGTCATCTGAGTTTTGGATCTTGGCCAATCTGACTGGTGTGAGGTGAAATCTCAGGGTTGTTTTGATTTGCATTTCCCTGATGGCTAAGGATGTGGAGCACTTCCTCAGATGTTTCTCGGCCATTAGGTGTTCCTCAACTGAGAACGTTTTGTTTAGCTCTGTACCCCATTTTTTAATAGGGTTATTTGATTCTCTGGTGTCTAGCTTTTTGAGTTCCTTGTACACCTTGGATATTAGGCCTCTATCTGATGTGGTGTTGGTCAAGATATTTTCCCATTCTGTTGGTTGCCTTTTTGTTTTCTCGACAATTTCCTTAGACTTACAGAAACTTTGCAATCTCATTAATTCTTATTTGTTAATCTTTGACCTTAGAGCTTGAGCCATTGGTGTTTTGTTCAGGAAATTTTCTCCGGGGCCTATGTGTTGTAAGGTTTTCCCTAGTTTCTCATCTAATAATTTCAGTGTATCTGGTTTAATGTGGAGATCTTTGATCCACTTACACTTGAGCTTTGTACAAGGAGATAAGAAAGGGTCTATTTTCATTCTTTTGCATGCTGAATGCCAGTTGGACCAGCACCATTTGTTGAATAGGCTGCCCTTTTTCCATTGAATGTTTTCGGCTTCTTTGTCCAAAATCAGGTGACCATATGCTGAGAAAGCATTTGACAAAATCCAACACCCCTTCATGTTAAAAGTCCTGGAAAGAACAGGAATCCAAGGTCCATAGCTATTTTTATTTCTTAACTGAGGCAATCCTGCTTTGCATCACATGTCAGTGTGAGTTCCAGGTAAACCAGGGGGGTTTGAAAGTGTGTAAGCTTTCAAGATTTGTAATGTAACTAATGGCAGTGGAGAAAGTGATCACATTTAATGTGGTGATTCTCTGTGGGAAAATACAGAAGCTTACAGGTGCATCCGTGACAATCCTGTTTAAGATTATGTTACTGGTAATAGCTAAGGCAAGGCAACTTGAAAAATATTGCCAGCTTTTACTCACTGAAAACACGCACCTTAATAATTCAAATAAAAGCAGCCAAAGTAACCAGTGACAAGGTGCCAACAGATAATGCCTGTTCTTAAGAGACATATATTATGCACTTATGGGATTAATATGCATATGCACTACATAGAAAGCTAATGTAGTTCAATCATTTCAATACTATGTGGGAAAGATATAAGTTCAAAGCTTATCAAATGTTTTTTTAGCATTATTATAGTTTGACAAAGGAAGAGTAAACACTTCATCTGATAAAGATGTTAAAATGATCAATAAAGGGTGAGTAAAAGTGTTTTCTATGTTAAAATGCAGAATAAATTTTCATGGTCTAACTCAGTATGCATTTGATATATAATATAAACTAGTTATATTAGAAGCTTGTCTACTGTCTGACCTTGAAGAACTTCATGGAGTATTTAATTGATATTGATTGCCAATAAATTGAGAGAAAATAACAAGAAAGTTTTCATGTTAAAAATTGAATACTTAATTGTGTCAATTTTTTAAAAACACTATTATATCTGATGAATTTTCAAATATTGTGCTAAAAATTATATATTTTTTGTTTTTTTCTTACCACTTTATTTTTAAAAAGAGGGGTATATATACAAATTTTAAAGACATTTTGGCATAACATTACATGAATATTTTTGTCAGTACTTAATTGTTTTAGAGATTTGATAGCATGCATTGAAATCCCACTAGTTATCATAAGCATGAAGTACATATAGGACAGAACATAAGAGGGAAACAAATTTCTTGTTCAGTATAGATTAAGCATACTGATCTGTGAATACCAAAAATTGCCACAAGGCTAATATCTTACCTCCTGGATTATTAATGATTTAAGGTCCATGTGCACCAAACTCTGAGAGGGTGCTATACATTTATATTTTTTCTAAGAAGGACTGAAGCCTTCTTTTCTTTTCTTTTCTTTTCTTTTTTTTTTTCTTGAGCTTCATATAGCCTGTGAGTTGTATCTGGTGTGTTCAGAGCTTTCTGTGGTTAGTATCCAATTATCAGTGACTGCATATTATTTCTGTTATTATGTGACTGGGTTACCTCATTCAGCATGATATTCTCTAGATACATTCATTTCATTAGGAATTTCATAAAGTCATTGTTTCTGATAGCTGAGTAGTACTCCATTGTGTAAATATAGCACAATTTTTGTATCTATTCATCTACTGAAGGTGCAGCTTCTGGCTATTATAAATAGAGCTGCTATGAATGTTGTGGTGCATGTGTCTTTATTGTATGTTGGAGCTTCTCTGGGGTATATGCACAGAAGTTGAATAACTGGATCTTCAGGTAGTACTATGTCCAATTTTCTGAGGAATCGCCAGAATGATTTCCAGAGTGGTTGTATCAGTTTACAACCCCACCAACAGTGGAGAAGTGTTCCTCTTTCTCCGCAACCTCGCCAGCATCTGCTGTCATCTGAGTTTTGGATCTTGGCCAGTCTGACTGGTGTGAGGTGGAATCTCAGGGTTGTTTTGATGTGCATTTCCCTGATGGCTAATGATGTCAAGCACTTTCTTAGAAGCTTCTCAGCCATTAAATCTTCCTTGATTAAGAACGATTTGTTTAGCTCTGCACCCATTTTTAATGGAGTTGTTTGATTCTCTGCTGTCTAGCTTCTTGAGTACTTTGTATGCCTGGGATATTAGGCCTCAATCTGATTTGGGATGGATAATGAACATTTCCCAATGTGTTGGCTCCAGCTTTTTTTCATGATAGTGTCCTTAGCCTTACACAGACTTTGTAATCTCATTAAGTCCCATTTTTGATATTTGACCTTAGATCATGAGCCATTGGTGTTCTGTTCAGGAAATTTTCTAGTGTGCCTATATGTTCTAAAGTTTTCCCTAACTTCTCTTCTAATAATTTCAGTGTACCTGGTTTAATGTGCAGATCTTTGATCCACTTGCACTTGAGCTTAGTACAAGGAGATAATAAAGGGTCTATTTTCATCCTTTTCTATGCTGAGTGCCAGTTGGACCAACACCATTTGTTGAATAGGCTGTCCTTTTTCCATTGAATGTGTACAGCTCCTTTGTCAAAAATCAAGTGACCATATATGTGAGGGCTCATTTCTGGATCTTCTACTCTATTCCATTGATCCACATGCCTATTTCTGTATGAGTACCATGCAGTTTTCAGCACAATTGCCTTGTAATATTGCTTGAGGTCAGGAATAGTGATTCCCGCAGATGTTTTCTTGTTGTTGAGGATGGATTTCGGTATTCTAGGTATTTTGTTATTCCATATGAAATTGCATATTGATCTTTCCAATTCCATGAAGAACTGGGTTGGAATTTTGATGGGGATTGCATTGAATCTGTAGATTGCTTTTGGTAAGATGGCCATTTTTAAAATGTTGATCCTTCTAATCCATGAGCATGGGAGATTTTTCCATTTTCTGAGATCTTCCTTGATTTCCTTTTCTAGAGATTTGAAGTTCTTGTCATACAGGTCCTTCACTTGCTTAGTTTGAGTCACACCAAGGTATTTCATAGTTTTTGTTACTATTGTGAATGGTATCTTTTCCCTGATTTCATTCTTCGTATGTTGTTCCTTCTGAGTAGAGGAAGGCTACTGATTTCTTTGAGTTAAGTTTATAATCAGCTACTTTGCCGAACTCGTTTATGAGCTTTAAAATTTCTCTGGTGCCATTTTTGGGGCCACTTACATATACTATCCTGTCATGTGCAAACAGTTATGTTTTTGCTTCTTCCTTTCCAATTTGTATCCCTTAGAATTCCTTTTGCTCTGTAATTGCTCTGGCCAGACTTCCAGTACTATGTTGAATAGGTAGCGGGAGAGTGGACAGCCTTGTGGAGTCCCTGATTTTAGTGGGATTGCTTCAAGTTTCCCACCGTTAAGTTTGATGTTGGCTGTTGGTTTGCTGTATATTGCTTTTATTATGTTTAGGTATGGGCCCTGGATTCCTGTTTTGTCCAAGACTTTTAACATGAAAGGGTGTTGTATTTTGTCAAATACTTTCTCAGCATCTAGTGAGTTGTCCATGTATTTTTTTCAATGCATATTATCAAAACTTTAAGAAAACAAGTACTGACACAAATATATTCATATATCTTCATGCTAAATTGTTTTCAATAATCTGTATACATGTATCTCTGTTTTTTTAATAAAGTTGTAAGGAAAAAAAGTAAAGTCAGACATGGAGATTAAGACATAGAAAGAGAAAGACAATTTTGTCAAGCAGATTATGAAAATTACTGGCCAAGAAGGGCCAACAGTTACTGGCAACTTCTAGTACAAACATAAAAAGTTTGTATTCTTTGAAAAAGCAGAGACCTTTCCTTAGGTTTCTAGTTTGTTGAATCATGGGCTTTGAAAGAATGAATTTCTGTTACTTTGAGCCACACAGCCAACAATAATTTGTATTATTGGCTCTAAAATCTCATGCCTATTTCTTGTACATTTGACTGTAGGTTTTGGATTCTTTACTGCAAATATAATCTAATCAAGATCAAAGTTAGTTTTATTTTGCGACTTATTACATTTTAATTAGAAAGTACATACATATGTGAGACAGCATTATACTTCATTGGTTTTCCCACTGTTATGTCTTCTGCATCATTTTAAGAAAATATCTCATAGGGATATATTTACTTCACTTCATGGTAATTTGTTGTTGGTGTTTCTTTTATTTTTGAGATTATGATACAAGTCCATAATTTTCCTCTTCCCTTCCCACAATCACAATTGTGAAATAAGCCCTGCCTAGCAAGCTCTCAAATTCATTCCTCCTTCTCATCAATTGTTATAGCAAGAGAATCAGGGAGTTTGTAGGGATACTTTGTCTCGTAGTAATGTCAAAAGGGATACCCATAATGGCTCACCAACATGACAGTATAAACATCAGCTAAACAAGGAGTACAACAAAAGAAAGCCCAGCAGGCTTCAGCTTTACACAAATAACCACAGACAGCTAAGAATTGCTGACACTGAGAGACATAGCCTTACCCAAGAAAAAGCATACTCTTTGTTATCAGTCACCAACCAAAAGCCCAGAAATCTATTTTATCAGACAGTAATCATTACTATACCTGTTTTTAAAACACAACAACAACAAAAAGCATTGTACAGCATCAATAGGAGAAGAAGCTTTTGGTCCTACGAAGGTTCATTTTCCCAGTGTAGGGGAATGCTAGGGCTATAATGTGGGAGTGCATGGGTAGGAGTTTGAGCATCATCATAGAAGGAAAGGGAGGGAGAGGGGTAAGAGAGGGGGAAAAGGGGATGCTATCCAATTTTTAAAAAAGAAAAAAAAATACAGAAATATATATATATAATGTCCCCTAAAGAGGTTATTTATGAGTAGCTATTAAATCATATATCAAGAAAATTCAACTCAGATTTATTTAACTTCTTATAACAGTTTCCTTTATTCTAACGAATACAAGATCATTAGAAGCAAAAATAACATCAATGTTGTTGGTTGTTGCAAGTTGAAAAATTAATGTATGCAAATGGATGTGTTCTAGAAAATACAAAGTCTGTAAGAGGGGCATATGAACTTGGAAACTGTTTGGTTGTGATTCTCAGGCCAGTGTTCAGATGGTACTGTGTAGCCTCATAAGTACTGAGCTTGAAAAAACAGACTGAAACTGGCGTGTTCATTACATTGATAAAGAAAATGAGATTTATACAAAGTGACTCCTCCTCAAACATGTATCAGTTGCTGACAGAACTGAGATCAATAGGAGGCCTGCTGAGAAATGGAAGACAAGCCAGCACCCATTACCACATAATTAATATGCACCATCTGGGTTTCATAGTTTAGCTGTCGGTGATAAAATAGGAAGCCCAGGCATTACTAAGCAAACCACACCACAGCTGCAGGCAGTGGAATGAACAGCTGTGAGCAATGTGCTTTTTATGAAACCATACAGATGTTCTACATTACAAATATTGCTGAGACCATAAATGACATTTCAAAAAGAGGAATTGCAAAGATAATACTCGCCAGTGACAATGGATATGCTTTCATGAAGCATAAATCATATTGTCTTTCCTGTATTACTTAGTATGCTTTATAAAGTACAGATTTCCTGAGTCAAATATAGACAGAAGTCATTAAAATTAACCACTGAAAAATGTCCTTTACATTTCATGTCTCTAATCACTAGAAAATTGATGGCTATTAGATAATCATCAAAAGTACTTCTAGTATTAGTAATTAAATAAAATTAAAATCAATTTATAATAAATTAAATTTAATTAAAACTCTTAATTTTGTTTCAGGTTGCAATTTGAGTTATGCTATAACATAGCTTCCCTAAGGAACTTCGGGTTCTCCTTGCACCCATTAATGCTATATTTTGTATGGCTTCACATGCTTAAATGTGATAAAATACTTAGTCTCTTACCTGTATCTCCAGAAATACTAATAACTACTATGTTCATAATATTATGCTAAGCAAAGATTAAAGGTAGTCTTTGAAAGCTTAAACAGCAGACAACATAATGAAATACAATGGATATGTGGATATATAGTTTCTACTTAATGCTCAAGGGATTAAGCAATCCATGTTAAGTAATTACCACCACTTTCCAAGATATGTTCATTAAATATCTGCAAATTCTTTCAGGGTATGGATTCCTCTGCATCCTAATGTAATCTTAATCACAATTCTCTTATTAGCTAATGGGACAAGATTTTTTTTTAGATATTCTCTGTATTTACATTTCAGGTGTTATCTGCTTTCTGCCAATCCAATCCCCATTCCCCATTCCAGTGCCTCCATGAAGGTGCTTCTTCTCCAAACTTCCCTCTCTCACCTCAACACCTTGGCGTTCCCCTACACTGAGAAGGAAAAGGAGCCTTCATTGGATCAAAGTCCTCTCCTCTCATTGATGCCAGAGAATGCAATCCCCTGCTCCATATCTGCTTGGAGCCATGGGTCTCTCCATAAGATCTCATTGGTTGGTGTTTTAGTCTCTGGGAGCTGTGATGAGTTTGGTAAATTAATAATTTTGTTCTTCCCATGATGTTGCAGACTTTTTCAGTTTCTTCAGTCCTTTCTTTAGCTCCTTCATTGAGGTCCTGATATTCAGTCTGATGGTTAGCTGCAAGCATCCTTCTCCAGATGAGGCAGTCTTGGGATTATTGTTTCTCCAATTCCTGCTCCTCTATTTGTCCCTATTTGTCCCATTATTTCCTCCCATGAGTGTTTTGTTCTCCCTTCTAAGAAGGACTGATTCATCCACCATCTGGCTTTCCTTCTCTTTGAGATTCCTAAAGTCTGTGAACTGTTTTTTTGGGTATTCTGAGCTTTTTGAGCTAGTATATGCTTATCAATGAGGAGATGCTATGAGTGTTGTTTTGTGCCTGGGTTAGCTCAATGAAGATGAGGGTTTAAAGTTCCATTCATTTGCCAATAAATTCCATGAAGTCATTGTTTTTAATAACTGAGTAGTACTCTATTGTATAAGTGTACAACAATCTCTGTATCCATCCTCTATTGAAAGACTTCTCCTTTTTTTTTTCCAGCTCCTGGCTATTATAAATAAGGCCGCTATGAACATGGAAGAACATGTGTCCTTGTTAGGTGTTAGAGCTTCTTTTGGGCAAATGCCAAGGAGTGGTATTACTGGGTCTTCAGGTAGTACTATGTACAATTTTCCAAAGAGCAACCAGATTGATTTCCAGATTGGTTTTCCCAGTTTGAATTACCACCAACAATGAAGGAGTGTCCCTCTTTCACCACATCCTCGCCAGCATCTACTGCCACCTGACTTTTAGCCATCATCAAAATCTTAGCCATTTTGACTGGTGTGAGGTGGAATCTCAGGTTTGTTTTGGTTTCCATTTTCCTGATGACTAGAGATGTTGAACACTTCTTTAGGTGCTTTTGATATTACTCAGTTAAGACTTTTTGTTTATCTCTATACCCCATTTTTAATATTATTATTTGATTCTTTAGTGTCTAACTTCTTGAGTTTTTTGTGTATATTGGATACTGGCCCTCTATCATTCTGCTTTCCTCCTGTTTGGTGGCTGTTAGGAAGTGAAATGTCAGGGGTAGGCTTGTAATATGAAGCTGCAGATTTGTTGGGGGTAATCTGGAAACTGGCACTAGACACTGGCCTGTTGGTTAAATTCAATTTTAGGTCAGGTTCTCTAAGATGAGAGTCTGAACTCAAAAGATTCAGTCTTACAGCATGAGACATTGATGTCATGATACAGGTTCTCTGTAATTAACTATGTGCATTTGTGTGTGTGTGTGTGTGTGTGTGTGTGTGTGTGGCTGTGTATGCCTGCACATTCATGCATATGCCTGTGCTAGTGTGAATATAGAGAAGCTTGCTTATCAAAATATGGCCAGGTAAACCTGTATGTAATTCTATCTTTAGAAAAATGAGGAAGAGTGTGTGCTAGACACATTCAGGTTGTACTGATTTAAGCTAAGTTCTTTTAGTCTAGAAACACATCAGTTGAAGGTAGGGATCTGAGTCTGTCTGTGAAAGACTTTATATCAAACCATGAAGTGGGGAATTAGTGAAGGAGAATCTGGATACGAATATCTGGCTTCTTCAAGCTCCCGTGTGAATGTACCCAAGCCTATCCACATGCATCCACACAGACAATTGCATATTCCTAGTACCCCACCAGGGAGACACAAAGAGATACATACTTTTCTATTTCTATTTCCTTTGGAAGATTGTACTTTTCTGTGCTTCTTGAGCTAATTTCTGACCTAAGCATTGGTCTCTGGACAGGAAGCTTAGAGTATGGTTGGATCTTGTGCCCAAAGAGTTCTGATTTTTTGAGTTCATCTTTGTTTTATCTGAGCCACCTAAAAATATCCATCCTTCTCCCTCTTGACACTCAAAGCACCATTCATATCTGAAAGCTTAAATGCCATTTACCTGAGTGTGGCATGTCTCTAAAAATTTACCCGATCATGCTGAGATTGAAACTTACAAAACTATGCATTACTTATTCCTACTGACTGTCTGGTTATTTAATTAGTTTGCTGAGAACTGAATTTAAAGCCTCAAGCATGCTAAGCAAGTGTTCTGTTACTGAATTTTATTTAGCAGCAGTTTACTTTTTAATTCATAAATCTGCATATGTCCAAAGTCTATCATGTGATGTTTTGATTAAGAACACATTATATAATGAAAATGTCAGGTAAAAAAATATATATGTATATATTATATACGCATATATATGCTTATGTAAAATTCTTAAAACTTATTTTTTATAGTAACACATTTAAATTTCTTTTTCTAGTTGCCAGTTTTAAGAACAACATATTATGTATAGTGATGTTTCTATGGGACAATGTAACAAAAACATATCTATTTTTCCCACCCAAATATAACTCACCAGTCTACAATTTACATTTTCTGATGACCTGCTTTCCCCCAGCCTCTAGCTGTCATTCTTCTCCCCTCAGCTTCTCTAAGACCAGTTTTTATAGACACACTTTTAAGTGTGTGATCTTATGGTACTTACTGTTCTGTGTCAAGCCTGTTTTACTTGGTTGGCATCTCATATCTATAAACTATGTTGGAAATGACAGGATTCTAGCTTTAAAACCATGATTCATGACTTTACTACATAGAATTTAATAATGCTTTCTGTTAAACTTTTAGACACAATCTCCATAATGAATGGAATCTTTTTTGTATATTCCTTATTGCTTCTTGATTCTTTTTTATTTTCTTTGTATCCCGATTACAGCAGCACCTTCTCCTTGTTCCCATCTCACAAAGCTCCTATCCTGTAACAATCCACTTTCTCTGAAAAGGGGAAGGCCCTTCTAGGTGTCAGCCCATACTGGCACAACAGGTCCCTCCAGGACTGGTCACATGCTCTCCCACTGAGGCCAGAGAAGTTTGCCCATGTAGGGGAACTGAATCCACAAGCAGGCAACAGATTTAGAAACAGTCCCTGTTGAGGGACCTGGATAAAGTGTAAACTGAGTATCTGTTACATATTTGCAGGGCACCCTCGGTCCAGCCCATGTGTGTTCTCTGGCTGGTAGTATAGTTTCTGGCAGCCCTCAAAGGTCTAGATTTGTTGACTCTGTTGATCTGCCTCTGGAGTTTTTATCCCTTTAGTTTCCTCAATTCTTTTCTCAACTCTTCCAGAAGCCTTCCCATTCTCTTTTCAGTGTTTGGTTCTGGGTTTGTGCATCTGTTTCAGTCAGTTGCTGGATGAAAACTCTCAGAGAAGAGCAATGCTGGACTCCTGTCTGCAAACATAACAGACTATCACTAATAGTGTCATGATCTGGTTCTTGTCCATGAGGATAGGTCTTCAGGTAGCATATCAGGTTCACAATGGGTAATAGGAACACAGAACCATGCCAGTGAGCTTCTCAATCAGCTCTGGAATGACTTTGACCACAGCCTTGACATCCCCGGTAGATGCAGGGATGATGTTCTGGGACACGCCATGGCCATCAAGGCAAAGCTTTCCAGAGGGGCCATACACAGTCTTCTGAGTGGCAGTAATGGCTTAGACTATGGTCATGAGCTTTTCCATCATGCCACAGTTGTCAAGAATGGCCTTTGCCCGGGGGATAAGCTTATGAAGGTGGTGAAATAAGCATTGTTGATACTCTTGAGCAAGTTGTCATTCTTCTAGCAATTCACACCATCACAAAGATAGGGGGTATCAGCAGAAGGAGCAGAGATGATAAACCTTTTGGCCCAGCACTTCATGTGGGCCCTGTTCTTCTCCATGTTGGTGAAGATGCCAGTAGATTCATGCCATTCTCAGCACCAACACTACTCCATTATATGTTAGCGGGTTCTCACTCCTGGAAAACGGAAATAGGCTTTCTGTTGATGGCAAGTTTCACATTTTAGCCTTGACTGTCTCACTGAACGTTCCATGGGAATAGTCATACTGTAGACCATTTAGAGGTCAAGAAGGGGTCATTGATGGCAACAATATACACTTTTCCAGGTGTAGATGAGAAGACAATCCTTGTAACCAGGAACCTATGTAGCTCAATCCATTCACTCCCATCTTTACCACCATTTCTATGGGAAGAGGCTGGTACTTCAAGAGAAGATGCAGCTGTCTCTGAAACAGGGAGAAGCTCATTATGTTGTTTCTGTTTCATTTGTGTATATGAACCACATTTTCTTGGAGCATTAATTCTTAAGGAGAAATATGTGTATGTATATGTGTGTGTGTGTGTGTGTGTGTGTGTGTGTGTGTGTGTGTATGTGTATATATGTATATGTATATCTATATGTATATCTATACCTATACCTATACCTATACCTATATCTTTATCTATCTCCACCTATCTCTATCATCTATCTATCTATCTATTTATCTATCTATCTATTTATCTATCTATCTGTAAATGTTAGTCTTCATTTGAGTTTATATTGCTAAAGATAGACTCATTTAAAACTGTGCATAAAAATTGCAAATATCTGTCAATGTGAAAAAGGTTATAAAAATTTTATCTATGAGTTCTAGATTCTAAAAATAAATATTGTGATAGCAATAGTCCATATACCTATAGGTATATGGATTATTACTGCCATAGATTCACATGGTAAAGTATCAAGGAGTTTACTTTCCTTAAACTATGATTAATTGTTTGATTTAGCTACATCAATTAAATTCTTTGGAAAACAATACAGCTGAATAGGAAATTTATCTATTTCTTTAGGCCACTGATATATCATTTCACACTCACCATCTTCAGATTGTTCTGAAATTCTGAGCATTATAGTCCATTCATCATAATCGAAACTAAAAGTCTATAGGTAAAGATTACAGGTATTTTGTTAAGAAGAAAGTACAAAAGAAAATTAGGTCCCAAATTACTTTATTTGCTTGAGAATAAAGACATTTAATAATAATAATAATAATAATAATAATAATAATAATATAATAATATAATAATAATATAATAATAATATAATAATAATAAACTACAGATAACTTAGGAAAGCTTGGAATAGAACAGGAAAAATAGTCTTCTCAAGGGAATAGCACACATGTTTTTCAATACCAAAAGCTCAGAAGATACACATCCAAGTAAAATTATGCATACTGAGTAGGTTATGTTTAGGAATATTTACGGAACTAAAATACCTATATCAAATAAGTAAAAATTAAGAAAAAGAGGCTGTGAATTTAAAAACAAATCAAAGCAAAACAGGGAAAGGTATATGGGGTATTTTGGAGACAGTTAAAAAAGCAAAAGGTGTAATTATATTGTAATCTCAAAAATAAAAAATAGAATAATGTTAAAAATTCCATTTCCTTCTTTTTGCTTATATAACTATTAGTTGCCCTATGTAAATGATTAACAGAGGGCATTTTTTCAAATCAGAATATATTAATTAAATATTTAGAATTCAGCGTATGAAAAAGATCTGAAAATATCTGAAATTAAATTTAATTAAATTTAATAAATTAAATTTGACAACCTGTTAGATAATAACATTGACACTAAAATGCATGTCGTTTTCAGCTGTCCAAATGTTGTGTATAAAATATACTTTAATAAAATATGAAGCAAACAGAGTATGTAGAATGTCCTACTTAACTCAGGAGACTGCAGAATGCTGTTGACAATTATTTCAATAGTGTAACTTAGGTTTACTTCACTTGTTTCTGCCTAATCTTCCTTCACCTACAGCTATCCTGGAGATGTCATTTACTGCTGTAGAAATATTTTCCACTTTGTAAGTTTCTCTGACCTGATAAAATTGTTGTAGAAAACAAAGTGATCCTAAACCCCCAGACGAGACTGGTATTAAGGATCTTAAGAATGAGACAGCTATATCATATTTTTGGCATTTGAGAATTTTAGGGGCATCAAAATGGAGTTAGATAAAAGAATGGAGTGCTGTTCTGTTTAAATTTCAGTACTTTACAGATGCTCTGAAGTAACCCTCATCACTACATTGGGCACATCCTGTGAAGAAAGCTTGCTTTCAAGCCACAGGCTTTGAAATAAGCATTTTAAAATTCTGGCACCAAGTGTTTACCTGCTAAAGTTTCTGAAAGGGAAGACAGTACTGCAAGTTTTCCTTCCTGGGTTTGTCTTCAGTTATATTTTGCTATGGCAGTTTCTATGAATTTTATGTTACTTTCTTTAGTTAGGAAATGTAGGGATGGAGAGAAATCACATTCTTAGTTATTTGAAGGCACCCAGTAGTATTACCTAAAGCCCTCCCATCTGCTCCTCTTTGCTCTGTGTGGTGTTGGGGTGCACACCTCCTAGAAGGAAAAAGGAAAACAAAAGGAGAAAGCAAGAATCAAGTACCACCTCATGCTTTCACTACGGGTCACATTATTTCCTATCAGCAGAAAGAAAAGACATATTCCAAATGTCTGTCACTCACATCATTACCTGCTACAAAGATTTTTCTTTTTTTTTAAAACGACTTTATTTTACAAAACAAAGATAAATGTACAGATTTTAAACATTTTTTGCTTAAAATTATACATTTTTGTCAGTACTGTTTTATCAGATATTAAAATAATTTTTACATAAAACTATGTGAATATATTTTTTAGTCAGTACTTGATTTTTTCATGGGCTTGACAGTATGCATTGAAAACCTAATAGTTACAATGAGCGTAAAGTACATGCATAACAAAATGCAACATGGAAATAGTCAAAGTCTTCTTGTTTTGTAAATATTTTTTTTTTGTTTTATTTCTTGGACTTCATACAGTCTGTGAGTTGTTTCTGGGGGAGTGCAAGCCTCTGGGGTTAGCATCCCAATATAAGTGACTGCATATTATGTCTGTTCTTTTGTGACTGAGTTATCTCACTCAGGATGATATTCTCTAGATGCAGCCATTTTCTTAAGAATTTGGTTAAGTCATTGTTTCTGGTGGCTGAGTAGTATTCCATTGTATAAATGTACCACAATTTTTGTATCCATTCATCTTCTGAAGGACATCTGGTTTTTTTCCAGCTTCTGGCTATTATAAATAGAGCCGCTATGAACACTGTGGTGCATATATCTTTGTTGTGTATTAAAGTGTCTCTGGGGTATATGCTCAGAAGTGGAATAGCTGGGTCTTCAGGTAGTACTATATCCAATTTTCTGAGGTATTGCCCGACTGATTTCCAGAGTGGTTGTATTAGTTTGCAACCCCACCAACAGTGGAGAAGTGTTCCTCTTTCTCCACAGCCTCGCCAGCATCTGCTGTCATCTGAGTTTTGGATCTTGGCCAATCTGACTGGTGTGAGGTGGAATCTCAGGGTTGTTTTGATGTACATTTCCCTGATGGCTAAGGATTGCATTGAATCTGTAGATTGCTTTTGGTAGGATGGCCATTTTTAAGATGTTGAGGATTTTTCTAAGACACCTGCTTTATTACTGTGGGCAAACTCTTATCATTGTTAAATTGGCTGTACCTAACTTCCATTTTATTTAACAAATTGGCCCTAATTTTTGCATTTATTATCCTTAAACTATCCTAAAAATGTTATGTGCTTTCTCTGCTCATTTTCAATGATGTTTCTAATTTTTATTCTTAGTTTTTTTTAAGTTTTCCAAACTTAATTATATGTGGACTATAAAATGATAGAAATATGCCTAAAAGAATATCACCAAGGAAAAGTTAGCTTTTGGAAATTTTTTATGTTATGTTACCGATGTTCACCTTCTGCCTTAACCTTTCCCAGGTCTACACCCTCTCCCCTCTTCAGACAATCTGTTGTACACTATCTATTGATTTCTTATTTATCATGTCTAATTTGGGTCCCATCTTGTATTATTCGAGTAGTGGTCTTCAACTGAAATGTCAACCTACCGAGGGTTAAATCTATTTCTTAAAGTAAATAGACTCTCACACAGCAGCTATCAATTGCCAATAAATCTCTTTAACTAGGGATGGGACATCCCCTCTACAGGCTGGCATTTGGTATGTTTTGAGCTCACACGAAGCTTGTGTAAGTTATCAAGACTGCTGTGAGTTCATCTGTGCACTGCCAAGTTGTATACAGATGGTAATGTTTCCTATGATCATTCTTTAACTCTGACATTTAACATTCCTGCATGGAAATGATTCTTGATCCTTGTAATGAACACACACAACATAAATGTGTTAGAATATTAACAAAAATGGACAAATTCATTTATTCATATTCATGGAGAAGTTATCTAGGACTTCGGTTTTTAAAATGTGTTTTGCACTTTAAACCAACATGGTTCTGTGAAGCTTTCCGAAAATTTCAACTGAAATTCATTTTCTTCCTATTAAAAAGATTTTAACAAATAAAATATTTAATGGTTTTCTGAAAGAAAATTTATATTTTCTCATAGTCATTTATTGATACTTTGTTTCTCTCCTACACATTATAATTTAGAGAAATGTCAAGTATAAATTCTTTAGTAATAAAAGGTAGTGGTTTACAGAATTTCTGTAAAATGTGAAAATATATAAACATATTGAATATACATGTTGTTCCAGAATAACAATTAAATAATGAATATATAAAATATATAGATAGAGCAATAAGCAAAACTCTTTGAAATGAAAGGCAATGACAAAAATCATATGGAATTTAGAGAAAAGCACCCAAAAGTAGAGGACTGTTGGGAAGGAGAAATCGGATGCCAGAGGAGAGACGAGATAGATCAAGGACAGCAGAATAATGAGATGGTCCAGGTACATTACATATGAAACTCATTCTCATTCATAACAGATTTCAGCATGATGTTTATGTATATGAATAAAATAACTTGTAAAAAAGGAATAGTAAGGAGTTGGGAGAGATGGCCGTGAGGTTCTGTTTTCTTGGTATTATGTTGTTGTTGTTTTCATGAACTAACAACAACTTAGTATAGTCTGCACTATATGTTCACAATATTAAACCATTCAAACATGACACAATCAACAAGACATGATGTTAGGTATAGAATGGAAAGACTTTTGCACCAACTCAAAACTGAACGATCCAAAAAGTATAAAGACTTCAAGAAACTAGACATCAATAAAACAAATAATCAAGCTGAAAAAAGGGGCTACATATCTAAACAGAACATTTTCAACATATGAATCTGCAATAGCTAAGAAGAACTTAAAGAAACATTCAACATCCTTAGCTATCGGGGAAATACAAATCAAAAGTATGTGATATTCCATCTTACTGCCAATAGAATGGGCAAAGATCAAAAACACAAATCGTAGCTCATGATGGCAAAAACTTGTAGCATGTGGAATATTCCTCCATTGGTGGTTGGGTTGTAAATTAGGACAGTCGATATGCAATTTAATATAATGTTTTCTCAGAAAAAGAGGAATCAATCTACTCAAGATACAGCTATAGTACTCATTGACATATACACAAAGAACCCTCCATCCTAAAGCACTGACTTTTGCAGAACCATAATCAGAGTCTCTCAGCCAAAGAATAGATAAGGAAAACTTTACACATCTATGTGTAATGAACTTAACTTAAATAATAAATGCAGTTAGTAAATAGTAGATCAATTTCAATGATGCGTAAATTCTTTTTATTTTCACTACAAATATTTTATATTTTCTTAATTTTTATATGTTTTACTTTTGTTTATGTATAATATAGAAACAGGGGAAGGGGGAGGGGCCATGGGAGAGGGGACAAAAGAAATAATATTTGACATGTAAATACATAAAATATCCAAGAAAAAAAAAAGAAATTGTGGAGTGGGAGGATGGCTCATCTAATAGAATATTTACTGCTCAAGCCTGCCTGAGGTTTTTTGGGAGGGGGTATTTTATTTATTTATTTATTTATTTATTTATTTATTTATTTATTTATTTGATAGAATATTATAGCTCACAGATTTGTTAAACAATAATATATGATGAACCCACAAATTTTCCATTTTCTTTTCCTTCTTTTTCCTAAGAAGGACTGAGGTTTCCACATTTGGCCTTCCTTCTTTTTGAGTTTCATATGATCTGAGAGTTGTTTATGTTATTCAGTGCTTTTGAGGACTGGGATTCAATTATCAGTGACTGTATATCATGTGTATTCTTTTGTGACTGTAATCTATGCTCACACAGGTGTGCAGAGGCACAGGCATGTGCAGATCAACTGCCACACTGATTCACCAGGACACCTAAACCAATGCATACACAAACACACACACACACACACACACACACACACACACACACACACACACACACACATAAAAGTAAAAAAAAAGCTACATTAAAGGTATCAAAGGTGTGAGGAGTTAGAATTATATGGTGTATTTTCATGGTAAATTGGCAACATCAATATACATTAAAATTATTCAGTTATTGTATTTAATTTGTATACTAGTGAGAAAGGGATAAATGTAGAAGAAATGAGAAAATGGGTGAGTATGATAAAAATTATTGTATGAAATTCTCAAATTTTTAACAAATGGTTATTCTAAAACTTTTGTGCCATGTGTATGAAAATTTGAGATTCTATTTTTAGTTTTACTCCTAAGGCTCCCTGGGAATAATATTTAAAATTCTATTGACAATTTGCAAATTATGTGTTGACTGGACTTGTCTATGTTGCCTATATTTCTCTTTATTCTTTCAGGTTTTAGGAAAGAGTGAAGTTTTTGTCTTTCTCTATTAAATATAGTCATATTAAACTGTAAAATGTCACATCATATTATAAGATTCAAATTTTTGTTTACTGTGTACAAATAATATTATGTGAGCCTAGAAGTGATTCTCTGCAGCATTTTATTTCATAGGTGACCTTTATTAAAGGTTTTACTGACCATGCTGTTCTTTTCCTAAGTCCTGAGATATTAAGAATTGCAATTATTAATTATATCACATATAATTCTTTTGGCTAAGATATGACCGTCCAGGCTCACCTTGCACTCATGATAGAATTAAGTAAAGTCTCAACTCTTTCATCTTCCTAGGCTCACCTCCTGAGTTCAGAAGTTACAGCTGTACAACCCACACTCAATGTTATTGGATGATTTAGACTAATCAAGAGCTTTCTGTGTGTTAGCCAAGTGTTCTACTCACATACTTATTTCTATGAACAGATCTACTGCACACGTATTCTAATTCCTTCATTCAAAATCTAGTATTGAGTTTATAATTATTGATCCAATTCTGTTTTTTGGATTCCAGTGATGCCATTGATAAGGGTTTTATTTGGTTGGTTGCTTGTTTTGTTTTTGTTGTTTGTTTGATTTTTGTTTTTGTGTTTTGTCTTCTTTGACCATTTTCAAACAATTAGGTGTATATACTTAACCAGTTTATTTGGTTATAAGTTAGTCTAGTAATACCATTTCTTAAGTTAATCGTCACAGGATTTACATAAAAAGAATAACATAATAAGTGCATGCATAGAGTACATAGGGAGGATGATCTGTAAAAAATTGTTTGATGAAGTAAACTGACATAACGTCTCCACATATATTCTTTTACCCAAATTGATGAAAATACTTTACTTCTATAGGCAGAACAACAATATCAACCAACCAGACTCCGCAGAGCTCTTAGGGACTAAACCATCAACCAAAGAGTACACAAGGAGGGACCCATGGCTCCAGCCTCACATATAGCAGAGAATGCCCTTGTCTGACATCAGTGGGTCCTGTGAGGGCTCGATGCCCTAGTGTAGGTGAATGTAAGGGCAGGGATGTGGGAGTGGGGAGGTGGGTGGGGAAGCACCCTCATAGAAGAAGGGGGGGGGAGGATGGGATAAGGGGTTTTCTGAGGAGAAACCAGTAAGGGGGATAACATTTCAAATGTAAATAAATACAATATCCAATAAAAAATGTAGCTTCTATGACTATATACCATAAGGCAGGACTTAGCTTGTTTCACTTTGGGAAGTATCATCACAGCTACAACTTATTGCATTTCCTTGGTGATGCTTTAAAAAATTTTGAATTTTGTTAAATAGTTAACTCTCTGCTGATATTGCTTTAAAATATGCTACTCTAAGCAGCAAGGTAGAAAAACATGAAGAATTTTATTTAGGTCCATCAAATCTGAACATTGATCCTTTGAAAGTTTTACAGTGAAATGGACCAAATTCATTACTTTTCACAACAGTGAATATCATTTATATCATGCAGCCTTAAGTAGTTTTTATCATGGACTCCCCTGCAAATTAGTTGAATAAAACAAATGTTAATATTTTTGTTATAAAGAAATAGAATAGATAATTGAATTGTTTTTATTTAATGGCATTACAGCAGTCCTTAACATTGCCTTTGATATATATGTATATGTGTGTGTATGTGTGTGTGTATGAATGTATATATATCATGTATATTCATATATTTACTATTGTTGGTAGTATAGTATATACCACACTTGACTTAACATAAAAAATTAAAATTACTAATTTGTATAACTAGGGGAAGTCATATAGAACTGCATATAATTATATATCTAGCTAATTTTAAACTATTTTTAGTATTTTAATACAAACTACTATATGCCACTTGACTTAATATAAAAATTTTTAACATATCTTAGCTGTATACCCAGGTATAGTCATATTTGCACTATATGTAAATATGCATCTAGCTCTTTTCAAATAAATGTCTGGTTTAATACATACACAGGAATAGAAATGGGCCATAAATATGGAGATATGTTAGAGTTTCTGAGCTGTTAGGAATGTAAATCCATGGTCTTCAATTTCAGGATGTAGCTTAGTGAGAATAACTAGCATCAAGAGAGGAAAAAGATGGTCTCACAAAGGTGCTGGAAAGGGATTAGCTATATACTGTTTATAGCCTTGGGAATTAGTTTAACTGCTATGGCAACCAGGATGCCTTTTCTGAAAAAGACTCAAAATAGAAAGATTATCCTGCTATAGTACTCATAAACATGTATCTATTGTAGTCAAATCAGCATGCAAAACAGAAAGTTGCATAGAACTGTGTATTTTAACACTATTTATAATAATCAAGTTCTTGAATCTCAAAATCCAAAGACTGCATAAATAAAGAAAAAATGGCACACTGTTGGATGTTACCCAACAATAAAGAACCACAAAATTATATTATATTCAAGGACATGGGTAGAACTGGAGATGCTCAGATTGTTAGATCATAGATGCCCCGACTCACATTTTCCCATTCATGTTTATTCCTCACTCTGCATGTTACAACTGTCTCACCCACACTTTCTCCTTACTCCAAATATTTCATGCTTTTTGAATATCTGATATGCTTATGAACCCTCGGGCTATCATCCTACCACTGATGTGACAGTGCTCTCATTCATGATGGTCTCCAAGGTGTGCCTGTCCACTGCTGCCCTGGTCAGGAAGAATTTCTTTGCTTAACAAAGCTCAGTGTTTGAACAGGAATTTCATGTCTTTTCCTCCACCCAACCACAGATCGCACTTCTTATCAACACATAATCAAAACAAGCCATATTTAGAAACAAATATTTTCATTTAAAATATATCCTAGTCACGTTAAATTAGAGAAAGTACATTACATATCTTGTCTTAGCATTATACACACGATTTATATTATATATTACTAAGTATATCTATACATTTAAAGCATATAATAGTCTCTGACATGTAAAACATAGTACTTGGAAATTTTATATTTAAATACAGTGCTTGAGAGAGCAAATTAGTTTTGTTTTAATATATCTAAGAGTTTTATGAATGATGGGGAAAATGGACTTAACAAAAACACTTAAATAGTTTTACCCTGAGTTTCTTTTTTTTTTTTTCTAAATACTTTTTTCTTTCTTATTTATTTCTTATCTAACCAAATTAAACTTATTTTAAAAATGGCTGTACTGTCACGATACTGAAAGACCATTAACTATGGAGATACAAAGAGTTTAGACAGTAATGAATAGGCTTAATAATGCCAGCTTTCGGAGATATGAGTATATTAAATGGTGACAGGTACACCCACACTTACATTTCAGAGGTACAAACTCATTTGCTATACTGTGTCAAACACATAGCTGATATTTCATAGTAAAAATCATGGTATTATTTGTTTTACAAATACTGTTTATTCTGAAGTTCTTGAACATTATATGAATGGAAGCATAATTTCAAGGAGGTGTTGGGTCTCCCAGTTGTTCTTTTCCTCCCAATAAGCAATTCTATTCACCCCCAACAGCAGTCCTTTCACTGAGACCAATCATATTTTAAACAGGAAAAAAAACCTGTGCTTCATCCTGATTTGTTTATGACTAATAATGTATAATGTAATTTATCAATTAACAGGGATGTTGATATTTTAGTGCCTATGATATTTATTTATATATAAAGTTATATATATGTATACATATACACACACACACACACACACACAAACACACACACACACACAAACACACACACACACACACATATATATATATATATATATATATATATATTGTTCTGATTACCATTTCTCTTTCCCCAACTCCTCCCTGAAAATTTCCATTGCTCACCCATACAGCAACATGAATGTACTTTCTTGGTTACTATGGAAAGCAAGGAGACATCAAGCAACATCAATAAAAATAAATAAAAACCAAACTAAATAGGAATTGAAAAAAGATATATATACACACACACACACACACACACACTCAAACAAAACTCATAAATCACAAAGTCAGATATCATTAATATACACGCAAAATCCTAGAAAAATATATTCAAACAATAGGAGACAGGATATCTACAAAAATTTCTCTGAGACAATAAATGAGAGAATGTATTGATTTTTTCCTTTTTCAGAACAATAGTATTCAGTTTCTCCTAGACTCATGGCAGATTAACTTTCATGGCCACCATAGAAGGAACCAATGGAATACCTTGAATTCAGAGAGTGGTTGGTTTCTCCCACAAGGTTTGTGCTACTACTACACCAGTATCTTGCACCAAGTCACTATTATAGATTACAGTTTGTAGCTATGACCTTCTGTAGCTCTGAAAATATTGTAATTATGTAGGATATAAAAAATTAACTAATTATTGTCAATGGGAAAACAAGATTATTCTCTTCTTCCAAACATCATGAAAACAGTTTAGTTTATTGCTAATATGCAAATTATCCTTAGTTAACTCTCAATACTTCAATAAATGGTGATATTTAATGTTCTTCTTGGATTAAACTGGTGTATGTTTTGTAGCTGTTTCAGGAATGTGAGTCTAATCTAACATTCATTGAAATAAAATTCAGTTTTACACGTGATAAAATTCTGTTTCCTGTTAATAGAAATGGCTCCATATTCTGGGTCATTTGTATCCATTGAAGATGTGAATTCTTTTCATTTTGCCCCTCCATATACTGTCTTTTTTTATTCTACTTCTTAAAAAATATTTTTTGGAGGTTTTATGTATTCACATGTCACATGTCACCATTCGCTCCTATCCCATTCCACTTCCCATCTACCTGCTTCTATGAAAATGCCACCACTCCCACAAGTTCCCTCCCACCTCCATGGCCTGGCATTTCCCTACACTGGGAAAACAAGCTTTCACAAGGCCAAGGGTTTCTCCTTCTATTGATGGCAGATAATACCATCCTCTGATACATGTGCAGCTGGAGACATGGGTCTCTTTGGTTGGTGGTTTTGTCCCTAGGAGTTCTGGGTGTTCGGGTTCAGTGATATTGTTGTTTTTCCTATGGGATTGTAAACCCCTTTAGGTACTTCAGGCTGCTCTCTAGTTCTTCTATTGAGATCCCCATGTTCAATCTGATGGTTATCTGCAAGCATCCTCCTCTGTATCAGTAAGAATCTGGCAGAGCCTTTCAGGGAACATCCATATCAGGCTCCTGTCAGCAAACACTTCTTGGCACCAGCAATAGTTCTTGGGTTTGGTGGCTGCATATGGGATGGATCCCCAGGTGGGGAAGTCTCTGGATGACCTTTTCTTTAGTCTCTTCTTCTCTCTTTGTGCCTGTATTTTCTCCCATAAGTATTTTGTTTCTTTTTCAAAGAAAGATTGAAGCATCCACAAGCAGGAACTGAGGGAAAGGTTATCCAGAGACTTCTAGTTTTCTTAGTTCTCCTTCTTAGACCTCTTTAAGTAAAAGACAGTACATGTTAGCAACTTGCTCTTACCACACAAATATTTATAGGATCACTCTAACTATGGAATCTTTTTTTTCATTCCATTTGTTTTAGTAGTACAAAGAAGCAGTAATTCATAAATTAGGAGTCTGGCTCAAATTGCTTTGGGAATCCAAATAATTTAACAATAGTAATTTATTTATTGAAAAATTCCAGAGATATCAACAAGACATAGAAATACTTCTGAAACATCTGAAGTTTTGAATTTGATGCTCATATATCCTTCTAACAGATTATTTTTCCATTAGGACAAATTTACTGTTTACAGGTAAAATATTGTTACCATATGGCAACACAGTTAACTTTAATAACACATCATTTTCTTCCTACATGTAACATATATATATACAATTCACAATACACAATAAATGCATCTTGACAAATATTTGAATCATTTAATTTTTACTTTAATATCATTGATTACAACCATGAGAATGCTTTTTATTTCTTCTGTAAATATTTCTGAATTCTACATATGCCAAAAAATTCTAGGTGATAGATTGTGTTCTCAAACTCAAATGATCTTCATAAAATTGTAAACTCCAAGTTATGATACCAAAAATTGACCATTTCAATTACTTTCAATTATTTCCTTGTATGTACATTCTAATGCCAATTTTCTCTACTGAATAGCATACATGTCAGAAGTCATGAAGCTATTGACTTTAAAATGTATCTTAAAATTGGGTGTGGTTTTATAAGGATCATGTTTGAGCTTTCAAGAAGCAGATGCAGTGGAATCAAGATGAGCTAAAGCCCAAATAGCGAAAATAACAAATTCCAGACAAGCTAAATGTATAGAATTAGGGCCTGACTCTTAAGATAAAAAAATTAACTTTACTTGAATTTTCTAGTTAGGCAGTGATTCTCTCTTCGTATATTTTCTGAAGAATGTGCTATCATTGAACATAAAAGCTGATCAAAATATAACTAATTGTTTGAAAAATAGTAAGTTGAAAATTCAACCAAGGCATGGTTTGCTGTCTTATTTTCTCATCAGTATAATTATTTTTCCAATGATATTGAATTTTAAAATGTCATAAGATATAGCAGTATATTTTTACTTTTAGCTTAATGTATTTTATAGCCTTAGATTGTTAACAACTTATTTTGAGAGACCAGATTTTGGGTTCCAACTTCATCTTAGAGATTCTGAGGCTTAACTTGAATCAACTAACAAACTAGCACCTACCACTAGTTTCCAGGTTACCTCCCAACAAATCTACACCTCCAGTTTATAAATCTGCCTGGCACTTCACTTTCTACCAGCTACCAACGAGGAAGAAAGCAGAAGTTAGGGTTATGATTTGGCTTCCAGCAGCAGCTCATTATTTTAAAGGGCAGCAAAATTCCATAATGTCCCCCTCATCAGATAATCTAGAAATCCCTTTGCTTGTTACCTATTTCCAAAACAAACCTTCTCCCACTGAGAGTTCATGCTTCACCTTCTTGCTCTGCTATAGCAGAGGTGGTGGTGTGGCCCAAGCTGGAGATTAAAAGAATGACCTTAGTGTGTTTGCATCCGAGTCATCTTCTTCGTGACCTTTTCAGACTCACAAACAAGGCATAACATTCTAATATAGTTTCTTATATGGTTTGATCTACTCTGTGGTCCACCAGCTACCAGAGGTAGTAGAAAAACTGGTCAGTTTGTAGACTTGTTTAGAAACAGTTCTTTAGGGCTATTCCAATCTTTGATGTCGGGAGTCCTGTCATCTAGCAAGACACCAACATTAATCAGCAGCAGCAGTCCTGATCACCTCTCATGAATCATCAACAGCAGTTCAATCCAGAAGAAACCATGAAGCTCCTACAATTTTCCCAATTCCAAGGAAGCTGCAAGAACCTGTTAGAACATCACCAGAAGTCCTTTGGCTTTATGAAGTCACAGCATGTCAATATCAACAACATGACGGTAGGTGAAACAATACATGACTCTTATCAACACTGATAATTTAAGCAACTCAAGATGACCCAAATGTGGTAGATATCTCCCTCTGTCTCTGGATTCATTTATTTTCTATCTAAACATCACACATCCTCTCAAGTGTCTGGTTCAACAAAACTTCCTGCAAACTCTGTCTGCTTCCACAAAACATTTTTTCACGTGTTTCTTTCAGTACTTTTTTATGTGTCTGCTTCAGCAAAACATCCTTTCACCTGTCTCCCCAGTCAAACATCTTCTGACACAGCTGAGTTTCCAAAGACAGTAGCAATGTCCACTTCTCTATTTAATGTTTATAGTGAGTGACCACAGCATTGCTATTGGTTTTTTTTTGGAGTAAAATGAATTCTGATGTGATGCATCTGAATTTAGTTTCTCATTTAGTTTTTCCATTAAAAATTGTATTATTTGTATATGTGAATTTCTGTGAACCCATATTGTTCCTCATAAACCTGTAAACATTTGAGGCTTTGCTGGGTTATAGTCAAGTGCAGCTTATTCTTCCTCACCATAGCATGTGTGTTAACACCTGCTTTTCTAACATAATTGTTCATTTTTATATACATATATGGTATTTGATATATATATGGTGAAGTATTACATGTTGTAAAATATGTACTATTACAAATTGTAAAGGTGTGTAGCGATGGAGGATGGGAAAATGGGGTAGCCACAAAAAAGTCCCAGATACCAGAAAAGCAAAAGGCTCTCAGAAACCAACAAGGATGACATTAGCTTAAATGCCCAACACAGGGAAGGAAAAAAGTGTACAGCCCATATCCCGCGGCTAGGCATGGCTCTCATTTGGAAGAGGCAGCCACCAAACCATTTCCAAAATTTTTACCTAGAATTACTCCATTTTTAAAGGAAATGCAGGGACAAAGGGTAGAGCAGAGTAAAGAAAAGGCCATCCAGAGACTGCCCCACATGGGAATCCTTTCTACATATGGACACCAAACCAAGACACTGTTGCAGATGCCAAGAAGTGCTTACTGACAGAAGCCTGATTTAGCTGTCTCCTGAGAGGCTTGCCAGAGTCTGGCAAATACAGATGCAGGTGTAGGCATCCAACCATCACACTGAGCATGGGTGGGTATGGGAACGTCCTCATAGAATCAGGGGTATGGGGGTGGGATGGGGATTTGCCAAAGAGAAATAGGGAATGGAGTTAACATATGAAATATAAATAAATAAAATATCCAATAAAAAGATTCAGGTTTGCTGTCATTCCAATATTAAGTTGTATACTTATTAATCTTCATTATGATTCTTGTCATTTCAAGAGACAACAAGAGATGTTCTTATAATTCTAAAATGTCTTGATATTTCTTGATACGTGGCAATGCTCCAATCTATTTGAGGCTTATAGGCTTTAAACACAGGGTGGGGCAAATCTTAGAGCCCTTAGATTATTGTCATTCTTTCAAGTCATCCTTGATTCTTCATATTAACTTTATACGTATTACTTTAAATATTCTTATGTGTACTTGCACTTTTTTGTGCTGAGGCATGCATGAGGGGATTCAAGGACCACTTCCAATCTCTGTCATGTAGTTTTGGGGAAACTAACTCAGATCATCAGCCTTGGTGAGAAGAATCTTCACCTATGCTGTCATCTCAATGACTTTATTGTTTATTTTCCTGGTATTCTTTTATTGTCACTGCTGGATTTTCTCAATCATATCCTTTTTGTAGCCTTGATCCTCATATTCCACACAGACTTATTGACAATATGAAATATGACTCCTTGTACAGCAGTAACATCTTTAACTTAACTCCTTACTTAAAAGTGGAAACAGACTCACAATCCTATTGGCTGTCAAATACCAGAAACACTCAGAAGTGTTCGGAGTGGTAGCTGCCCTCATCTTTAGATGGGGTATTGGTGTTGGAGAAACTGTACTATCAGACTATGTAAGTAAGAAGATGACAACTGAGTTGTGACATAGGGTAATTTCCTACTTTACATTGTAATTGTTTTGTGCCTTGAACTTGTATCCATCCCAGTGAGAATGAATGGATTTGTTCTCAGAATGTAACAATTTCATTGTTTAGTGCTTTCTTTAATAACTCTGCCATACTATGTGGTTGTTCCTGGTCCTTAAGTATTTACTTACTTCCCTAGAAACTCCTTTTATTAGCCAGTGATAATATGTGTGTGTTTCTGCTACAATACTTTGCAAAATTACTAGTATAATAAATTTTTCTGTTGCAACAGGCATTGATTGAATAACCATGATGATAACAGTTACCAATTTGAAAATCACTTTTAGAAAAATAATCTCACTTAGGATGACAGTATGATAATAATATTCATTATAAACCAAATTTGTCAAGCAATTGTAACAGCAGACACTCTGTTCTGAACATTTGCAATATTTTCATTAATTCTTTTGAAGCCTCCCAAAATTGAGGGAACTTTCCAGAAAGCAATGTTTATTGCTAGTTGTGGTAGCAATGTTTGCTACTAGTAATTTTAAATAACAGAGTGTCTCAAAAAGCCATATAATTATTGTTTAAAGGTGACTGCACTGTTCATCCTGTTTGACCAATATAACTGAAGTCAATGTCCTGAAGCATTTATATTTCAATGAAGATAAACAATCAAGAGACACCCAACTTAACATAAACAGAATCTAAATAACTAAGTAGACACACACAAACTCCATGCAATGCTAAAGCCTCTATTATTTGAGGTATGGGTGAATTATTTCTTGTGCATCTTCCATTTACTATGTTTAATCATTTGAATGAGCAAGCTGGCTTTGTGTACAACACGCTGACGTGTAGCAGCATTTGGAACACTGTATGTCTGTGGAGTGAGATGTTCCCTTCACTTATCTGCAGTCATTCAGATTAGTGAATACTAGAGCTTATCCTGTGGTGTCTGTGATCTTTGGAAACTGGACACGCTTTGACAGAACACTGGAAATACCCTATTCTCAACTCTGCTGGCATTGTCTATCAGTAACTGTCGCTGGCCTTTCTCTGACATAGATTGTGATGGTCATCCATCAAGTAGCAAGAGAGGCCTGTTTTGGATTCACTGCTGTAAGTTACAGAGAAACACAGCAGCCTCGGTCTGTCATTGCAGTCACACTTTCTGAACCTAGGCCATGACATTAGTCACTGCTTTACCACACTCTGTTGTTATTTTTCCAGTATATCCACCAATCTGTCAGAAGACCCTGTTTTCCTGCTCCTGACAACCACTGAGCTATGTCCAGAGAAGACTATGCACTAGGATTTTATCATTTTAAAAAATCCAAGCCAATCCAAGCAAACAAAGTTGAAAACCAGCCCTAAGAGGCTCTCTCTTACATATCTTACATGTGGTATCTAGCTAGTCCATATAGCCAATGGCTCCTGTCAACATAGCCACTCCTTTTGTTGATGCAAACCATTTCTGTGGCACCACAGCTCACAGAGGGTTCTTGGTGCAGTATGCTTTTCAGAAATGTATTGATACAGTCTGTCAGCAAATGCAAAGCTAAGCTTAGCCTCTGTGACCTTGGAACAGGCCTGTATAGCAAAAAGCCAGAAAACTAGGAGCCAAGATTTGGCTTCACGACCTGCTGACACTTTTCAGATGCCAAATGTCTGTCCAACTTGTCTTTTCTGGGACAGAATAAACATTTGCAAATAAAATAGCTAGTCTCTGGACTGTTAGGATGCTTGTCTCTTATGTTTGTGATGTTACAGTTATCGGAATGTTCACTCTTTCCTTGCTCAATATTCTGGATTTAAAGAAGTCAAAGAATATTTTGCATGGAAAGCATTAAGTGACCTGAAATAATTTATAGCAAACAAGCCTGAAAAATTTGTAAGTTTAACCACAGCATAACCTAGAGTTATATACTGTCAGAAGTTTGAAGCTGAAGTTGAACAATCATATTACATTTTTAACACATCAACTTCCCATTCCAGATTTACATACTAGAAGGCATTTCACAACCTAAAAGTATTCTAACTATTTTTGAGCCAGCTTATCTGAGGATGAACCCTGAGAAAAAAATGTCAACAGCAATATTCTAAATTCCTCTGCTTCATTAGTTCCTTTTCATGATTCTGTGTGTGTTGTGTGTTCATGTATAGTTGTGAGAGGGTGTATGTATGGAGACAAAAAAACAAACTCAATACATGTGTGTGTGCTTCTATGTGAAGGCTCAAGATTGAAACTGGGGTCTTTTGGAATGTTCTTTTGCATTATTCCTTGAGGCAAAAATTCTTGACTAAAATCAAATGTCTTAGATACTCAGTTTGCTCCAAGGATCCCTAATTCTTTTTTATTTTATTTTATTTTTTTTAATTTTATTGGAGCAGAGATCCAGGGACACAGGCCTGGTGAGACTGCACTGCAAGTAGCTGGGCACAGAGAGGTCTGGACCGAATTGTCAGAAAGCATACCCCCCATTGGATCAGGAGAGCAGGAATTCTGCCTTAGGGATTCGGGTTTCCACCCAGAAAACTAAATTTACACAATATCTGACTACAAACCAAGCGCTACAACAAACTATATGTGGAAAACCCAATACAAGGAGGGAAACTACATCCTAGTAAAAACAAGACAATACCTAAGCAAGAAAACCATGGAAACAGAAACTGAACAAAGATGCAGTGAAAGTAGCAGAAGTTATGTACCAATTGGAATTAATATATATCTACAGAACATATCATCCTAAAACAAAAGAATACACCTTCTCAGCACATCACAGCACCTTCTCCAAAATTTACCATATAATTGGTCACAAAACAAGACTCAATAGATATAAGAAGATTGAAATACTGTCATGGATCCTCTTATATCACCATCCTCTAAGTCTGGTCTTTAATAACAACAGAGACAACAAAAAGCCCATATACACATGGCAACTTAATGATGCTCTAATAAACAATAGCAGGGTGAAAAAAGAAATAAAGAAATTAAGGATTTTCTAGAATTTAATGAAAAGGAAAACACAACATACCCAACCCTATGGGATGTAATGAAAGCAGAACTGAGAGAAAAACTCATAGCTCAGAGGGATTCCAAAAAGAAACTGGAGATATAATACACTAGCAACTTGATATCACAGTTGAAAGCTCTAGAACAAAAGGAAGTAGATACACCTAAGAGGAATAGACAAGAAATAATCAAACTCAGAGCAGAAACTGACAAAATAGAAACAAAAAGTACCATTCAAAAATCAACAAAAACAAGATCTGGTTCATTGAGAAAATTAACAAGATTGATAAACCCTTAGCCCTACTAATTAGAGGGCAAAGAGAGAGTATCCAAATTAACAACATCAGAAAGAAAAATGGAGACATAACTGGAACTGAGAAAATTCAATAATCATCATATCCTGCTACAAAAGCCTATACTCAACAAAGCTGGAAAATCTGGAGGAAATGGATGAATTCCTAGACAAATACCAGATACTAAAGTTAAACCAGGACCAGTTAAACCATCTAAATAATCCAAAAACACATAAAGAAATAGAAGCAGTTACCAAAAGACTCCCAACCCTAAACAGCCAAGTTCAGATGGGATCAGTGCAAAATTCTATTCGACATTTATTGATGACATAATACCAATACTCTCTGTATTTTCATTTCAAAAATTATTTCCATTCTCCCCCAATTCTAGCTCCTGCCCTCTACTATTGCCTCCATGAAGATGCTCCCTCTCCCAATCACCCTCTCCCACCTCAGCACACTGGCATTATCCTACCCTTGGAAAATGAGCCTTCTCTGGACCAAAGGTCTCTTCTCTCACTGATGCCAAAGAATGCTTTCCTCTGCTACATATGGCACTGGAGCCAAGGGTACTCATTGCTTGCTGTTTCAGTCCCTGGGAGCTGTGGCATGTTTGCTTGGCTAATCATTTTGTTCTTCCCACAGAGTTGCAGAACCTTCAGTTCTTTCTCTAGCTCCTTTATTGAAGTCCCATGTTGAGTATGATGCTTAGCTGAAAGAATCCTCCTCTGTATCAGTATGGCCCTGGCTGAACCTCTGAAGAGGCACCCATATAAAGTTCCTGCCAGTAAGTACTTCTTGGAATCAGCACCTATTTTTATTTTATAAAGCTGGAATTAGCAATAAGCTGCCACATTGTTGAGCATCAATTAGGTTCTGGGGATCTGAACATTTTTTTCTTGCCTAGCTTTAACCCTGAAATCATCCACCTCCTTATAGCCCCCCTTTTTTTTTTTTGATTTCATAATAAGAAAATGAAACTTCATCTGTAACGAGTTCTACTTAACAAATATGTGACCATGTCTGTGATATGAGTCCCTTCTCTGGCTTTTAGATGTACAATGCAGTCATCTGTATTAACTCTGCAAAGTATTTATAGAAAACTAATTTTATTTGTGTATATGTAGGTGTTTGTTTGTTTGCTTTTGTGTGTGTGTGTGTGTGTGTGTGTGTGTGTGTGTGTGTGTGTGTGTTTCTGAATGTTCATGTTACTCTATGTGTGTGCTCATGTACATGGAAGTAAAAAAACACCCATTCTTTATTATCTTCAGACACCATTGGTTTGATGAAACACATAACCTGCATTGACCTGCAGCTCACCATGTAGATTAGCTTTGCTTCCAAGCAGGTTTTATTTTCTGATTGTTTCTGGAGCCCTGATGCTGAGTATAAGTTCTAGTAACCAGGAGTGACTTTTTATGTGAGTTTGGGAGACAACATTCACATATCCAGACTTATGTGGTAAGTAATTTACTTTGTGAACTATCTGCTCAGTCTGAAAGTTTATTTAAAAAGTCAAAACAAAAAAATCAAAAAGGTGATATTTTAAAACTTTGACTTATAGTATATTAAAAATAACCAAAAGAGGCATATCCATTGTTTGGTAGTGAGTGCTGAGTCACTTTAATCTATATTAGAGTATCTGTATGATTTCACATGTGTGTATGGTGGCGCATGTACATATCTGCACCTGTTGTTTATAGTTTAAAGATTCCAGCCAGTACCATCTGCTTCTTGCCTTTTTGGAATAGAAACATACTGAAAACTATTTCTTTGCTTGGCAATGATTTGAACCCCCAAGTTTCCTTTCTGGTTCTGTTGCTTAACAACTGTATGATTGGAACACGTTTTTTTGTTTCTTTTATACAAGTTATCATCATAACAACCTTACATCCCCTCTATTTTTAAAAGGAAAAGACAAACAAATCTGGCAGCACTTATAATTTCAATATGAAGTATTCTCAGTGTATCTGGATCCTACAATTTGCTTTCTTTCAATGTACAATACCATAACAAGAACTTTCATGTCTAGAAATTTTGAAGTTTGGCTGTCATTATTTTTTGGAGACTTTTGAAACAAATGCAGAATTCTTTGGTAGTTGTTCAACAACTCCACAGTGATAATAACAAAAGGACTCCAAGTTCGATAACAAAGTTATTGATCCTTCATATTAATATTATAAATTGTGTCAAGGACAATGATGGCATCATCCCTCAGTTCTGTATAGATCAATGGGTTGCGTGCCTGTAGCCATTTTCAAGAAGCTATATAAATTCATGCATGGAAACCAGGCATTTATAAATGGAACCAGACCCACAATGCAGTTGTTTTTACAACCAATTACCCATTATTGTCTTTGCAAGGCTGTAGATTCCTTTTCCAGAGAGAAAAATTTTATAAGAAAGTCTCCCTTCTCCTCCTTGACCACGGATTCTAGTGATCATCAGGCTAGCATTTTGTCCATAGACAGCAAGCACTGGCTGAGGTTATTCCTCATTAACATGGAAAGGTATAAGTTCTCAAAAGGAAAAGTAGGCCTCTGGTAATTTGGACATGCAAGTCTTTCATATAAAACATAGAAATCCACTTTGTGATTCAATTAATCAGCTCTAGTTACTTATTCTTCAAAGCAATTTGAAATATCTAACCCATAATATAAATAAAAAGATGAAGATGTGATCAAATATGAAAGGTAAAGAATCCAGTTACTACTCCTTCTTGTTCCTATTCCTCTTGTGAAGTTAAACTCAATTGAAGTAAGGTATAAATATATAAAGGTAGATCAGTCATAATGTGGTAATGCCTACCACTGGCCCATATCTCTGCAAATCATAGGTTTGTTTTCCCAAGGGAAGAGTTCAGTAGAAAGGTGTTTCTTCTTCTAGTCAAAGAATCTTATAGGTCTACAAATTTCTTGTTATCTATTATTTCAATGTTCTAATAGCTAGTCTCCATTTACAGCACATTGATTTCTGGCAGACTGTTACAATTTAAATAATGAGCTATCAAAGCCTACAGATTTTCATTCTCCCATCTGACCTTAGGAAAGTTGGTTCAGAGATAAAATAGCCCAGGAAACCATCTAAGAAGTGGTTCTTCCAGAAAAGCATTAAGGAAAGCTTTTGTCCTGTTTTATTGAATCGGTAAAACTGGCTGCCTATTTGGTTCTTTCTTCTTCCCTGCCTCATTACCTTTCCCACTTGGCTCCTTTTCCCTGCAGCTGCATTTCCAAATAACACGCTGACATGTAGAATTTGCTCCAGTCGTATATTTTATTTTAGAAACAGATGATGACTGACATTACTTCCATTGCAGACTTCATTCCCTTTAGTGTGTGTCTCCTGTATTATTTTTCAAACTGTTTAATCTTCTCACATTGCTCTTATGTTTTTGAATTGTGATCTTTTGTGATAGAGATTATTTTTTTTTATTACTGGAGTCTTCATTTCCATGACATAATATCAATATTAACTATGTAACTATATGAAATATTTTAATTGAGTAAGCTTTACTGGTGTTTTGCTGTTTGTTTCTTATATATAATATTTTTTCTTATGTACGGTATGCTTAAGATTTTTAGGTATAACATTTAAGTATTTTAGTTATTTGAAAATTTCATACATGAGTACTCTATTAACATTAGCTCTACCTTTCTTTCTTCCATCCAACTTCTTCTGTATCTCCCACCTCAAATTTATGAATTCTTTGTTAATCATCAATGTTACACACACACATATATACATATGCATACATACACACACTTATATGTAAATAAATAAATGTGCTAGTTTTTTTCATTTTTTGTGTATATATAATATATGTGTATATGTGTATGTGTATATGTATGCTTGTTTGACCCTGTGAGATTAGACAATCTATCTAGGGTTTCACTCCTAGAACATATCTATTCTTCCTTTCTCAAATATCTGATCTCTGTAGCTCTTGATGTACAGGGGGAACCTTGTGAAATCATTCCCATTCTCTTTGGTACATTCAATGTTTTACTATTTTTTCATACCTGTTTTAGGAAACCACAGATTTAGGAATCCAACATGGGTAAAGGATTCCTGTCTTGTCTAGAAGAGATTATCCTATGGCAGGTGTCCAGTCCTCCAGCATTTACAATATTTCTTTTGCCCTTGCCACAATATTTACTAATCTTTGTATATAGCAGTTCCATTATAGATGTACAAATTGTGATTTGAATTCCGAATTTTGACTAGCCGTAGATCTGTTTTTAGAACTTTTGTTACTCTTTGCTAGAGAAAGAAGCCTGTTTAAGAAGGAGTGAGAGCTACTCTTATCCATTAGTATGAAGATAAACATTTAGAATACAGATACATTTGTATTGCTTGAGTGCAATTACCATATTAGAATTATTCGAGGATCCATTATCTCTCCCTCCAAGCATGATTGGCTAGGCTTACACTGCCTGACAGGAATTTCCTTCCTGCTGAATAAACATGTAGCTCCTTCAAACCGTTCTGTTCTACTTCCCACTGCCCTAGTGCAACACTGGCATCTCATGGCAGTGATCAAGACACTTGGCTGCATATTCTTTGCAACTGTGTAGGACTACAGGTTGTTCCTATCTCCTGGGAGTTTCTTTAGCATCTTCTGATATCAGTAGAGTCAATGCCTGGGGAGGAAGCTGCCAGGTCAAACTCCAAGTTTTGTGTCCAAACATGTGGCATATTAGGCAATAAGATTTTAGCTTCTAATTTTAGAAGAGAAGAAAATGGTAATGTCAAACATCTATTTTGATTGATTTTCTTTAAGTTGTTTCTTATTAGCTTTTGATATTTTCATTACCCTGAATCCACCGTAAAAATTGTTTCTTGAAAACATTGTTACACTGATATTTTGGTGTGTGTGTGTGTGTGTGTGTGTGTGTGTGTGTGTGAGAGAGAGAGAGAGAGAGAGAGAGAGAGAGAGAGAGAGAGAGAGAGAGAGAGAGAGAGAGAGTCTTGCAACTCTAAATACAGGTCTAAGAAGACTACTAAGCTATTGCAAGATAAGATTCATTTTTCTGTGTTAAACAAAATAAGAAACTCTGGTACTGGAGTCTTTCACTGCTGCATTTTTCTGCATACCGAAAATTGATTTGCCACTCTTTTCTGTTAGGAACTTTCTCACTATTAGTTCTTTCAGTCCATACCATATGTCTTCTGCCTGATTTCAGTTGAATGCATATATGTAGGTATGTATATAGTTATGTATGTAAGTTTGCCCATGTGTTTAGTGTCATCCCTTTTAGATATTGTGGAATGCACAGATTCTATCGGAAAGCATATGGTTATTTGCCACCTTTATTTATTCACTGGTTAGTTTGGTGGAGATCTTTGGAAACTCAAATAAAATAATGAGGTATATAATTGAGAATATGTCTTAAAATAATATATATGTGTTAGTATCTATATTATTTAAAGATCAAACATAGCTAAATAAATGGATTACAGGTTAATTACATACTATGGAGCTAATATTCATTTTTGACATATAAAAGTTAAGTATTAATTTCTAACCAATATTCACAAAGTGTTGAAATAATGATGTCACCGATAATTATGACATAATTAAACTAATACATAGGTTCTGCCATAGTTTAAGGTTTGATATTTGTTTTTGGTGATAAGTTAGACTAAAGTCTGTTACTATGCTCGAAATAATAAAATATTTATAGATATTGCAGATACAGTCTATCAACATCTGTAGAAGAATTTATGTTATTAAACAGAGGGCTCTATTTTTGACTTTTTTTAACCTATATTGGTGTTGTCAGAATTCAGCAGAGAACTCACAAAAAGTAGTTACTAAATAAATATTTGTTGCCTAGGAGTTTTTTTAAATCACTTCATATTGTTTGTTTCTTAGAAGAAGCAGTGTTGTGATAGGATAATTGTTGATAGATGGGCAGCATTAGAAGGATGAAAATGTTTTGTAAGAAATGATGCTCCAATACAAGGACAGCACGAAGACTCTCAACATGAATGGTGTGCATCCACAGACACGTCTGGCCAACTCTGTCTTAAAATATGAGGACAATGGAGAAATAACATGCATTATTTTCACTTGAATGAAAATCACTGATGAAGACTTTGTTTCTGTTATATATTTGAAGGGAAAATTCTAGTGCAGCTTCTTTGTGAATTTTCTTTGTTATTTAACATTTTTCACTGAGGATGTCATTGGGTAATTATAAAATTACTAAGGTAAGTAGAACAAAATGGTCATTTATATTCAGGATTCAAGCACCACAATAATGTTTTAACAAGCCATTTTCTTACATCATTAAACTTATTATTTTATACATTCACAGGCTTAGATGTGTTTGGGCGATGTGCCCATCACTGGTGTAGATACTGTTTACAGTAAGATAAAAAACACAATGATGAAATTTACCAACATATCCATGTACGGCAATTTCTGTAGCAAACATACATTGAATGCTATAAAGTAGAACAATTCTCTTATTTAGTGCAGAAAACCATGTTTAAACAATTAATATTTTAATTTGGTAGAAAAGAAAGTGTCCTTAAGAAAAAATTGGTTTCTTCCTATTACTATTTGATTATAGGATAATAGTCCTTTATTCTCAAATTAGAATTTCCCTAGGAGTTTTACAGAGAGATAAGTAAAAGCCTGAGTTCCTGGCAATAAGAGTTGGAAGATTGTCTCTAGGGCTGATTTCACAAGATTCTGACTGGTTGGAATACCAGTAGGTTAAATAGATAATATTTGCTGGATAAGACTACACCTTGGCCTGAATGTGTTTTTGTGTTCATTGTGTGCATATTAAATACACTCTTTTTCTTCATTTCCCTACTGCTTTGTTTAACTGGGATGTTGAGTATAGGCGGCCTACTTGACCTTGTTTTGGCTTAAGACCTAATGATTTCAATAACAATATTGAACAAGAAGAGAATACATCATGATATTTTTTCTTGTCTGTGTTCTTAGATGATATAAATCACTTTGATTTGAATTCTTGGGAGAATTTCAGAATAGCCAATCTAGAAGTGACAGTGTGTTTTTTTAGTCCAAACTACTTGGGAGAGTAACATGGAAGAATAGTTTGGGCTAGAATTAATGGTCAGCACAAGTGAAGAAATAAAACAAAGCAAATCAACAGAGGGGAAAAAAAAGCTGGTTTAGGTTTCTTGAAAAACAAGTAAGTGTCAGGACCAAGAAGCACCAAGTGACCAATTACTAGAATCATTACACATAAACTTGGAAACAATTTCAACCATGTTCTTTGAGGTAAAAGTAAAAGCTCTTAAAATGATGGAAAGATACATTTCAGCAGTGAAATGGAAAACTGTAAAAAAAAAGGCTAAATGGAAGTTTTATAGCTGTAAAATACAATATCTGAAGTAAAAATTTACAGTGAATGTGCTCAATGGAAGAAAAAAGCAGCCAGCGAACTTCTAGAAGGGTCAATAGAGAAAAAATAATAATTCTACTTCAGAGAAAAAGGAAGAAAATAAGGGAACTGAGTCTTAGTTTCTTTTAGGTAACTTGAAAACATCTTACTGTGTTGTCATTAGATTTGCAGTAGCAAATGAGCTGGAGGTAGAAGAAAATATGCTTAAAAACAAAAAGGGAATCTCAGAGAACTATTTTCAGAGATGATTTGCATACTGTAACAGTAACTAAGCCTTAAGTAAATCATGTGAGAACAAAGCTAACAGCACACTTATTACAATAACTGCACTAAAGACCAAAAATTTTCATGAAAAAGGCATATTATTGGTGATACAACATATTCAACACATTATAAAACATAAAAAGCATAACAATAGCAGAAAAGAAAATGAACAGGCAAAAAGTTTGAAAACTTTCATCAATATATTAAAGAAATTTCACTTGGGATCTAATGGGGATTCACGTGTACATGGTGACACCTTTACATCTTCTTTTCCAATTTGTATACCTTTGATTTATTTTTGACATCTTATTGCTCTACCTAGATTTTGGGGTACTTTACTTAATAGATATGGGATACTGGGAAGCCTGTTATCTTTCTTGATTTTTGTTGGCCTGCTTCAAGAATCACTGCATTTAATTTGATATTGACTGTTAGTTAAATGTATATTGCTTTTACTGTATTTATGTATGGGCATTGAATTGTTAATCTCTCCAATACTATTAATATGAAGTGCTGTTATATTTTGTCAAATGCTTTTTCAGCATCTAGTGAGATGTGGGTTTCTTGAGTTTGTTTATATAGTAGATTATGTTAAGGGGTTTTTGTATATTGAACCCACCTTACATCTTTACGATGAAACCTACTTCATTATGATGAATGATGGATTTGATATGTTTTTGGATTCTTTTTGTGAGAATTTCACTTAGTATTTTTGCATGGCTGTTCTAAGCAAAATTTGTCTGAATATCTCCTTTATTCTTGGGTCTTCATGTGGTTTAGATATTGGAGTAATTGTTGCTTCATGGAATAAATTAGTACTGTTTCTTCTGATTCTACTCTATGGAATAGTTTGAGGAGTGTTGGAATTAGCTTAGCTCTTCTTTGATAGTATTGTAGAATTAAACATTAAAGCCATCTGGCACTTGGCTTTATTTGGTTAAACTTAAATGACTTCTTCTATTTCTTTTGGTGACATGGTGATGTTTAGATAGATTACCTCCTCTTTATTTGTCTTTGATCTAGATTATCTGTCTAGAAATTCATATATTTCATCTAGATTTTCAAGTTTTATTGAGTATAGGCTTTTGAAATTGAGAAATGGAACCTCGTGAAACTGAAAAACATCTGTAAGGCAAAAGACACAGTAAAGAAGACAAATCGACAACCTTCAGATTGGGGAAAAATCTTCACTAACCCTACATCCCATAGAGGGATAATCTTCAAAAATATATAAAGAACACAAGAAGCAAACCTCCAGAAAAACCAAATAACCCAATTAAAAATTGGAGTACAGAGCTAAACAGAGCATTCACAACAGATACTTCTGGAATGGTTGAAAGCACCAAAAGAAATGTTCAACATTCTTAGTCATCAAAAAAAAAGGCAATTCAATAATGACTCTGAGATCCCACCTCACACTCATGAGAACAACAAATATCAAAAAAGTTACTGTATTATTGAGGATAACATAACTAAATAAAAAAAAAAATCCCTAGTCTTGGCATATTGTCAAATTAATATTGTATTAATATCCATATGATTCACAATTTTTTTCCTATCAGTTTCCAATACTTAATCAAGAAATAGAAAATAGTCTTATATTTACAAGGTAAAACAAATAATTCAAATATCAAAAAATAAACTCTAATTAAAACAAAAAACAAACACATGGGAAAAATCACCCTCATGAGGATTATATATTGTTGATTTTAAGTATGGCACAAAATCAGAGTTTTCAGAACATCACAGTACTGTCATGAAAATCTAATATGTAGGACATACACACAATGGACTTGAAGAAAGAAAACAGGTATACATTAGCACCGAGAAGGTATGCTTACTGGTACTAGTAAGTTGTCAAGTGCCCACGCTTCCCACCGATAGGAACAGGCGTGCAACAACCGGATTCTTCTGCAGACAACCTTTATTGTACAGCACTCTGAGCAGGGGACTTCCTGAGCAGGAAACTTCTCTTTGAGCCGGGGACTCTCTACCGGGGTCTACTGTATAGGCGACCTCTCACGTGCAGTCTCCCACATGCGATCTCTCTGCCCAGTCTCTCTCCACATGGGATCTCTCCGCAATCTCTTTTACCGAGTCTCTCTCCACGTGGGATCTCCCGCAATCTCTCCTATCGGGTCTCTCTCTACGTGCTATCTCTCTGCCATCTCTCCACGTGGTGTCTCCCACAATCTCTCCACTATCTCTCGCAATCTCCTCACGTTGGGGAGAAATGCACTGCTTATAAATGCCTAAGAGACTTGTGTTGCTACCTGATTGGTGCATCATCCTGTAGCTCAATCACGTGCCCCGAGATTGGGCTCTGACTTATGTGGTTGCCAAGCAACACGAGGGGAAAGGTTTTTGCAGGCTGAAAAATGGGCGGGAAGCTGGCGCCATCTATTGGCACCAACGGCTTTCTACAGTAAGTGATGTGAAGAGAATGGAAAATGTGGTCTTTTCAGTAATTTGCACCAGGAAAATGATATTTCACAGAAGACGAAAAAGTGACCATTTATCACACACTGCATTACAAAAATATGATTGGAATGGGGATTGTTATTGGGCATATGGGTAGGAAATGATTTCTGAACGTTCCAATCATATTCAATTCAAACGAAAGTATAGGTTTTCTCCAGAAGATACACCCTCTCCAGCTATCATAGTTCAATTGCTGTGACAATGACCAAAACAGAAAAGAACTTGGAGCACAAATGGTTTATTTGGTCAGTATATCCCAATCATAGTATATTGTTGAGGGAAGTCAAGGCATGAACTGAAGCAGAGGAGAAATCAAGAGGCAGGAATTAAAGCACAGACTAGGCAGAATTGCAAGATTGCACCTTATTGGATTTCTCCTGATGGCTTTCTTAGCATGCCTTCTTATGCCACCCAGGAGCTCCTATCCAGGACTTTCTGGTAACTCTCATATCAACCTTTCATCAAGACAATGATCCACAGACTTGTCTAAAGTTAATCTAACAGAGGCAATTTCTCACCCAAGGTTTTCTCTTCTTATATAAATCTCGCTTATATCAAGTTGACACAAAACTAGCCAACACAAAAGCCAAGGTAGTGAATTGCCTTGGTTTTCACAATATCAGCCATAAACTCTCTACTGACAAAAGCCTTAGGTCCAATTAAATATATTTTGATTATCCCCAAAATGAAAGTGCCTTTAGTACACTTCAGTTTATTGGCTTTACAATACTATTGGACTGTAAATTGCTTGTAATCCTGGTCTCATAATATGAGAGCAGGCCCTCAAAAAGATAGTTTCCTGGTCAATTTCATCTTCATTCCTCAAAAAGCTGTGTGTGAAGTTTGTGCTCTCATTGGCAATAAATTAATAAATCCAAATTTTTGGAGGCAACTGAGGACAACATTAACAATCTACACTATTTATAAAGACTCATGTGCTGTCAACATTCTACACAGTAGAGTTTTGTGAACAAGTCCAGCATACAGAAAATACCAATTAACATATAAATGTAGTCAGGGAAAATTAACATGATGTCACCACAGATGAAGTGCTAAATGTGGTCAAATCCAGCTGAGGAGGGAGAATCCGTATCTTATCTATGAAAGCTCTCAAGTATATTGTCTAATCCCAAGATGTCTACACTGTGTACATTTGATTTGATGACAGCAGGGTCTTTATAAATTCTAGATCTGCTGTTTGACCACTCATTTAACTTTAATTGTCTCATTCCCATAATTCCCATAATATCTAGAGATAGTAGCTTATAAACTAGAGTAATTTTGACACTTATTTAAAATGGTATCTATTATTCACTTAGAGATAATAAAAACTCTACATAAGTAATATGCTTCATAATTTAAGAAGATTGCAATATTTTCATTTTATGAAGATTCATTTTAATATTTCCCAATTTGATGAATTGAGGGACAGTGTAGTTAAGTTGAGGTACAAAATAAGCACATTGAGAAAACTTTGCTATCTCTAAACCTTATGAGTAATTCTTTAACAAGAAAGATCAGACATGACTACATTTGTAATCCAAGTACTTAGAAGGATAAGGCAAGAGAATTGTGATTTTAAAGGCCACCATGACTTACATGGTGAGTTTGAGGCCAGCTCCGTATTAGACCCTGTTCTAAAAATCATAGCCCCTTGGCATGGCAATAAACTTCATCAGTCATAGAGTTTAGGAGACAGGGACAAATGGACCACTGTCAAGCTAGCCTGGTTTATTTACCAGGTTCCAGGGAAGCCAGGGTTACATAGTGGGACACTGTCAGGATACAGAAACCATCATCAATAATAACAGCAAAGATAACAGCAAAGTCAAATGCCATAATAGAGGGAAACAGTGTACCTGAACTTAGGAGTGTATTTTGAGTTTTCTTTATTAAATTTATTAGAAATAGTTAAAGCATTTCTTACATCAGAGAAGCTGACAAAATTACTGCAAATGTATGTGCATTTTTATTACCTTCTAAATATTTAAATAGATTCATTTATGCTATTCTTTCCTACAATCCAACTACATTTTATATCAAAATACCTCGTTTGGTTAATCTTATATTATTTTTAATAAAAGAGAATACACAGTATATAATGTGTGATTATGCCCTTTCCCTCTGAGGATCAGCCATAGAATCTAAATGTTGAAGCCTAACTATGTTTAATAAAGAACTATGAAATGTGCCACATGTATACTTTGGAATACTACTCAGGCATGGATTAATATTTGGATTGATTTATCGGTTTTTTTATTGCTGGTAAATTAATTAATGGCACAATTTTAGATTCTGGAGACCTGGAAAGAATGAGGATGCATTTGTGTGGGTCAGTAGAGTAGTAGTTTCAGGCTTGAATGGACAAAATCGATGGTGCTCTTTGTTCACGCCCACTTTGCAGTGTGAGTCCCTGTTGTGAAAAGTGCTCCTGTGTTTTGCACCTCACGACTGTTTTCTTCATCTGTGATCTTTTATTTTGCCTCTTTATCTAAAACTGTCTTTGATTTCAACAGTGAAGAAAGTAATACCCAAAAGTAAAACATTGAATCATGAATAGTTTTATTTACTTTTTAATAATGTTATTATATGTATATTATATTATGGTTAACAAAAGCAGAAAGTTATTTAATTACATTCAGCACAGTAATTAAAAATAAATGCTATAATCACAGTACATGTTACTATATTAATAAATATAAATGATGGTTTTCTTTATATTTAAATTTAAAAATGAGATATTTATATTGATTGTAAATTGAAGATTGAAGAATTAATAATTTCCTCGTCCCAGAATAAACATGTGAACTGATAAAATATAAACAATAAGCACACACACAATGAAAACTAATTGTGAGTACATGCATGAATGTGTGTGTACTTATATGCATGCACTTGTGTACACTTGAACGCAATATGTCCAATACAAAGATTAAGCCTTAGAATATGTGCCATTGTCCTTACTTTCTCTATACTACCTTCCAAACAATATCCTGGTAAACATGAAAAAGATCACCTTACCAGGATACAAACGAGTGGTATGATAGTGAAAATATTAGAAAGAGCCTACATAATGCTTAGATCATGTTTTCTTTAATTCCTTCTTATTTTCAAGTAATGGCAAAATAGAAAGCAAGGACAGGGTTTTCAGACTTAGATATAGGCAATAGGAAGCAAATAAAAGAATAGAAAAATGCTTTAAAAATTTACATCAAACACTGCACCCCTGCAGACCCCTCCTCACGAAGACCCTCTGGTATCCCCTTTCTTTCTCCTCTGAGAGCGTGGGGGTCCCCTGGTATTTCCCCCACCATGGTGCATCAGTCTCTGCTAGGAGAGGAGCAATCTCACTCACTGAAGCCAGAGAAGGTGCCCTGATGGGGAATGGATTCCACAGTCAGGTTACAACTTTAGAGAGATTCCTCCACTCTAACTGTTGGGGAATCTAAACAGAGACACTCAGCTCTACTGTAAACATGCTGGGGCCTTCATTTAAGTTTGTGTGTGATCATTGGTTGGTGACTCAATCTCTGAGATCACCCAAAGGTCCTGTTTAGTTGACTCTTCTTGTTCTTCTAGTGGAGTGCCTATATCCTTCAGGGAGTTCAACCCTTCCCCCAACTCTCCCATAAGATAACTGACTTCTATTCAATGTTTACTTATAGGTTTCTTTATATGTTTCAGTCAACAGCTGGATAGAGCTTCTCGGAGAATAGTTATGCTAGACTCCTATGTCCAAGAATAACAGAGTTTTGTTAATAATGAGCGTGCCCATGGGATTTATGCCCATGGGATTTGTGTCCGGCTGGGCTGGTTATTGTTTCATAACTTCTTAATTCTCTGCTCCATCTTTGTCTTTATATTTCTTTTAGACAGAGTAAATTTTGGATCAAAAGTTTTGTGGATGGGTTGGTTTCCTTATCCCACTCTTGAAAGTCCTGCCTTAGTGGCCTTTTTAAGTTCTATGTCCACACTCTTTTGTGTTTTGTCTAAGATTACCAAAACTCACCCTTGGAAGCCTCCTCCTTCTCATGTCTCTGGTGCTTCCTAAAGATTCCACACACCCCAGACCTCCTGCAGCTACAGATTTCCATTAATTTTCCTGGGCCTGTGCTAAGTTCTCCTATCTCTCCTCACCCCTGATCCCATCAGCACATGAGGTTCTCCCTCCCCTCACTCACCCGTAGGGAGCTATGCCTCTTATCACTTTTTTTCTCCCCCTTCTAAGTGTGATTCAAGTATCTGCTTCTTTAACGTCTTCAGGGATGTGGGGTGTAGAATGGATAATCTATACTTTATATCTAATACCTACTTTTCTGTGAGTACTTACCATGCTTGATCTTTTGTGTCGGTGTTAATACACTCAGGATATTTTCGAGTTCCATCCATTTGCCTGAAAAATTCATGATGTCCTTGTTTTGAATAAACAGTATTTTATTGTGTAAATGAACTTCATTTTCTGCATCTACTTTTCAGTTGACAGAAATCTACCCAGTTGTTCACCCATTTTGACTATAAAACATAAAGGTGCTATGAACGTAGGGGAGCACAGTTCCTTGGGTTATGGCATCGCGTCATATGCATATGCCCAGGAGAGTGTGGGTATTCAGGGAGAACTATTTCTCTGAGAAGCTGCCAGACTGATTTCCGGAGTGGTTGTACAAGTTTGCAATCCTGTCAGCAATAGAAGGTTGTTCCCCTTTCCCCACATTCTCACCAGCATGTGCTGTCACCTGAGATTTTGATCTTAATCGTTCTGAATGGTGTAAGGTACAATCTCAGGATCATTTTGGCTCGCAATTCTCTGATAAATAAGGATGTTCAACATTTAAGTGATTCTCATCTATTTGAGATTCCTCTGCTATAAATTCTCTTTTTAGTTCTGTACCTTATTTTTAGTTGGGTTATTTAGTTTATTAGAGTTTAGTTTCTTGGGTTCCTTATATATTTATATATTAGTTTCTGTTAGATGTAACATTAATGAAGATTTTTTCATGTAGCTATTATTTTATCATTTATATATCTATCATATATATAATCTATCTTTTATATATCTATCTTCTGTCTGTTTTTCTATCTCTAACTCTATCTCATCCTCTCTCATATCTATCTCATCTATGAAAAGTAGATAATTACTTGGGCTAATAATGCTTCCTATCAGAACCCAATACTAAAAGAAAAAAAAAAGCAGGCATGAGTAGCCTCCTTTTGAAAAGTATTGGTTAGGATGGTATAACTGACTCTACCAGCTATGCAGATTATCAAAGTAGCCCTTGGCTTTTTCTCAGGAGTTGATGGTCATTCTCTGTTGATGAAGACATCACAGATTTATTACTTAGCGTTTAAATACCTGGAGCTGAATCTGACCTGAAAGACTCTTTTCTATGATCTATCTTCCATTGTTCCAGAAAATACTGTGACACTTGTAAAAAATGAGGAAGACTGCCAAGTTTAGAGTGGGAGACATGAGAGGATCAAGGAAGGGTAACTTGAAAAGATTACAGAAAAAAGTGAGAAGGAGATGTGAAACAATCTATTATAATTAAAAGAAATAATGTTATGTGGTGTTAAACCCTGTCTTAAGGAGACATGAGAGTTTGCAGAAACCTTTCAGACAGTTGAACACCTTGAGGCTATCTTCAGTGTCCATCTTGTAACTGAGCATGCCACCATACTATTCCCACCCAGGGGAGCATGTGACATCCAAGAGTTGAGAAAATGGATGCTATTGATCTGTTGATTTGGTAGTTTCAGGAATTTCCTCTGTACTTGCTGCAAGAGATTATTTTCTTGCAGAAAAATATGCTCTGTTTTCTGAAACTTTGCTAAGCACGCATCAATTCCAAACCTGTCAGCAGTTTGGAAGTGATGTTTCTTCACTTTTCCAAAATACTAGCTGATGTTCTTGAAATACTCAGATTGTACAGTAATAGCACATGTAAGGATTAATTTACATGTCAATTTGCCTAGCTTCAGGGATAGTCAAATAGACAGAAAAGCATTGTTTGCATGTATTTTTGAGGGATTTTTCTGTAAGAGATGGTTATTGAGTAAACATCTGCCTTCATAAGTGTGAGAAATACATAATCTAAAATGCTGAGGGCCAGAGAAGAGCAATGGTACAGAAAGTTTCATTTTCTTTCTCCTTGCATAAGGAAGGACTTCCTTTGTCTATGGAATGTAGTGGTCCTAGATCTCAGTATCTAGCTTTATATTGGAACTATATAAAGGACTCTCACCCCTCCTCTCTCTCTCTCTCTCTCTCTCTCTCTCTCTTTCTCTCTCTCTCTCTCTCTCTCTCTCTCTCTCTCTCTCTCTCTCTCTCTTTCTCTCTCTCTCTCTCTCTCTCTCTCTCTCTCTCTCTCTCTCTCTCATACCTAGGTATAAATTTTCTATCATATATTAATCTATAACCTCCTATAATCTATTTTTATCTATATTATGTCTGTCTTTGTATCTACCTAGCTATTTTTACACTCACTCAATTATTGATTATTTAGCTATACATCTATTTGAATACTTCCTATTCCTATCAGAACACTCTCCAATGCAGTTTGCAGTAAAGATCTTAGCTATAAGTACAGAAATGTCTCCTGGTTGTAGGAGTATATGAGATGGTATATATGAAATAGTATGTAACACTTAATGTTAAGTGTCCATTTTACTCAACATTTATAAAAGTTGTAAATATTACTCACTTTGGGAACTAGTAAATACTCTTTATTTTTAATGATCATATATTTTAGAAAATGTTCTCATTATTCACTATGTATGTGCTATTGCTTTGACATAAGTTGAAACGATATCATCTGTTTTTCTTTATTCTGTCAGACTCATAATCAAATATCCATTTAAGGAAGCCTTAAGTTGTACAAGTAAAATAAAAAACTTCAAGCAGTTATTGTTGAATTTGAATCTTGTCTTTGATATTGGGTTCAATTGCAGCTTTAGGTAAACTACTATACTTTTCTTAACTAAAGTTCATGTTTTTAAATAAGAGTAATACTTATCAATGTTAACTGATACTTGAAACTTTAAATATGTGTGGGAAAGGGAAACATAGCATTTTCTTATTTTTGTTTTCCATATTTATTCAATAGTCTGATATTATATGCCCAGGTTTACTTGAATGACTGTCAAAGTATAATCATTTTTATAAACCCAGTTATAGATTTTATAAGAGCTCATTTTGTACACTTGAAGTCTTCAGTGGGCTAATGATGGTAGTCTTTGAAATATCATAAAGCCATTTTCCTCTATTACATCTTATATTGGATTAAATCTTAAATGAAACATATACTCTGAAACTTTCAGTTTAGATCTAGTTTTCTAAATTAAAGAATTCTAAAAACTAAAAGGTAATATTTTCTTCTAATTTTCATCTGGCTAGCTTTAAAAGAGTCAGTACTTAATATAAAATCTGTGATCTCTACAATATCAAACTAAGGGTACATGTACATGTTATAGCAAACTATCTAAAATACAAAGTTAGTTAAGAAGTTATAGAAACGGAGACAATAACACTTTGTTTCACCACACATTGTTATAAGTATTTTAGGTAATTCCATATAGATTAGAATATAAAATTTAGATGTACTAATATTAGAGAAACTGTGAAATTAGTTATGTAAAAATTCTTCATAATTTTATAAAATATTTATAACTTATTAATTGGAAATGACGATAAAACAAAAGTCTTAATCAATAATATATAAGGAAAGTATATCATAGGATTTGAAATCTTATTGGATTTATGAAAATGTAGCATGAAGTATCTGCCTCAAATCTCCAGCAGCAGATCACTTCCTAAACACTTTGTCATAACAGCGCAACCCTGAAAGAGTATTTACACAGGGAAACATAATATGAATGTTATTATTTTATATTAAACTTGGCAAAAAAATGCACATTTCAGTTAATTTATTAGGGAAGATCATATATTTATGAGATTCAAGGTAAGGAAACAAAAATAATTCTAAATACAGTAGGTTAAGAAAACTACAGAAATTGTGGTACATATACAATGGAGTACTACTCAGCTATTAAAAACAATGACTTCATGAGATTCCTAGGCAAATGGACAGAATTTGAAGCTATCATCCTGTGTGTGGTAACTCAGTCACAAAAGAACACTCATGATATGTACTCACTGTTATGTGGATACTAGCCCCAAAAAACTCAAAATACCAAAGAAACAATTCATAGAACTTATGAAGCTCAAAGAGAAGGAAGGCCAGAAGGTGGATGCCTCAGTTCTTAAAAAAGAGAACAAAACAATCATGCCAATAAACCCATGCACTATTGCTAATGCCAAGTACTGATACAAAGGTGGACACTTGCAGTTAACCATTGGACTGAACACGGGAACCCCAATGACAGAGCTAGAGAAAGGGCTGAAAGAGCTGAAAGTGTCTGCAACCCCATGGGAAGAGCAAAATTATAGACTAACCAAAATAACAAACAGCTCCATGGAGTAAAACACAGACCAATGAGTTCACATGGTCAGACCCATGGCTCCAGGTTCATATGCAGCAGAGGATATCATTCTCTGGCATCAATGAGACGAGAGGACTTTGAGCAAGTAAAGGCTTGTTTTCCCAGTGTAGGGGAATGCCAAGGTTCTGAGGAAGGAGAGGGAAGTTGGTAGAGGGAGAACATGGCAATGGGAAGGGGAGTGGGGATAGGATTGCTGAAAAGGGGATAACCCCTGTATTGTAAATACCAAAATTATCTAATAAAAATTATGTAAAAGAAACTAGGCAGCAGAAGCCTCTTAAAATTAAAGCAGAAATAGAAGAATAAGGTCATTTTAAATGTACAGACAGTAGCTTATATTCAGATATTTAGACTTTTAGGATTTAAGAAAACTAATCTTTAAAGATTAATTTATATATACAAGTGAATAGAATAAGGCTATGAATACCTACTGACTTGACACTTATATTCACTGTGGAATATTTATTGCAAATTACTTTTATAACATTACCTTACTCAGTGTTGGAGTAAAACTACTATTTTGTTTTTGTTCATATGTATGAAATATATCATTATGCATATTCATTATATATATATATATATATATATATATATCTTTACATTTTAAACTCTACTACACACTTACATATCTTTACACAAGCATACACATACAACATATACTCATTCATAAAAGCATGTAATTACAGTTCAGCAAATGAAACCAATTCCAAGTTTCAAATCCCTGGTTTTCACGTATTCTAATTGACATGAAGATAGGGTAAATGAATAGCGTGTAGGTTTACTTTCTCATGCTGTTTAGATTCTTGCTATAAATGAACAAATATTTAAGAATGCCTAGGTTTTTAAGTTGAGATAAATATAAAGTGATAGTCATTGATGAGCACGATAAACATGGAATCATACTATTGTTATGGATGTCAGAAGTATCCAATTTGATCTAAACATGGACAAGTTGCTTGGTGTTTCAGCATTTTATATCTCGCATTCTGGAGGCTGAAGTATGGGATCTGCACTTGAGCCTACCCTAAACTAAATATGCCTGACCAGCATGAGATACAGCTAAACATTATTCTAAAGTCCTTTAAAAAGTAGAAAATTGAAATTAAAAAAATGTCTTTATACTCATAGATAAGAGCAGTCTTCACCCTCCACCAAAGAATCACCTTTATGCAACAACTAGATACCAGTATAGAAAACCACAACCAGTCAAAATACTGTTGATGTTCCCAGTACTAATGAAGACATTTATAAAATCTTTCAGCATGGAAGAGGGTTGAAATAACTGAAAGACCTTAAGACTTAGAGAGTTTGTTGTATGATGCTTTCTGCTAGAAATGTCAGAACACTCAAAATGTCCCAGGAATTAATTGCCTAAATATGAGCCAAATAAGGACAATGTCAAGTGCCCATAAAAAAGTTTATGTAAATAAGTTTAAAATGTGTTATTTTCACATTCTCTGGCACTAAAATATGTTACTATTAATTTACAAGATAATAATGGAACATTACTTAGAATTGTTAAAATCCATAAAAACTATATATACATTTATATACATATATTAAATATTGGATAGATTGATGTATATGTACATGTAAATGTATATGATTGAGATGTATATTTATACATATGTGTACACCTATATGTGTTAAGTATATGTAAATGTATAGATATAGTTATAGGTATAGCTCTATACACATGTTCATATAATGTAGATGATGTATATGTAGATATTATAGACATATAAGTAGACATAAGCATAGATGTAGATGTATATACAACATTATATAGCCAACCACTGGGTGATGTTTAGAAGCTATGGATTCATGAAGGAGACATGCAATCATTATGTTTCAATGATAACCAAAAAGGTATTATTATCAAGTGAGTAGCTAACTCTTGCCTTTTTAAAGTAAATTTTGTTTCTCGGATCGTTTGTCTATTGCATCCTTTGTGGGTTTTTTAATGAGCAGACTCAGTTTAAATATATTCCCACAAGGTTGATATTTTTGCCTTTCCTGACCATAAAGAAACAGAAGTATGGAATTTTAGACTCATTTTTAAACTGTGAGTCAAATGAACCCTGCCCTGCTTTTAATATATTTCTCTCAAAGAGTTTGGTAAAGTAAATCTAATGTAAAATAATTTGATAGCATACTAGAAATACATTGTAAAACTATATCAGAAAAACAAAGGAGCCAATATTCAATTAGAATAATTTCAAACAATAAAATACAATAAATGTTATGTACAAATATAGAAAAAATTATTTTCATAAACTTTAACTTTATATAAGGTGTTGTCCTTTTATAAAATAAGGAGAAATGCATACTGTAACTTTATGATATTTTTAAAGCATCTCTTAGAAGATAGCTCTATTCTCTCTGTCCCTGGAACAATAGTTAGTTCGTGTGGAGGAAGAATAAACATCTGGACTCGATAAGGCCATGTACGTATCTCCAAAATCTTATTCTTGTTTTGTTTTTCTTCTGAAAATGCATCATAAAGAAACATTTAATACTACATTTTTGTTATTTCATTATTACACCACTGAATAACCTTGGTAATGTTGGGAAATTAAAATTACAAAGGTAGTTGTTACCTGCATGGCAATTTCTGTCAGCTTTTTTGAGAATATTTCCACTTTGTTTTAAAAATACGATCAGTCCTCCATGGGGAGTATTTGGGCAGTTTGAAAACTTGTATAGACATTAATACAGAGGAAAAGTTGGAAAGCACAGCAACTGAACTGCTGAGATAATTCCTGTCAGCTGTTCTGCTCAGAACTGGCGTGGGTCCATCGGATGCCGTCTGGTCTTGTGGTTTCCCACTGAAGGCTCTGTTCTGCATATTATCTTTGATCAAGTTATGGTTGGATGACTTTGGATGAGGATGGAACATTTGACCACTCTCCAGAACTTTGTCACTCATTTCCTTCTCAAATATCAACTTCTTTATGTTCTTTTTAGCTCTAAGCTAGCCACAGATTATAGTTCATAGCTTCAAATTGACACAGGGAGTTGCTTATAACAGGAAAGCAAAACTTGCAGTGTCTACAAACTATAACCAAGAGCTATCCTGAATTATTTTGTTTGTTTGTCAGTTTTTAGGCTGGCTGCTCATTCTCAATGATCGTTCTTCCCTTTCTATCCCACCAAAATAGCAAGACATTCCAACACAAGCTTCTGATACCATGCAGCTTAGCTTTTCCATCACGGTCTTTCCTCTGTGGTGGTCAGAATCCATCCAAGTCTCAAATTAAGTATTTCCATCATTAACTGATTCTATCTGGCAACTAACACAATTATACAGCACGACAGACCTCCACATTTAAATATTGGGTGATATAAATACATTAAGAATCTTTTCTAGTTAAATTTAAGTCTTGTCATGGAGGGTGGCATATTTGGGAAACCAGAAAAACAACACTGAAAAAGATCACACCACAGAAAAGTTTCATTGTATCTTATGTAAGCCACATTATGTAGGGAAACAAAATGTTCAGGTTGCATAAGGCTAAATGGTAACCTTGACAATCAATGTATTTTCTAGGCAAAGTAGAAGGAGATTGGTTCTGTCAGCCTACACCAGTTATTCAGAAAGACAACTGGACTGCCTTACTTCAGAGTGATAACTATAAATTTTTTACCTTTACAGTATCATCAAGGACTCTAAGCTCTTTAATGATATTTTTGTTCTTCAATAGCACAGTTTTCTCTTTCTTTGTAACCTTTCCTTTTAACATATGTGGAATTTTTTTTAGGTAACTATGGAAATATAAATATTTTGGAAATTGTTTCATCCACAAAAGACCCCTTTCCTCATTTAGTATTACTTTGAATAATATTTCTTAGTGAAGAAATATTCCTCTAAAATGTGCTTTTAATTTTCAAAGAAGAATACATTCTGTATTATATTAATCAATATTTTCTATTGCATAAGAAGTAGGGAAATACTAATTGTTCTGTGATATTTTTTGGAAAGTTTGTTAAATTTTGTAAATGAGATTCAACAAAGTATAAACTACTTTAATGTTATTATATTACTTCGGGAATTTTGTCACATTTATATCTCTCTCTCTCAAACTTCAAGACAAAAGCTGAAGTCAATCCTTATGTATTCCTGTGATCTAACATATCTCACCTATATCAGGAAAATCAGAAACCGAAGACAAAATAACCTTTGGTTAATATCTGACCGTTTAAAAATAGGATGTGATAAAATTCATCCTGAAATTGGATATTTGAATTTAACATAATAGATGTTCTATCTATCTGTCTATCTGTCTGTCTATCTATCTATTATCTATAAATTGCTGGCTCTCTTGTATATATGGAAGAATTAGCTAGTAATCTCTGTTATTAAACATTTAGTATTCATGTCTTTTCAGTGCTTGACAGTGTTCTGTGGCATTCTTTTTTGTTTGAAATGAGAAAATATTCAGAAATTTACAATAATGATTCAAAAGCCTTATTAGAAAACATATTTTAATTATTTACATCTTATTATGGATGAAAAGAAAAATGAAAAAGTTATTGTTTTTAATATCTATCTCATCAATTCCTTTAACATCTTCCAAAGTTTTTGTTTATAACTTGTCATTCATGATAATTGATGGGCATGTTTTATGATTGCTGTAGTTACTTAAATAGTGAATATACATATAAATTGTGAACATAAAGAGTTCAAGACATTGAAGCCTACTGCCTTCTTAATGAGGCACCTTGGAGACAGGAAATACACATTAGGCTAACATTACTTATGTGTAAAAAATTGTGTGCCAACATTACCAACTGATGTGTCAAGCCACCAGTATGTTTTCTTTCTTTGGGTAACAGATCTCTTAAGTCTGATATAAGTTTCTTCAGAAATAAGTTTGCCATTTTGATGAAGTTTAAATTATAATTTGTGAGATAATCCTTTTTTTACCTCAACTAAACAAATTTATTATTAATGTGCCTCAGGGATAATCTATATGTGTGAGCAGTGAATCATATTGAACTGAATATGATGTTCAAGATACAGCAGGATGGGAACAATTTAACACAGCTAAAACGAGATAGAGTTATCCACCTATCAACAACTCGGGATGTTGTGGTCATCTGTTATGCACCTACTTATAAACAATTTAATATGTGCATTAAATAATACATCTAAGGATGTCTTTTCTTACTGATTTTGATTTTCTACACACCTCATTAAAATTATTAATGAATGAAACTCATCTCTAATGTTATAAATACAACACACTTCATATCACAATTTGTACAAAATCACAAAGAATTTGCTGTGAATATGAGTCATCCAAATAAAAATGAGACAATATTTTAATATTTGGATGTTTATATGATGATATGAGCTAATTTATCTTCCTATTTTCTTTAATATTGATTTTCAGACCATCAATAAGATTCATTGGATCCACTGGTATAGCGCATCACACCTATAATGATCAAAGCTTTTATATATCAGTCTATCTTGCTCTTCTTCATGCACACACAAACATATGGACAGACATACACACACAAAAACAGAAAGGGGGAGAGGGAGGAGGATAGAAAGAGGGAGCCAGGACCTTGTCAGTAACTATAGTTTTGGTTAGTATATCTGTCCATCCATGATCATACTAATGCATTTAAATATAATCTAGATAACAGTAACCATATTTTGTGAGATCTTAATAGAATTCAATTCACAATTCCAAACATTTCATATTGAATAACATATGCTATTTTATGGTTTTACTAATAATTGGTTCAGATTTACACTTTCAAGTTTTTCAGCACGAGTCGTATTCAGTAATAACTTACTTTGACATTGAAGCATTTCCTGTAGTTTTGAAAACAAGCATGAACAATGTAAAATAAATCTTATCATCATATTAAGTCAAGCCTCTAATACGAACTGTATGGTGAAGATGAAGTGCAACTCCTACAAAGCCAAATAAACAGACAGTTTAACACCTATGACAATTTTATTCAATTTTATCTTAGATTATTGTTAAAAGTTTAATGAATAGGAAAGAAACAAGGCAAGATGAAGCTGACTGAAACATAATGATGTTTAGACCTTAGTTCACATGAAACACATATGTTTAAATTACCAGGTAATTTTAAATAACTATTAATTTCAGGAATTTATGAAGAATCAATCGAAATAGAAATGGTTAACACAAGAAAAGCTCATTGAACACTAAAATAATCAAAAGAAAATGTTAGCTATAAGAGTGTGACAGAAATCCAGACCAAAGACCCTTATAAAATATGAAGCTTAAAAACATAGTCCAAAACTTTAAATTTGGAAGTCTTTATTAAAATAAGCAATATGGATAAATATATATATGATTAACATTATCTTATGAAATTAATAGGCATGATTTACAGTCCATAGAAGAGGGAAATAAAAGAAATTTTGTAAATTAAAAAGGTTATTGCAAATTTGTTGGTAGACACTAAGTACTTGTCTCATGGAAGACTAAATAAATAATAATAATTGGAATAATAAAACAGTATTCATTTATCCATATTTTTTAAGACTAAGAAAAGTCAATGTCAAAGAGGAAAACCTTGTACAAAGTACAGACTAAGGAAAACTTATATGAAAGGGTAGAAGAAGCAGGAGGAACTGGGGACAGAATGTAAAGTGTGGGCAAAGAGAAGGATAAGGGGCACTATGGAGAGGGAGAAACACATGAGGAAAAGAAGAGAAAGGTCTACCAGAATTCTAAGTAAACTATCAAAATAAGACATTAAAATTGAAATGAAAGAAATGGAAACAACATGGATTACTATTGGCAAGTAACATTATAATGTGAAAGTGAGAAAAATTATAAAATAGACAAGATAGAGAGGCTTAACATAGATAGATAGATAGATAGATAGATAGATAGATAGATAGATAGATAGATAGATAGATAGATAGATAGATAGATTTGGCTTTTAATCACTTAGCCATTTCTCCAGCCAACATTTTACTCTTAATATATATGCCATCAAACCATTTTAGCTGATCTTTCAAGATTTTTAACAGGAAAGGGTTTTGGATTTTGTCAAATGGTTTCTCAGCATCTAATCAGATGATCATGTTATTTTTGAGTGTATTTACATAGTGGATTTCATTGATAGATTTCCATATATTGGACCATCTCTGCATTCTTGGGCTGAAGCCTACTTGATCATCATGGAATATTATTTTGAATGGTTCTAACATTCAGTTTGTTTGAATTTTATTGAGTATTTTTCCATCGATATTCATAAGGGATAATGGTCTGAAGTTCTTTTTCTTTGTTGGATCCTTATGTGGTTTGTGTATAAGCATAATGGGGGCTTCATAGAAGAAATTGGATAGTGTTTCTTGTGGAATAGAATGTTGGTGCTAGGTCTTCTTTAAAGGTCTGATAGAATTCTGCACTAAACCCATCAAGTCCTGGGCTTTTTTGTTTGTTTGGGAGACTTTTGATGACTACTTCTCTTTCTTTAGAGGTTATGAGACTGTATAGATGGTTTATTTGATTTTGATTTAAATTTGTAACCTGGTATCAGTCTAGAAAATTTTCGATTTTCTCTGTATATTCCAGTTTCATTGAGTATAGGCTTATTTAGTAGTATCTAATATATTTTATTTTTTTTAAATTTTTTGTTATTATCTCTCCCTGTACATTTTATGATTTTCTTAATTTGGTTACTATCTCTGTTCTATCTGTTTATTCTGGCTAAGAAATGACCTTTCTTGTTGAGTTTGTCAACAAACCAGCTTCTTGTTTTGTTGATTCTTTGTTTAGTTCTATTTGTTTCTACTTGGTAGATTTTGGACCTGAATTTAATTCTTACCTGCCTTCTACTCCTTTTAGGTGAATTTGAATCTTTTGTTCTGGAATTGTCAGATGTGCTATGAAGCAACAGATATGATGCATGGGTTTATTTCAATCTTCTTTTATCTATAGAGGCCTGTTTCATGACTGATTAAATGGTCAGTTTTTGAGATGGTAACATAATGCTGAGAAGAAGGTATATTCTTTTGTTTTACGATAAAATGATGTCTGTTAAATCCATTTGTTTTGTAACTTCTGTTAGTTTCACTTTGCTTATGTTCATTTTCTGTTTCCATGACCTGTCCATTGACAAGAGTCAGTGTTGAAGTCTCTAACTATTGTTGTGTGTGGTGTAATGTATGGTTTGAGCGTTAGTAGTTTCTTTTATGAATGTGGATGTCTTTCATTTGGAGGATAGATGTTCAGAATTGAGAGTTCTTGGTTGATTGTTCCTTTGAGGAGTATGAAGTGTCCTTCCTCATCTTTTTTATATGTACTGGTTGAAAATCTATTATATTTGATACTAAAATGGCTACTCCAGCTTGTTTCTCAGGAGCATTTGGTTAGAAAATTGTTTCCTAGTCTTTCATTCTGAGGTAGTGTCTGTCTTTGTTGACAAGGTGCATTTTCTGTTTGCAGCAAAAATGTTGGGTCCTGTTTATGTATCCAGTCTGTTAGTCTAAGGCTTTCTATTGGGGAACTGAATCAATTGATGTTAAGCGATAGTAAAGGAAAGTGATTTTTGTTCCTGTTATTTTTGTAGTTGTAGGTGGAATTATCTTTTTCTGGCTAACTAGTTTGGGTTTGTTGAAAGATTACACTTTTTTTTTTTTTTTGTTTCTAGGGCATAGTTTCCATCTTTCCAATGGAGTTTTCTGTTATCTTTGTAGGGCTGGATTTGTGAGAAGATATTGGGCAATTTCTTTTCATCATAGAATATCTTGTTTTATTCATTTATGGTATTTGAGTGTATTGCTCAGTATAATATCCTGGGCTGGTATTTGTGTTCTCTTAGGGTCTCTGTCACATATGTCTAGGATTTTATGACTTTTAGAATCTCTTGTCTCATGTAATTCTGATAGGTCTGCCTCTATAAGTTACTTTACCTTTAATATTTTATTACTTTCTGATGATTGTTTTTAAAATGGTTTTGATTTTCTCTCTGGAAAAATACAGAAACATATTTATCCTTCATCCCATAGGTATTTATTATTAGTTATTGTACTCAGCTGAAGTGTAATATTGATTCTTTATAAATTTACAGCATTAAAATAATTTGTAATTCAGGCTATATCTTTGTTTAGAATGGGTTCTATATGTAGATGATTTGATGTGCACTGTGCATGAGGTTTTTTAAGATATGTAGCTCAATATTTCTATGTATAGTAACCTTAATCAGGAAGTGTTGTTCTTATCCAACTCCAAATTAATCTCTATTTATTTTCCCTCTCTCCCTCACCTATATACTTCCAAGCATATGGCAAACAAAATGCACTTACCCTTTACATTTAAAATTATTTAGATTTTTCTAATGAGGTTCATGCATTGTACTTTGTGTGTGTGTGTGTGTGTGTGTTACTGACTCACATCAATTTGCAGCACTTTGTTCTAATCTAGCTGTTCCTAGCTGTAAGATTCCATCTTTGTTGTGACTAAACAGCTTTTAGTTATGCCTATATGCTACAGTTTACTCTTTAAGTAGCTGAATTTTTATCTTGCTCCTCTTTCTAAATTATTGGGAAATGTACAATGATGACAGGAGTCATTAAAGCAGATTCATTTCTTTGACATTTTCCCATATGATAATTCAAAATCCATTGTCATAAAACAAATCACAGTGCTCTGTATAATCTTTACACTAATCTATGTATCTACTAAAGTATTCAAAGTTCCCATTTCTTCTTATCATTTCCAACTTTTGATACCTTTAATATATTTGATATAACTCATACTAGCAAAGAGAAAATATCGAATTTCATTTTAATTAGAATTGTCCTGATTATCCTAATAATAATAATAATAATAATAATAATAATAATAGTAATAATAATAATAATAATTAATACTGAGCATTCTTTTCAGAACTATTTAAAAAGACTTTTGTCTTTTTTTCTTTTTGGTAAGTACAAAATTTTGTTTGTATCCTTTTACAGTTTCTCTAGTTAGAACCATTTGAACATCAAAATCAAAAGTAAGTTATTAATATTACATTTTAAATAGAATCAGGACTATGATGCAAATAAAAAATAAACATTATTATAGATTTTAATCATCTAGCTAATCAATAAATAAATCACTAATATGCCAAAAGTAATTCAATGTTTAATCTAAAAATTAAATATATCATCACAAGATTCATGTAAGAAATGTGTTAATAGGAAACAGAACAGTTAAATGTCTTATAAGCCTTAAAACTGAAATCCAGTCACTTTAGTTTTATTTCTCTACTTAACAGAAACATATAAATTAACATTTAATTTCACAGTTTGGGGCTCAATAAAATAGTAAATAGCAAAGTAAAATGGAACTGTATCCTTCTAGAACCATGTAGTTAAATAATTTTTGAATCAGCATGATAAAAATTGACATTGAAAGGACATTTCTTTTCTCTGCCTTATTTTAAACTTATGGATATTTATTTCAATAAAAGTAATGGTTATAAAAATCATACTACACATTACAAGCCTAGGATGGGTTGATGAAAGATAAAAAGCAGTTGTCTATTACTTTCAGTGTACTGTCAGTATTTTGTGGGCACATTTTGGAGAGCTAGCCTATTCTCAGCCATTCATTTCAAAAATATAAAATAAATCCTAATTGATAAGAATTAAAAATATAAACAATAAATTCAACCCAATGAAATATATGCACACATTTTGGTATTAGCTTTTTGGAAGAATGATATAGAGAAGTAGAGGCACTCCTCTACCAGTTGCATTCATTTCAATATTAGGTCAATTAGAGAAAATTTAGCCCATTGGGGTGTTTAAAGAATACCTAGATTAAGCATATAATTCTGTAAAATAGAAGCTGGTTTCTGCATTATTCATAACTCTGTATACTGAAGTTTCCAATTTTGTTTGAATTCAGTAGAGTGTTTTAGAAGAAAGGCATTTATTTCATGTTTGAAGCAAACATAATTTTCTTTAAATGAGGAAAGTATCACAAGCAGGTTCAACATTGCTGTCTTTTTTTAACACGTATTCCCTCACTCATGTAGATGGCACTTTAAACACCTGCTGTTTTTAAACGATGCTATTATCATTAACAGTTAAATCTAGGGATGCTATAGCTCTTATTGCCCTCTGTTGTCAAATAGTCCACCTGTTTTTAATTAGATAAGTCATCGATGGCTTCATATACTATGCCATTTGCAGTTATGAATGACAGGTTCTAGAATAGAGCTTTTACTTCGCTGATCTTATTCCTTGATTTCCCTCATAACTATTCTAAACTTGAGATATGAAACAGTTTTCTCTATGACCCTTTAGTGTTATATCTCATTTAATAATCTGTGAAAATATTTAAAGAATAGAACACTTAACAACATCAAACCAACATGTTTATGAGATTATTTTACAATTCATTTGATAGATTTTGCCTCAAAATAAACATGAAAATAACCAAAAAAATATTAACTAAACACCTAGGGAGAGAAAACTAACTTATTTCAAAGACTTTATTTCTACAGATATCCTTTTGAGAAAATTGAAGTTTAATATGCTGGTATACATTTGTTTTCTTTTAATTACATTAGAAGCACACAGGATTTATGATTATTTGATTGCACCTGGGGGAAATTACCAGAAAATAAATTAAAAGTTCCTTGGCATTTTTTTGTAAGAGATGTTAGAAAGTTACTTATCATAATTTGGGTATGTGTTGAAAGTTTTTAGTATAGAACTGGGAAACAACAGATTTCTTTTGTTGTTGTTGTTGTTGTTGTTTGTTCTTTTTTATTGAATATTCTCTGTATTTACGTTTTAAATGTAATCCCCTTTCTCCCCACTCCCATACCTCCTCTCCACTCCTGACCAACCTATCTCAGTGCCTGGGTATACCCTACACTGGGACAACATAGTTTCATTGGACTAAAGGCCTCATCTCCCTTTGATGCCAGATAATGCTATCCTCTGCTACATATGCAACTGGAGCCATGGGTCTCTCCATTTGAACTCATTGTTTGGTGTTTTACTCCCTGGGAGCTCTGAGGTGGTTTGATTGGTTGACAATGTTGTTCCCATGGGGTTGCAAAACCTTAAGCTCCTTCAGTCCTTTCTCTAGCTCCCTCATTGGGGTCCCCATGTTTGGTCTGATGGTTCCCTGGAAGCATGCTCAGCTATATCAGCAAGTTTCCAGCAAAGTATCTGAATAGGAATGCATATCAAGCTTCTGCCAGTAAGCTATTGTGGCATCAGCATGAGTTTAGTGGCTGCATATGGGGTGAATCCCCAGGTAAGGCAGTCTTTGAATGATCTGTACTTCAATCCCTGCTCCCATATTTGTCCCTGCATTCCCACCTTATAGTATTTTGTTCTCACTTCTAATAAAGACTGAGGAATCCACATTTTGGTCTTCCCTTTGAGCTTCATAATTTCTATGAAATGTTTCTTGGATATCTGGGCTTTGGGGGCTAGTATCCACTAATCAATGAGTGCGGACTATTTGTGTCTTTTTGTAACTGTGTTAACAAACTCATGATGATAACTTTAAGTTGTATTTATTTGCCTAAAAATTTCATGAGCTCATTGTTTTCAATAGCTCAGTAGTACACTGCCCTGACCTGTGGGACTGTCAAGAGAGACCCTGGACCATCTAGGAGAGAATAAGGAGGGTATGGGAGACTTGAGAGAGAATGACAGCAAGACAGAAGGTCTGATCAAGCTGCCAACTTGAATCTTCCTTCATGCCAGTATTACAGGGGGTCAGAAGGATATAGGAGAGGTAGCTTTGGGGTACTATGATTTGTAGGTGCAAGATGCTGGTTCTGAAAAGAGGTCAAGCCACAGACATGGGTTGCTAGTTTACATGTTTTTAGGAAGGGTCTCTGTACATCCTGTTTTAACTTGTGGTTTGTCTAGCTTTGCTGCTGTGTAAGCTATCTTAGTAACTGTAATTTTGATCTCTACTGAGACAGCCTGTTTAAGATTGCTTACGGAAAGGAGAGTTTCCAACAGTACTCCATTGAATAGATGTACCACAATTTCTATATCCATTCCTCTGCTGAAAGGCATCTGGGTTCTTTCTACCTCCTGGCTATTATAAATAAGGCTGCTATGCACATGGTGGAGCAGGTGTCCTCATTGCAGTGTATTTTGGGTATATGCTCAGTAGTGGTATAGCTGGTTCTCAGGTAGCACTAAGTCCAGTTTTCTGAGAAACCACCAGACTGATATCCAGAGTGGTTGTCCCATTTTGCAATCCCACCAACAATGGAGGAGTGTTCCTCTTTCTCCACATCTTCACTGGCATCTGCTATCATCTGAGATTTTAACCTTAGTCATTTTTACTGGTGTTAGGTGGAATCTCAATTTCTTTTTTGATTTGCATTTACCTGATGACTAGGGATGTTGAGTATTTATTTAGGTGTTTCTTAGCCATTCTGTATTCCTCAGTTTAGCATTCTTTGTTTATCATGGTCCCCCATTTTTAATATGGTTTTTGATTCTCTAGAGTCTAATTCTTGAATTCTTTGTATATATTGGATATTAGCCTTCAGTAAGATGTAGAATTGGTAAAGATTTTTCCCAATCTGTTGGATGCTGTTTTGTTCCTTTTGACAGTGTTCTTTGCTCTAGAGAAGCTTTGCAATTTTGTGAAGTCCCATTTTTGATTCTTGAAGCCTATCTAAGAAGAAATAATAGCATTAACCTTACATGTAAATTTTGGGACAAAAATACAAAGAAAATTTAAAAATATATCTTTTAACTGTTAAAAATGAGCATTTTAGTATCACCTTCAATAGTTTTGAGAGGCTTCTTTCTGGCCTGCATCACTATTTTCACTTACTAGTTTTATTTTATAATATTTTGAAATCTGTCTTGATCAAAATTCTATTTTATGTGTATTTTTCTCTTTTTAAAACATTATTCATTCTATATTTTTTGAGCTTTAAATATAACTATACAATCTTCCCTTTTCTCAATTCATGTTTTCCCACATACTCTATCTGATTCTAGGTGTAGTTTGCCTTTATTTTTCCACAACCTCATGAAGCTAGAATCCGGATAAAATAAAGCTAGCTGTGAAGCTTCGTCTGGCTTAATGCAAAGGCATCTGTAGGGCTGGCAGTGACTGGTCTATCCTTTCATTGGCAACACATGCCTTTTCTGTCTCATTGAACAGAGGATGTCCAACAGTTTTGAATTCTCCTTGGTACCCATAATTAGATCCAGTAGCAATATTTACTTGCTTAGGACAAACAAAGAACTTTGATGGTGAGAGGACAATTTACTTAATCTGCAACTCACTCCACTCTCTTTGTATAAAAGGTGTTGTATATTCTCTCAAGGACATATATTTGTTTCAAATACACATCTTGTGGTGTGAAGCTATAGACATTCCTGAAGCCACAGTCCCCCATTACTTTGTCCACATTAAAAAAAAAATCAATGAGAGCAAAGGTGATCGCACAGATTTGAGAGTAGATTTGAAAGCAATTTAGGACTTAGAAAGGATCAGTATGAGGATTAACATTTTAGAGCTTTCCTTCCTTCAATAATTTAATGTGTAGCTTAGGCATGTGGTTCATCATATAAAAGAGTATAATATCCATTCATGCATTTTTGATTAAAAAACTCATAAAGCATTTATTTTGTGGATAATTGTATTCTGCTACTATACCTAAGATGAGAGAATTTTCCTGATTAGGTTTACTTTAATGGAAGTGAATGTATACCTGTAAATAAACAGTGATTGTAACTGAGGTGAACATAAAACTACAAATAACAAAATTTGTGGAAGTTAAGTACAAAAACAAATCTATGAAGAGTTATGTTTATATTTAGATCTGTATGGATTTAAAATAAATTTTCCATATTTTGGGACTCAAATGGGATTGTTCAACATCGTAAGGAGATACTTTTCAAAAGGAATTATACTTCATTAAATTAGAAAACCTGAAAGATATATTTGGTTTTCTAGAGACATTCAAACAAACAATATTAAAAGAGCATTCCAGATAAGATTTATAGCTCAAATAGACCCAAAATAAAATTAAAAAAAAAAAAAAAACAACAGTATTGATACAGTAAAAGGCTTACAGCAGAAATTTGCCACTCAAAGAACTGTAACTAGTGGTTCTTAAACTATTAAAAGTATAAACAAAAATAATATGTCAATTTTTAAGAGTTCTAATACTACTTTAAAATGAAACCTGGGTAAAGAAACAAAACCGAAAAGCAACAGCTACAGACTGGCATCATTTGTAAGCACAGATTCAAATTCTCAGCAAAATAAGTAATTGGAGTACCTCCATATTACAGAAAGATAACTATTAGTATCAAGTTGGTTTTATCCCTGAGATACATAGATAGTTCAACATTCATAGGTCAATAAATGTGATAAATCATATAAGTGAGAAAAAGTTCATAAAGTTCAGAAGGAACTTAGTCATTGTTAATGATTGATGGTGGACTTGAACGTGTGGTACAAAATGATGTTGAAAAGAAATTTAAGAAGCATGAACATGGACATTTTTGGTCTGGTAGGATATTTTGTTTCATTAAGAAAGTGAAGAAAAAAGAGTGAAGTTGATAAAAAGGTATATTTTTATTTGATTTAAGAATTATAATAGATTTTGTGTAAAAATTTTAAATGTTCTTATTATGAGTTGAACAAGGAATTGTTTTAGAAGCTATTACAAGAAAATGTAACATGTTCAAATGTATACACAATGATACCAAGGTTTCAGAGACAGAATTTCAGAAAGAATAAGAGACTAAAAACAATGTATGTCAGAGCAATAGAGAATAGATTATTATAGCAACAAATTGCCAAAAAATATGCAATGTCAGTCATTTACACAATGAAAAAAAAGTTAAGAAAAACCAAACACAATGTTGAAAATGCAAAGAACACAGAGCAAAGTGAAGGGTCAAAGTTATTATTTTAAGGATCTTACTCAAACAAGAGAAAATATTGGGTGTCTAAACATTAATAAATGAGTATTGGAAAATGATAACCGTCAAGAGGTGGAAGAGAGAGCAGACAAATGAATACATGGAGATTCATGACACAGTATTTTAAGATAAAGTAGTTCAACTGTAACGTGATAAAAATTCAAGATTAAAGGGGAAAGTAACTATAGTTAATACAATTTGTCATCTCATTTAAAAATGTATTCTACTGTGTTTCTTAAACTTTCTATTCAACTTTTATACCTCTAAACCTAAAATAAATGCTCATAATATAACACAGTCTCTTTGGCTAAAGTTCTCTGAGAGAAGAATCATTGGTAGTTTAATAAAAAAAATAGTTTGAAAATCTTTGTAAACAAAAGTATAAATTATAAGTTTAAGACATTTTTTTATCCCGCAGTAGATGAGGACATATCCATAGACCTACAGATGGACAATGTTCACAGAGTGAAAGAAAGACTTAGCAATTTTCAATCACAAGTGAGGTGTCTCCATCTCCTGTCCACAGAACTCAGAGGACTCTGTAGAAGATGAAGCAGAGAAAAAAAAAATGCCAGGGGGGAATGGCGGACACTAAGGAATCAGTAAAGAAACAGAGCAGGGCTGACACACGTAGAAAGTATAAGGCACATACAGAGCTTCTACAGGTCTGTGATAAACGTGGTCCAAGAGCTTAGAGAGGACTACAGAAGCCCCTTCCCGAAGCCTGAAGCTATGTAGAGTTAGCAAACATTTGCAAATGAGCAATGTGTTCTCTCCAACAGTCTCAAGGGGAATACACACCATTCCTAATGCCAGGCCAGCATTATTTATTCTTGAGGCTAGCACTAGCCTAGCTAATCTAATTTTGTAAAGATTTACTTTCTTAGTGACTTTTATTGTATGGCTTACCAAAAGGTAACAAAAATTATGTACCTAAAACATTCATTAATTGATACAAGTCAGAGATTTAGCAAATAATACCTAGTGGACATTCTAAACCGAATATGTTTTACATTCAGTAAAAATATTTTGCTTCAATTAAAGATAATTTTTTCTCTGTTCTACCAAGATCTGTTTTAAAAAGTTACAGAGATTTAAAATAACTACTATTTGTAACAATTTAACTTTGTCACCTTTCTTTGTGCAAAGAATGAAAAACACAGACATCTCATATTTTGTGCTTCTATATGAAGCCTAGAAAGAATATTTGCCAGAATCATGGTGGTCATCTTTTCTTTCAGTATATCAAGGGCAGAGGCAGGCAGATCTCTTTGAATCCGAGGAAAGCATGCTCTGCATATCAAGTTCCAAGCCAACAAGTACTACATGGTAAGACTGTCTCAAATACACACACACACACACACACACACACACACACAATATATATATATATATATATATAATCTGTAAATAAATACTAAGAGATAGAAAAAATATCGGTTTCTCAAATTCAATGTAATTGTAAGTTAATAAAGTACTTGAAGATTGTATTTTGGTAGTGAAATTGACAGAGCCAATTGCACTTGTATTGAAAATTTAGCTGAAAAGATAAGCTAGTTTACAGCTTAGGCAAGGCTGCTTTTAATATTAGTTTAAATATTTGTTTATGAATTTTAACAAGTGGTGAATGCAGTTTCTGTGTTGAATGCTAGGCAATGTGTTGAAATTTGGGTTTTCGAGGTTGTTCATTCAGAACCGCCTTTGACAGGCTTATGTAACAAACACAGAATTTTGAGTTCAACCATAAATCTACAAAATGTTCAATTTAAAATAATTTTTATAGCAAGTAAGAATAGAAACTATAATTTTTAGTACTATGTTATGCTATACATAATTTACAATAACCTTAAGGTAATTACAACACCTGAAATTAAATAAGAAATAAAATTATTCCCCAAAGATTCTGAAGGTTTATGCTAGAAATACATCTTCCACTGAGTTCTAAAATTGTTTCTATTATTCTAAAGAGAGCTACTCAGCAATGTGGCCTCATTACAACCCCTCAATGCATTTAGCACAATATTAGTTTACCCTCGTGGGTGTTATGTTCTTAGCATATGTCATTTCACTCTTAGATAGTGTATTATTTGGTAGTCTGAATATTTATTGAAACACTCTTCTGTGTATCTTGCTTTCCTTTAATGTGTTTTGAAGTACTTGATTAGTTTGAAATGCTGTGAATGTCATGAAAGTAAAACAATGTTCATCAAGCAAAGAGCATATAGTAAGCACATAGATTTTCTTACTATTGATGATATTTTTTAAAACATCCAGTGAACAGATATCTATAGCATCTATTGTGGGTGCTAAAAAATGGGTAGTGAGAGAAAAATAATAAAATGCCTTCACTTTTATATGTCTATAAGTTTTAAAATATTCATTAAAATAAAACAAGAATAAAAAGGTGATGAATAAATGCTTCTTATTGTCTAATTATATTTTCTATACTCAGTATTGAACATTTATTCTATAAAATAATGCCACCTGCATATTAAAATCCATTGTTCCTTGAATTCAAACAAAAAATAATAAAAATGTATAGTCAAATTTATTTTGGCTTTTACATTCTTAATATTCCCCAGGACGTATGCTCAAAGGAAATAAATATGATTACAACCATTTATTCCCCTGTCATCATGAATAAAATTTTTAGGCTACAGGGTAAGAAAAATATTAATTTTACACACACATGCAAACAATATCACACACTTAAACACACACACACAAACATTAACACACATTCAGATTAATTTGTTATACAGGAAACATTCATAATTCACTTTTAATTTTTTTTAGCTTATTAAATTCCAGTATCATGAATAAAAAATAAGATCTTCTAAAATCCCCCTATCCTTACTGTCGACTTCATATGATGTGTGTCTTATTTTGAATTGTAGAAAATTGAATTGCACATATTACTCCAAAAAAAAAAACCCTGGTGTGTGTTGTGTTGTTAAATAAAGCAGACATGTCAGCTTTAATCTTCAAATCCCTAGAATTTTCTCTCACTTACATGAAATTATATCCCTTTTATCTGACTTAAGGAAAAATACTTGCTACTCTACATTCTACTAAATATTAGGCTTAGTAGTCAACATTCACCTTCCTTTAGCCACATTCTGTGTAACTCAGTTTCTATAAAAACCATAATCAGAAAAATTTCAATTCATCTATGTAGAAGATGTGCCCGAGACAAATAGCTTCTCAGTTCTACTTCACTGAAAATGTTTTTCTCTTCTCTGCTGAATTTCCAAACATTCTGAAAATAGTCTCTGTCAATTTTAGGCTCATAATTCTTGAATTCACTCCTAATGGCTGCTAGCTAGCCTTTCTATAATAGGCATCCTGACGGCCCCAGCTGTAAAGGAAGCTCATTGCATCTTTTTATTCGGTCTGTTATCTAAGCCCATAACTGAGAATGCTCCTTCACTCTTACCTTCAGTTTTCCTATTCAATCACTTACCCATAAATCCAGTCTGAATGTGAACGTGCCTTCCTATTTATTCTGAGTGACGAGCTAAAACTACATCAATGTAGTCTTCCATTCGTGAATTCTTTGACAAATACTGAAGTCCAGAAAAGTGTAGTTTTCATTCATATCATTACAATGAAACATAATGACTGTTTTAATTGCTCACTAGTACTAAATTTTTCTTGGGACATTACCACAATCTTGTAAATTTGAAGCAAGCACACAGGACAGATGGCAATAATTATTTTAAGTACACCGTGACTCCAGTACATGAAATATTTTCTAAATTCAATTATGCTCTAGCATAATAAATCTCTTTGTGTATCTAACATTTATATTCTCTAAAATTCTTTCAGTAAAATTCTAGCAAATTGCTAACATTTTGAATCATAGGTCAATATTCAATTTTCATAATTCTGAAAACACATGATATTTGAATTTAATACTTTTAGATAGCTCAAAGTCTTCCTCGGTTATAGACTGAAAGTCACTGAATTTTTTTTGCCATGTGTTTAATCTATTACTGCATGCCATTTAAAGCTTTTGAAATCACTACTGCAATTTATGTGATGAACTGTAATGTACAGATTGGTCTACTTGGCTGTTTGTTAGCACTGAGTGTTAAGAATTATTTTCTAGTCTGTATTATCTCTCCAAGAAGAGTAATAGTGATTGCTTTTCTATCTCTGTGATATTATTTTGCAGCTCCAAAAAAGTCATTAGGTGTAGATGTTTTGCCAATAATTCATTTTTTCTGTCAAAGCACAAAATTTGTTATTAAATTTGCTATATTAGATTTTTAAACTTGGCACAAAGAAGCTTACTTTTCTGTCTAACAGGAGTGATAGTTCTGTGGTTTGAATTCTCTGTTTTTCTAACCTACAAAGTCTTTTTATGCAAAGCATTGTTTTGTCCTTTTGCATCTGGTTATAAAAGCACAACTGACAAGATCAAGCCAAGCAAAAATTAACATGAATGTAGGAGAGACTCATGAGGTCCCACTTATAGCTGAGGAACTATGAACCACTGATAGTTATTGTGCAGGAAACGGCAGTTTGCATATTATACATGGCTACTGGTAGATAGACCATCTTTCAGAGACTGATTCTACAAAAGCACACTTGAATATGGAGTGGAGAGAAATTAAGATTATGAAGAGACTAGGAGAAGAGGAAATGAAGGGTAATATTAATACACAAATGTCAATAAAATTTTCTTTTCTTTCTTTTCTTTTTTAAAAATTGGATATTCGCTGTATTTGCACTTCAGGTCTTATCTTTTCCAGCAATCACATGCCTGTTCCCATTCCACTGCTTCCATGAAGGTACTCCCTCTCCCACCGTCCCTCTCCTATCTCAGCATTACCTTACACTGGGAAAATGACCCTTTCCTGGACCAAAGTCCTCTCCTCCCTTTGATGCCATGGAATGATAATCTTTGCTGCATACGTACCTGGAGCAATGGATCTTTCTCTAAGAACTCATTGGTTGGTATTTAATACCTTCCAGCTGTGTGGGCGTGGTTAGTTAATGATTTTGTCCTTCTCATGGAGTTGCAGACCCTTTCAGCTCCTTGAGTCCTTTCTCTAGCTCCTTCATTGGTGTCCCTGTGGTCAGTGTGATGGTTAGCTGCAAGCATTCTCCTCTGTACCAGTATGGCTCTGGCAGATTGTCTGAGTCAGATTCTCTGAGGACATATCCACCTCAGATTCCCTCAAGGAAAGAATTGGCATCAGCAATAGTTGCTGCTCTGAGATGCATCCTCAAGTTGAGCACATATTTTGATTTTTTCCCAATATCTGCTTCTCTATTTGTCTCATTATTTTCTCCCATGAGTGTTTTGTTCTTCTTTCTAAGAAGGATTGGGGCATCCATTATATGGCATTTCTTCTCTCTGAGTTTCAAAAGTTCTGTGAATTGTTTCTTGGGTACTCTGAGCTTTTAGGGGCTAGTATCAACTTATCTCTGAGTTATATTCCATGAGTGTTCTTTTGTGACTGGGTTACCTCACTCAGGATAATAATTTCAAGTTCCATCCACTTGCCTAGTAATTTCATGAACTTATTTTTAATAGCTGAATAGTGTTTCATTGTGTAAATGTACAGCAATTTCTGTATCTATTCCTCTGTTAAAGGACACCTGGGTTCCTTCTACTTCTGGCTATTATAAATAAAGTTGCTATGAACATGGTTGACCATGTGTCCTTGTTAGATGTTGAAGCTTCTTTTGGCCAAGTGGTGGTATAGCTGTGTCCTGGGTCCTCATGTCCAATTTTCTGAAGAACCACTATACTGATTTCCAGAGTGGTTGTACCAGCTTCTAGCCCTACCAACAGTGGACTAGTATTCCTCTTCCTCCACATCCTTGCCAGAATCTGCTGTAACTTAAGTTTTTTTTTTTAAATCTTACCAGTATTAACTGGTGTGAGGTAGAATCTCAGAGTTGTTTTGATTTGCATTTCCCTGATGACTAAGGATGTTGAGCATTTCTTTAGGTTCTGCTAAGATATTTGACATTCCTCAATTAAAAATTTTTGTTTAGCTCTGTACCCCATTTTTAATAGAATTATTTGATTCTTTAGAGTCTAAATTCTTGTATATATTGTTCTTTGTATATATTGGATACTAGCCCCCTATCAGATGTAGGATTGATAAAGATCATTTTTTTTCAATCTCTTGATTGCGATTTTATCCTTATAACAGTGTCCTTTTCCTTACAAAAGCTTTCCAATTTTATGTGGTCCCATTTGTGGATTATTAAACCTAGAGGATGTACCTTTGGTGTTTTGTCCAGGAAAATTTCATCTGTATTGATGTGTTCTAAGCTCATCTCCACTTCATTTTCTATTAGTTTCAGTGTGCTTGGTTTTATGTAGAAGTCTTTAATCCACTTTGACTTGAGATTTGTACAAGGAGATAAGAAAGTGTCTATTTGCATTTTTCTGCATGCTAATTACCAACTGAACAAGCACCATTTACAATACTGAATGGCTGATAAAAGTTCAACATCCTTCATTATAGGGCAAATGCAAATCAAAACAACCCTGATATTCCACATCACATCAGTCAGAAAGGCTAAGTTCAAAACCATAGCTGACAGCAAATGCTGTCAAGGATGTGGAAAAAGAGGAACACTCCCCCATTGTTGGTGGGACTGCAAGCTGGTACAGCCACCCTGGAAATCATTCTGTAGCTTCTTCAGAAAATTGGACATAGTCCTACATGAGGACCCAGATATACCACTCCTGGGCATATACCCAAAAGATGCTCTAACATATAGCAAGGACATATGCTCCACTATGTTCAAAGCAGTCTTATTTATAGTAGCCAGAAGCTGGAAAGAACCCAGATGTCCTCCAACAGAGGAATAAATACAGAAAATATGTTACATTTACACAATGGAACGACTCAGCTGCTAAAATACTACACAGAATTCTTAAACAATAGGATGGAACTAGAAAATATCATCCTGAGTGAGGTAACGAAGTTACAAAAGAACACACATTGTATGCACTTACTGATAAGTGGATATTAGTCCCAAAAGCTCTAAATATGCAAGGTTTAATTCACAGACCACATGAAGCTCAAGAAAAAGCAAGACCAAAGCAAGACAAAAGCATGGATGCTTCAGTCCTTCTTAGAAGCCAAAACAAAATACTCAAGGGAGGAAATACAGAAACAAAGTGCAGAGCAGAGACTGAAAGAAAGACCATCCAGAGACTGCTGTACCTAAAGATCCATTGAATATACAGTTACCAAACCCAGACACTACTGCAGATACCAAGAAGTACTTGCTGACAGAAGCCTGATATAACTGTCCCCTGAGAGGTTCTGCCAGAGCCTGAGTAATTCAGAGGCAGAGGCAGATGCTCACAGTTAACCATTGGACTGAGAACTGGATTCCCAATGGAGGAGTTAGTTAAAGGACTGAAGGAGTTGTAAAACATTCTCTAAAACTTTCAATTTTATAGAATTTTCATTTTCATATTTATATGGTGGACCACACTCATCAGGCAAGCATTCTATGTCATACCATGTATATAAAGATAGGTGGGCTGTCCTGGATTTCTTTCAAATAAACTTTTAATATTAATGGCACAAAAAAAAAAAAAAAAAAAAAAAAAAAAAAAAAAAAAAAAGAAGAGGCTGTCTTTTTTCCACTAAATACTTTTAGCTCCTTTGTCAAAGATCAAGTGACCATAGGTGTGTGGGTTCTTTTCTGGGTCTTCAATTCTACTCCAGTGATCTACTTTCTTTCTCTGTACCAGTACCATGCAGTTCTTATTACAACTGATCTGTAATACAGCTTGAGGTCAGGAATGGTGATTACCCTGGATGGTTTTTGTTGTTGCTTTTATTTTTGTTGTTTTGTTTTTTATTTGTTTTGTTTTGTTGAGAATTGTTTTTGCTCTTCTGTATTTTTTATGATTCCAAATAAATTTCCAAATTGCTCTTTCTATCTCTATGAAGTATTCAGTTTGGCATTATATTGGAGATTGCATTAAACCTGTAGTTTGCTTTAGAAAAAAATGTTCAAGGCCTTCACCCCCAAACCATGACTAAATAAAAAACTGCCCAGTGAAAAAAAAAAAGAAAAAAAGAAAAAAAGGCCATTTTAATATGTTCATCTTTCCAATCCATGAGCAGGAATGATCTTTCCAAATTCTGAAGTCTTCTTCAATTTCCTTCTTCAGACATTTGAAGTTCTGATCATACAGATCCTTCACTTGCTTAGTTATTTTATATTTTGTGTGACTATTGTGAAGGATTTTGATTCTCCAATTTCTTCCTCAGCCTGCTTATCCTTTGAGTAAAGGAAGGTTACTGATTTGTTTGAGTTAGTTTTAAAGCCAGCCAGTTTCTTGATGTTTATTAGCTGTAGAATTTCTCTGGTGGAACTTTTGGGGTCACATAAGTATACTATCTTTTCATTTGTAAATAGTGATTTTTTTTAATTCTTCCTTTCTAGTTTGTATCTATTTTACCTCTTTTTCTCTCTGAAAGCTCTGGATAGTACTTTCAGTACTATATTTAATAGGTAGGGAGAGGGTGGTCAGCCTTTTCTCATCCATGATTTTACTGAGATTGCTTCAAGTTTCACTTCATTTAGTTTGACGTTTGATATTCTATAGCTGTATATTGCTTATACTATGTTTAAGTATGATCCTTGAATTCCTGACCTTTCCAAGACTTTTAGCATCAAGTGGTGTTGAATTTTGTCAAATGGTTTTTCAGCATCTTAAAAGATACAATTGTTTTTGTTTCCTTTGAGATTGTTTATGTAGTGGATTAGATTATATATATTATATTATATAGACATTTATATAGTTGATAGATTTCTGTATATGGAATCATACTTGCATCCCAGGAATGAAGCCTACTTAATCATGGTGAATAATCATTTTGATGTGTTCTTTGATTCAGTTTGCAAGAATTTTATTGAGTATTTTTGCACTGATGTTCAAGAGGTAAATGTGTCTGAATTTCTCTTTCTTTGTAGGGTCTTTGTGTGGTTTAGGAATGAGCATAAATGGGGTTTCGAAGAATGAGTTGAGTGGTATTCCCTCTGTTTCTATTTTGCAGAACAGTTTAGAGAGTATTGGTATTAGGTCTTCTATGAAGGTATGATATTATTCAGCACATTACCAATCTAGTCCTTGCAAGTTTTGGCTTCGGAGCCTTTTGTAGACTGCTTCTATTACTTTCTGGTTTATGGGTCTGTTAAGATAACTTATCAGATCCTGATATAACTTTGATTTTTGATATATTTCTAGAATTTTACCCATTTTCTTTAGGTTTTCCAGTTTTGTTGAGTATAGGCTTTTGTAGTAGGATCTGATGACTTCTTGAATTTCTTCAGTTTTTGTTGTTAATGTCTTCCCTTTCAGTTATGGTTTTTGAGAGTTTGGACACTCTTTCTATGCCTTCTCTTTAGCCAGTCTAAGTGTTCATCAATCTTTTTAGTTTCTCAAAAAACTATCTCCTGGTTTTACTGATTATTTGTATACTACATTGTATTTTTATTTTGTTGATTTTAGCTCTGAATTTTATTATTTCATGCTCTCTACTCCTCTTTAGTGTATCTGCTTCTTTTTGTTCTAGAGCTTTCAGGGGGCCTGTGAAGCTACTAGTGTGTGCTCTCTCTCTCCAGTTTCTTTGAGAGTCACTCAGAGCTATGAATATTCCTCTTAGCACTGCATTCATTGTGTTCCATAAGTTTGGATATGTTATGCCTTTATTTCTATTAAATTCTAAAATGTCTTCGATATCTTTCTTTCTTTCTGTTTCTCTCTTTCTCAACCTCTTTTCTTTCTTTCTTTCTTTCTTTCTTTCTTTCTTTCTTTCTTTCTTTCTTTCTTTCTTTCTTCCCTCCTTCTTTGACCAAGCTATCACTGAGTATTACATGGTTCAGCTTCCATGTGTACGTAGGTTTTTTGTTGTTTTTATTGTTATTGAAGACCACACTTAGTCCACGATGATTTGATAAGATAAATGAAATTATTTTGATCTTCTTGTTTCTGTTGAGGCCTGTTTTGTGACCCACTATATAGTCAGTTTTGGAGACGGTATCATGAGGTTCTGAGAACAAGGTATATTCTTGTGTTTTAGGATGTATTCTATAGATGTCTGTTAAACCCATTTGGTTCATGACTTCTGTTATTTTCACTGTTTCTCTGTTCAGTTTCTTCTTCCATTATCTGTCCCTTAAGGAGAGTGGGGTGTTGAAGTCTCCCATTTTTCATGTGTGGGGTGCAATATATGCTTTGAACTTTGGTAGAGTTTCTTTTATGAATGTGGGTGCCCTGGTATTTGGAGCATAGATATTCAGGATTGAGAGTTCATTGTGATAGATTTTTCTTTTAATGAGTAAAAAGTGTCCTTCCTTTCCTCTTTTGATGACTTTTGGTTGAAAATCTATTTTATTCAGTATTAGGATAGGTAATCCAGCTTTTTTGGGGGGGACCCTTTACTTGGGAAGTTTTTCCCAACCTTTTACTCTGAGGGAGGACCTGTCTTTGTTGCTGAGATGAGTTTTCTATATGCAGCAAAATGCTGGATCCTGCTTAAGTATCCAGTCTGATAGTCTGTGTCTTTTTATTGGGGAATTGAGTCCATTGATGTAAAGAGATATTAAGAAATGTTTATTGTTGTACCTGCCATTTTTGATGTTAGAGGTAAAATTATGTTTGTGTGCATTCTTTTATTTGGTTTTTCTGCAAGTGTAATTTTTTTTTCTTCTCCTAGGGTGTATTTTTTCTTGCTGCATTGGAGTTGCCTATCTATTATCCTTTTTTGGGCTAGATTTGTGGACAAATATTGTTTAAATTTGGTCCTGTTAGAATATATCGATTTCTCCACCTACAGTAACTGAGAGTTATGTTGGATATAGTACCCTGGATTGGCTTTTGTGTTCTCTTAGTGTCTGTATGTTTTTCCAGGATCTTGTATCTTTCCTAGTTTCTTTTGAGATGTATGGTGTGTTTCTGATCCATCTGCCTTTCTTTGTTACTTTTGTTTTTTGCATTACTACTTAAAGTATACTTTCTTTGTTTTGAATGTTTGGTTTTTTGATTATTATGTGTTAGGAGAAATTTATTAAATTTTCCAATCTATTTGGAGTTCTGTCGGAATTCTTGTAAATTCATTGTTATCTCTTTTTTTCAGGTTAGAGAAGGTTTTTTTTTTTTTAATTTGGTTGAAGACACTTACTGGGTCTTTTATTTGGGAGTCATGGCTCTCTTCTATACCTATTATCCTTAGGTTTGGTCTTCTCATTCTGTCTTAGATTTCCTAACTGGTTTGGGTTAGGAGCTTTTTAATTAATACATTTTCTCTGACTGTTGATTAAATACTTTCTGTGTCATCTTCTGCCTATGAGATTTTCTCTTCCATCTTTGTATTGTGTTGGTGATGCTTGCTTCTATGACTCCTGACCTCTTTCCTAGGTTTTGTATCTCCAGGGTTGTCTCTCTTTGTGTTTTCTTTACTGTTTCCATTTCTGTTCTTATATCCTGGATGGTTTTGATCAATTGCTTCATCTGTTTGCTTTTACTTGTGTTTTCCTGTCTTTCTGTAACGGGTTTCTTTTTGTTTATTTGTGTTCTACTGTATTTCTTTAAGGGAGTTATTCATGTGCTTCTCAAGGCCCTCTATCATCAGCATGAGGCACAATTTTTAAGTCCAAATCTTGTACTTCTGGTATGTTGGGATATAAACTGCTCGCTGTTGTAGGAGAACTGAGTTCTGATGTTGTCAGCTTGTCTCAGTTTCTATTGCTTAGATTCTTGTGCTTGCCTCTTGTCATCTTCTTATCTTTAATATTAATTGATCTTGTTGTCTCTGAATTGTGGAGAGTTGCGAGGTGCCATGCCCCGAAGATGGCTCTGGTTTCTGCCTTCCACCTCCTTGATGGTGAGCGCTCTCAGTCATAAACAACTCCTTATTTGGCTGTGCCTGTTCAGCTTGGGTGCTTCTGAAACCCGGGAATCTCTGCTTATAATCAGAACTTTTTCCAGTCAGGGAGCGCTGGAAATTTCCCAAGGTAAGTTGGGAGGAAGCAGCGGAGAATAGAGCAAGGAAGTTTGCAACAGTAGCAAACCTAACGTGAAAGGGTTCTCACTGCAGCAGCAAACCAAAAGTACAAGATTTAGGATGGGAACTTCTCAGCCTCATCCAATTTTTCTGGCTCTTCTAGAGCTACTCTTGTCAAAGAAAAAACTCAAAATGAAGAACAGGCTAGAAAGGTTTTTTAATGAATGTGATACCATTGCTCCTTGGTTCGCAGTCTCAGGAAACCTAACTTTGGCGTGCTGGGATAAATTAGTGAAAGATCTGGATTTCGCTTGGGACCAAGGGACGTTAAAGCCCAGAGTCCGGCCTGTGTGGAGGCTAGTGTATAGCTTCCTTGAAGACCAGGAATACTGCAAAGAGGCAGTAGAGAAGGGGCAGGTTGCTCTAGAGATGCTCCAAGAGGAGAGATCTGAGGAAGTAGGGAGCAAAAAAGAGACGGAGACAGAATGGTCAGACACTGATGAGGAATTACAGGCTTTAATAGAGAGGGTAGAAAAACAGTCTCTGAGAGAGAAACAGAGAAAGGGGAAGAAAAAATAGCTCAGGAAAGAAGAATCCCCCGGGGAGATACCATCTGCCCCCCTCCTTACAATTATTATAGGTTGGCTCAGACTGGGATCCAACAAAGTTTACAAGTTTTGGCATGCCTCTGGCATTGCTCATAGTACCATATTCCAGTCAACAGGTTAAGACCTTATGTGGCACTGTGGATAAATAGGCTATAGTACATTGTGGGTTTGATGGGCTGATAGATAATCATTATCCAAAGGACCTGCTATTTTCATTTTTTAAGGAGCATCCTGTGGGTTTTCCGAGGATAACCTCTCCTTGGCAACTTAGAGGAGCACCAAATGTATTCACAGATGGTTCTAAAACAGGCTGTGGGGCCTATATGATTGAACACAAAAATCCTGTATTATGTCAATTTCAACCAGGATCCCCCCAAATTGTAGAGTTAGATTATAATTGAGGTATTTTAAAAATGTTATTTTGCATTAGACTTAATTTCTGATTCAGCTTATGTAGTGACTGCAGTTAAGATTTTAGAGTTGGCAGGTCCTATTAAATTGACTAGTACCATATGTACCTTATTACAGGAATTGCAAAAATTAATTTGGTTAAGTTAATTTGGTTAAGAAAAGAAAGTTTTTATATACAGCATATTAGAGCACACACCGGCTTGCCCAGACCTTTGAGTGAAGGAAATGATGTTGTGGATCATTGGACTAGGATGGAGTGTGTTTTCCTCAGCTCATCCCTAGATCAAGCTAGACAGTTTCATCAGCAATTTCATGTAAATGCTAGGACCCTTCAACAGAAGTTCCATCTGTCTAGAGGCGATGCCAGACAGGTGGTCTTGGATTATCCACAATGTGTGATTTATAGTCACCCACCTAGTATCGGGGTGAATCCTAGAGGATTGATGCCATTAAAAATATGGCAGGTGGATGTTACACCCATTTCAGAATTTGGAGCCTTGAAATATGTTCATGTGTCTGTGGACACCTGCTCAGGTGTTATTCATGTCACACTTTTGAGTAGAGAGAAAGCTCGCAATGTCATTGGACATTGTTTAGAAGCCTGGGTTGCATGGGGAAAACCACAACAGCCAAAGACTGATAATGGACCAGCCTATACAGCACAGTCATTCACTTCTTTTTGTAAACAAATGAAAATTCAACTTAATCATGTCTTACCATATAACCCTCAGGGACAGGGAACTGTAGAATGTGCTCATCATACCCTGAAAGAATACTTAATAAAATAAAAGGGGAAATAGGTCAAGGCAGGACCCCCAAAGAAAGAATATCCTTAGCTCGTTTTATTCTCAATTTTTAAATTCTGGATGTTGATGGCTTCTCCGCCACTGACCGACATCAGCACCAAGGAGGAGGCTTGAAGGGCTATGTCAAATGGAAAGATGTGATCATTGGATTGTGGCATGGCACTGATCCAGTGTTGGCATGGGTGAGAGGGTCTGTTTGTGTGTTTCCCCAGTATCGTCAAGAACAGTTGTGGGTCCCTGAGAGACTTACAAGGAAGTACAACAAACATGAAGATTCTGTTAATGCTGGCCATCATCAGCCTGGCCTGGACACCAGCACAGGCAGTGCCTTGATGGGGGATTCTGTTGGTGCTCCTGAGACCCATGCCGATACGTCATGATGCAAAAGTGTATCCCTACTTCTTTAATACCAATAAGAGTTTAGTTTTGTCCTTCTTGCCTTTAGATAGAGAGCTTGTTAGCATTAATGAAAATAAAAGTTTTAGTTTGGCAGAGAGCTTATGTTTTTGTAGGGTAAGAATATTAGTGATAGTAGTTAGTGCATATCCTTATATAATCAAACTGCGGCTTGGTTTGATGTACCTACTACTAATACCAGGTACCAAGTCAATGCTTCCTGGGTGAGTCAATGGTGTCCTGCTAAAAGTACGCTTGAGGAGCTGGTACCACACCAGCCCATGTGGGCTCCCCATTGCTCTAGCAATTGGGTACTGGACTGTCATCTTAGATTGCTGCCACCATGAATCATCTAAGAGTGGGCATAAATGGGAGCCATGGCTGGCCTCTTGTTGCTTGCCTCCTTTGTGGGCCTGTGGTGCCTTGTCACGATAAGGTTTGCACAGAAATGGCATGCAGCTACAGTTGTCCAGTCATTCACAGCCATTGAGGCAGGACAGTCCCCCCAAGCATGGCTTATAGTGATGCACCAAGAATAAAAGTCCTCTCGGCATGCTAGAGAAGTAGTCAGTGACTGGTAAGACTCCCTGGGCATGTCACCAACCTAGGACAGGGATTGAGGCAATGCTGTTCGTCTCCCAAAGACGGGTAAGGGACACTGCCACGGGGGGCAACCTAGGCCAGTCATTCCCTTGGCCAAAAATAAAAAAGGGGGAAATGTGGAGAGCTGCGAGGTGCCACGCCCCGAAGATGGCTCTGGTTTCTGCCCTGCACCTCCTTGATGGTGAGTGCTCTCAGTCATAAACAACTCCTTATTTGGCTGTACCTGTTCAGCTTCCCTCCTTCCTCATTGAAGCAGCCTATCTGCAGGACCCATGTGGCTTACAGCGGTTGGTGGGTACAAGGGGATTTAAGCCTGTGCAGGCGTTCCCCCAGCGGTGGAGGCAGAGACAGAGGCAGAAGTAGAAGCAGAAGCTTGTTCAAAAATACTGAATAAACTGTTTGAAGAATATCTTCCCCGGGTTGTGTCTTCCTTGCTGGTCGAGGTTGCCTGGAACAGAATTTTTTTTTTCCTGTGTTTCTCTGGGACATGGGATCCAGAGGGAGGGAGATTCAATCTGGGTATTCAGCTGTCTATTGACAGGATGTTAGTTCCAATGGCAATGTGTCAGTTGAACTCTGGGTGCAGATGGAGGCCTGAAGGGCACAGACCCAAGCAGAAAGATAACACCCACACCCTGAGAGTTTCTGGAGGGCTTTTCCCAGACAATCAATGAAGAGAAAGTGTGGGATCACCCATGGGCTCAGTAGGGAGAGAGCTCATGTGCCCAATGGGTGCTCAGTTCTCTGTGTAGATATTGGAAGATTAATGGCAGTGTACCTCGTTACCTGCAGCTCTAGACAGAGATGGAGGCTGGATCAGTCTGGTTCCAGACTAGAATGCCTCAATAAAAATTTCTAACTTTGAAATAAATACTTTTATTTTTATTTTTTTAATTGAACAACTTTATTTAAAAAAACAAAGATAAGTGTACACATTTCAATCATTTTTGCATAAAAGTATACGAATACATTTTTGTCAGTACTTGATTTCTTTAAAGGTTTCATAGTATGCATTAAAATCTTACTAGTTACAATGAGAATGAAGTACATGTAAGACAAGATGTAACCTGGAAATAGTCAAAGTTTTCTTGGTGTGAAAAGATTAAGCATAATGTTTTTTTTTTTTTCATTTTTTTTGGCCTTTTTTTTTTTTTTTTTGAACTTCATATAGTCTGTGAGTTGTTTCTAGGATGTTCAGAGCTTTCTGGGGGATACCATCCAATTATCAGTGACTGCATATTATATCTGTTCTTTTGTGACTGGGTGATCTCACTCAGGATGATATTATCTAGATGCATCCATTTTCTTAAGAATTTCATAAAGTCATTGTTCCTGATGGCTAAGTAGTACTCCATTGTGTAAATATACCACATTTTTTGTATCCATTCATCTACTGAAGGATATCTGGGTTCTTTCCAGCTTCTGACTATTATAAATAGGGCTGCTATGAACATTGTGGTACATATGTCTTTGTGGTATGTTGGAGCTTTTCTGGGGTATATGCCCAGAAATAGAATAACTGGATCTTCAGGTAGTACTATGTCCAATTTTCTGAGGAATCACCAGACTGATTTCCAGAGTGGTTGTACCAGTTTACAACCCCACCAACAGTAGTATTTTGAATGTTAGTGTATTATCAAGAAAATTTTTCTCTGTTATGTGAAAATTACACTCACAGTTCTCTATTTTTCCAACTGAGTCCTTCAGTATAGCTAGATTTTCTTCATATATGTCAAAACAATTAATATTTCTGAAATGATTTATGAACAATGGAAACTCAGATATAGAAATTTAAGAGCATCTGTTAAACCAGACAGGAAAGGAATTTAAATACACAAATGACACCATTAGTTCGATGTGTTTGTCATGGGATCTCTAATAAAATTTTTAACTGAAGTACTTTAACATGTAAAATGAACATGTAGATACAGGTTGTTGATAACTCAATTGTAATCATAACTGTAGATGATAATTTAGCCTGAAAATGATAGCATTGCAAAAATGTACTAATTCAATTACACTGAAATGCCTAGGATAAATAAAAGATTGACATGACAGTTAAATTCCCCCATCAAAATAGCAAAGAAATGTTGCAGAAGCAAAGAAAAACTTTATATTTTTCCTGATTTTGTGCACCGAACACTTTATTTACAGTAATCACTGAGCACATAATGTGCACTTAATATCCAGCTCTATGAATAAACATAAAGGATGGTTTGTTTGTTTTTTAATGTGCTTATTTTAGAATTAACTGAAAATATGTCATAGAATCAGTCACAGTTGAGTAAAAAAATGCAATGTAAAAAAGAGTACACATGGGGGGGGGTCTTATGGCTCCAGCAGCATATGTAGCAGAGGATGGCATTGTCTGGCATCAATAGAAAAAGAAACCCTTGGTCCTGAGAAGGCTCACTTTCCCCAGTGTAGGGGTGTTGAGGTGGGAGTGGGTGGATGGAATGGGGAACACCCTCATAAAAACGGGGGAAGGGGATTGGTAGAGAGGTGACCAGAAAAGGGAATGGCATTTGAAATGTAAATTCATTTAAAAAAGTGTTTTTGCTTACTATTTAATGGTGGTTAGTTATCAGTAGCTCAGCTTTTTTTCTACTTAACCAAAAAACATTCTTTTGTAGTTTTGCAATGTGGTATAGGCATTTGAAATCTACAAAGTCCACTAGGAATGTTACTCTACAGAATGTGATTATTCATCAAACACAGGAATTATTAAAAAATTTTGGAGCTTTCATTGAAATAGTTCTTCCATATTTATCACCCTCAGAATCAATTTTCCTTCAAATTGATGCTCTTACACATTCTCTAAAGAGCATTTTGAGAATTATAAAGTATAAAAGATACAGGGTGATTATTTCAAAGAAAGTAATAAAAGTAAATCCCACTGTGTATAAAGATTCAAATTATACTTCAACCATTGCTATGCAAACCTTAGTTAAATTCTAGTGTTAGACTACTTTTACCTATCTCTTTCATATCTACAGAAGTAAAACTAAACATTAATTCTTCTGAACTTACATATATTTAGAGATATGATATAGGAATGCAAGCTTTTGTTGTTTAAATAAAATGATATAGTCTAGCATTTAAGTCTATGTGTATAAATGAACTGAAACTGTACCATCACCTTAAAATGAAATTGAAAGCCATTAGAGGCATGGATCTTAACACCCAAAAGTTAGTGTAATTAAAATGTATTAAAGTATATTTGTATATCTTGTTCTTGTATGTTATACACAGACAAAGTATAAATGTTAGTGAGCAGTGATGCATTTAACTCTGCTTTAGAAATGAGGGAATGTGAGATTTAACAGCTATCAGTTTTATAATTACACAATTATATATTTTGTAGTGAGTACATGTCACCATTTAATTTCATGACACTTTTAGCTTCTCACGGGTGCTTTGATTTTAATCACAAGGCTTTGGATTTATATCACATTACACACACACACATACACACACACACACATACACACTACACACACACACACACACACACACACACACACACACACACACAAATACACACACACTGAATCAAACGTAAAATTCACTCCATGGCTTCTGAGATGTGGAGACAAGAGGGATATTGCATTGCTTCCAATTTATTGTAATTGGCAATGTCTAAGTCAGTGAGAAATTCTGCGCAGAGAAACTATAGACTGAGCATGAACATTTGAGCTTGTCCTCTGATATCTACATACTCATGCACACATATGTTTATATACTATCACTGATGTGCACCTTCACATATAAAGAGGCATACAAACTGAAAAAGGGTTTTGCAAATTATTAGGTCAATAATTGTGATCTCTTAGTATTTCTGTACAGGAGAAGATACATGAGGTCAGGTATGTCAGTGTTTCAAAGAGGATATATTTTCTTCATTCATCCAAAGTCTTTCTTTTGAAAGAGCATAGAGAGGAGAGAAAGAGAGAGAGAGAAAGAGAGAGAGAGAGAGAGAGAGAGACAGACAGACAGACAGACAGAATGAGAGAGAGACAGAGAGAGACAGAGAGACAGAGAGACAGAGAGAGAGACAGAGAGAGAGAGACAGAGAGAGACAGAGACACAGAGAGAGTATAAATGTATGTAGAAATTTTCTGAGGTTGGAAAGAACATTACATAACCTAGAAATGGAGTACAGGTATTTTTGAAGTACCCTGTGGTTCCTGGAAACCAAATTTTGTCCTCTGCAAGAGCAGAAATATAAATTCTTTTGTCCTAAGGAGTCATCTATTAAAACCCCAGTCTAACACTTTAACACTACTCTGTTTTTGTAAGGCTAAGGACACTGTCAAGAAAACAAAAGTGCAGCCAACAGATTAGGGAAAGCTCTATACCAACCCCACATCTGATAGAAGCCTAATATTCAAGGTATACAAAGAACTCAAGAAGTTATACACCAGAGAATTAAACAACCCTATTAAAAATGAGGTACAGAGCTAAAACATAAGTTCTTAATGGGGAAAGGTCAAATGGCTGAGAAACATCTAAGGAAGTGCTCAACATCCTTAGCCATCAGAGAAATGCAAATCAAAACAAACCTGAGATTCCACTGCACACCAGTCAGAATGGCTAAGATTAAAAATTCAGATGACAGCAGTTGCGGGCAAGAATGTGGAGAAAGAGGAAAACTTCTCCACAGTTGGTGGGGTTGTAAACTGGTACAATCATTCTGGAAATCAGTCTGGGGGTTCCTCAGAAATTGGACATTGTACTACTTGAAGACCCAGTTATTCCACTTCTGGGCATATACCCCAGAGAAACTCCAACCTACAACAAAGACACATACACCACAATGTTCATAGCAGCCCTATTTATAATAGCCAGAAGCTGGAAAGAACCCAGATGTCCTTCAATAGATGAATGGATACAAAAATTCTGGTATATTTACACAATGGAGTACTACTCAGCTATCATAAACAATGACTTTATGATATTCTTAAGAAAATGAATGCATCTAGAGAATATAATCCTGAATGAGGTAACCCAGTCACAAAAGGACAGACATAATATGCAGTAACTGATAATTGGATACTAACCCCCGGAAGCTCCCATTTATGGATCCTTGTTCTTACAGCCAAGCCATTGGTGTTCTGTTCAGGAAATTTTCTCCTGTGCCTATGTGTTCTAAGGTTTTCCCCACTTTTTCTTCTAATTGTTTCAATATACCTGGTTTTATGTAGAGATCTTTGACCTACTTGCATTTGAGCTTTGTACTAGGAGTTAAGAAAGGGTCTATTTTGATTCTTCTGCATGCTGAATAGCAATTGAACCAACACCATTTGTTAAAGAGGATGTCCTTTATCCATTGAATGTTTTCAGTTCCTTGTCAAAAATCAAGTGACTATATGTGTGAGAGTTCATTTTTGGATTTTCTATTCTGTTCCATTGATCTATCTGCCTAACTCTATATCAGTACAATGTGGTTTTTTTAACACAATCACTTTGTAATATAGCTTGAGGTTAGGAATGGTGATTCCCGCACAAATTTTCTTGTTGTTAAGGATATGTTTCAATATTCTAGGGATTTTGTTATTCCAAATGAATTTGTAAATTTCTCTTTTCAAATGTATGAAGAATTGAGGTGAAATTTTGATGGGGATCGCATTGAGTATGTAGCTTGCTTTCGGTAAGATGGTCATTTTTACAATGTTGATCCTTCAAATCCATGTGCATAGAAGATCTTTCCATCTTCTGAGATTGTCTTCAATTTTCTTCTTCAGAGATCTGAAGTTCTAGTCACTGGCTTAGTTAGGGTCACACCAAGGTGTTTCATATTGTTTGTAGCTATTGTGAAGGGTATCTTTTCATTAATTTTTTTCTCAGCATGATTATCTTTGTGTAGAGGAAGGCTACTGAATTTTTTGAGTTAATTTTATATCCAGACACTTTTCTGAAGTTGTTTTCTGCTATAAATTTCTCTGGTGGATTGTTTGGGGTGAGTTGAGTTCACTAACATGTCATCTGCAAATAGTGATGTTTTTATTTCTTCCTTTCCAATTTGTATCCCTTTGATTTCCATTTGTTGTCTAATTGCTCTGGCAGAACTTCCCGTACTATGTTGAATAGGTAGGGGGAGAGTGGGCAGCGTTGTCCAGTCCCTGATTTTAGTGGGATTTCTTTATGTTTCCCACCATTAAGTTCGATGTTGGCTGTTGGTTTGCTGTATATTGCTTTTAGTACGTTTAGGTATGGGCCTTGGATTCCTGTTCATTCCAAGACTTTTAACAAGAAGTGGTGTTGGATTTTGTCAAATGCTTTCTCAGCATCTAGTGAGATGACCATGTGTTTTTTTTTTTTTTTTTTCCTTTGAGTTTGTTTATATGGTGGATTGCATTGATGAATTTCAGTGTATTAAACCATCCCTTCCTCCTAGGGTGAAGCCTACTTGATCACGGTGAGTGATTGTTTTGATGTGTTCTTGGATTCTGTTTGCCAGTATTTTATTGAGCATTTTTGCATCAATGTTCAAAAGGGAGATTTGTCTGTAGATCTCTTTCCTTGAAGTGTTTTTGTGTGTTTTAAAAATGAGAGTTATTGTATCTTTGAAGAATGAGTAGGGTAGTGTTCCATTTGATTCTATTTTGTGGAATAATTTGGAGAGTCTTGGTATTAGGTAGTAAATAAACATCTAATAAAATTCTGCATTGAACCCATCTGGTTCTGGGCTTTTTTACTTTTTTTGGAGGCTTTTCATGCCTACTTTCATTTCTTTAGGTGTTATGGACTTATTTAGATGGTTTATCTGGTCCTGATTTAACTTTGGTATCTAGTATCTGTATAGAAATGTATCCATTTCTTCCAGATTTTCCAGTATAGTTGAGTATTGGCTTTTGTAGTGGGATCTGATGATTTCTTCAATTTTCTTGGTTTCTGTTGTAATATCTCCACTTTTATTTCTGATTTTGTCAATTTGGATATTCTCTCTTTGCCCTCTAGTTGGTCTGACAAAAGGTTTATCTATCTTGTTAATTTTCTCAAAGAACCAGCTCCTGGTTTAGTTGATTCTTTGTATGGTTCTTTTTGTTTCTTCTTGTTTGATTTCTGCTCTTAGTTTGATTATTTCCTGCCATCTCCTCCTCTTGGGTTTATCTGCTTCCTTTTTTTCTCTAGAGTTTTCAACTGTGCTGTCAAGTTCCTAGTGTATGCTCTCTCCAGTTTCTCTTTGAAGGCACTCAGAGTTAAATGTTTCCCTCTCAGCACTGCTTTCATTGCATCCCATAGGTTTGGATATGTTGTGTTTTCATTTTCATCAAATTCTAGAAAATTTCTTTTTTACATTTTCTATCTCCAGAGTTGTTTCTTTTTGTTTTTTCTTCATTGTTTTTGTTTCCATTTTTAATTTTTTCCCGATTTTGTGTGTGTTTTTCTGTAGTTCTTTGAGTGATTTTTGTGTTTCCTCTTTAAGAGCTTCTATTTTTTATGTGTGTTCTCTTGTAACTGTTTAAGGGAATTATTCTTGCGCTCCTCCAAAATTTCCATCATCATCACGAAGTATGCTTTCAAGTGAGTCTTGATTTTCTGGAGTGTTTGGGAATCCACTACTTGCTGTGGTGGGAGAGCTGGGTCTGATGCTGCCAGATTGTCTTGTTTTCCATTGCTTAAGTTCATTGTTTTTCTCTTACCATTTTGTTATCTGTGATTTTATGTAGTCTTGTTGTCAGTAACTGCCACCTATCCTGCCTGTGGATCTGAGGGCCTGTGGGCTCAGGAAGAAAATTGCTTCTGAGTGTTTGGCTTTTTGTGGGCAAGCAGTGATTTCTGGTGGCAGTGACTCAGTTCTGATTTGTGGGTTCAGGTATGGGAGCTCTTGTGAGGCTGTTCTGGGAATTCAGCCCTCTGCCCACTGGTGCTGAATACTACTGGAAGAGACCTGGCTCTTTCTCTATGCCAAAAAGCAACCTGTTCAGCGAGCACAATTCTCTCTGCTCACTGAAAACTCTTGTTGTGCCCTCCCTGGGACTATTTGTCAGGCTCACCTCTTTTCTAGGTATAAGAGCACGGGTGGAGCTGATCTTTGAGCACCACCTTTCCCAGGAAAATCACAATTCTCACTGGCATATCCCCTGCCTTTATTGTGGGCCAGAAATGACCCTTTTCCATAACACTAGCAGGTACTCTCTGCGCTCTGGGCACTCCTGGAGCTATCTCACCAGGCTTCTGCCCCTGGTTATCTGCTGCTGTAGGTGGAAAAGCACCTGGGCATCTGGACCACAAGCACAGCCTTTCTGGGCAGATCCCGATTTTCTCCTACAGAGGCCCAGGCCTTACTACAGGCTGGAAAAGAACCTTTGCCATAAGCCCAGCTAAGGATTCTCTGAGCTCTGGATACTCATGGAGCAACCTCACCAGGCCTGTGCCTAGGTTATCTCCTGGTCTGCCTTCTTTTTGAGCTTCATAAGTGCTGTGCATTGTTTCTAGAGTATTCCAAGCTATTTTTTTTTTCCTAGAATCTACTTACCAGTGAATTTATGAGTGTTCTTTAATGACTAGGTTACCTCACTCAGGACGATAGCTTCAACTTCCATCCATTTGCCTAAGAATTTCATGAAGTTATTGTTTTTAATAGCTGAATAGTTCTCCATTGTGTAAATGTATCACAATTTCTGTATCCATTTCTCTGGTGAAGGACATCTGGGTTTTTTTTCAGCTTCTGGCTATTATTAATAAGGCAGCTATGAACATGATGGAGCGTGTGCCCTTGCTAGAAGTTGGAGATTCTTCGGTGTATATTCCCAGGAGTGGTATAGCTGGGTCCTCATGTAGTACTATGTCCATTTTTCTGAGGAACCTCCAGACTGACTTCCAAAGTGGTTGTACCAGCTTACAAACATACCAACAATGGAGGAGTGTCCTTTCTCCACATCCTTGCCAGCATCTGCTGTCACCTGAGTTTTTGATCTTAGCTATTCTAACTAGTGTGTGGTGGAATTCCTGGGTTGTTTTAATTTGCTCATAGGAGGAAATAATGGGACAAATAGAGGATCAGGGATTGGAGAAAAGATCATCCAAAGATGGTCTCACCTGCTGACCCATCCCATATGCAGCCACTAAATCTAAGCACTATTTCTTGTAGTGCTTCCTGGCAGGAATTTGATAGAGATGCCTGTTCAGAGGCTCTGCCACAGCCATTCTGATACAGAGGAGGATGCTTGCAGCTAAGAATTGGACTGAACACAGGGACACCAATGAAGGAGCAATAAAAAAACCCTGAAGGACCTGAAAGGGTCTGCAACCTCATGGGAAGAACAAAATTATCAACTAACCAAACCCACCAAAGCTCCCAGGGACAAATATACCAACCAATGAGTTGTTATTGAGAGACCCATGGCTTCAAGAGCATGTGCAGCAGAGGATATTATTCTTTGGCATCAATGAGAGGGGAGGACTTTGGTCCAGTAGTGGTAATTTTCCCTATTGTTAGGGAATAATGAGATAGGAGAGGGAAGTTGCAAAGGGAGCACCTTCATGGAGTCAATGGGTTTGAGAAGGGGGAGGGATTGTTGGAAAGTGGATCACACCTGACTTGTAAATATAGAGAATATCCAACAAAAATTTTTAAAAATCAAATTAGCAATATTTTTGCCTGAAATCTAACATTTCAAACCAATTTTAACATAATATAAAAGTATAAATCTAACTAATTTTTATTTTGTGTCTGAATAAATATTTTTTAAAAAGATGAGAAATATGTTTTTATTTTATTGAATCTTTATAAGAAATGGTATTTAAGGAAAAAAAACCTGTACAAAACAAAACAAAACAAAAATCCAAGCCCTTTGCAATCTAATAAAAATGTAGAAGAATTTTAACTACTTATATTTAGCTTTAGAATAGTTGTGGTAAAAGAGATACTAGTTGATTTGTATTATATGTTTCAACATGAACTAGACCATTTGTAGCACAATTTTTTTATATTGTTCCTGTTAAGGGATAATTTCAACTAGAACACAAAGTTATATTCTATTATGACAGATGATAAATTTCTTATGTTATGCCAGAAATTAGGAAATACTGGAATTTAAAAATAAGAGTCAAACATTTCCCCTTATTTCCCTCATTTTGTGATACAAACTCAGTATACCTGTACTAATTTTCTAAAGCATGTGCAAAAGAAGTTATTGGGGACACAACTGATAAAAGCTGTTAACACATCTGTGCATATGTTAAAAAGTCATCCATGGCTTTTGATTGCTATAGAAATATAAATAAGAAGAACTTAATGAACTTGGGCTATTTTAAACACTATATGGTTGAGTTCCGGGACGATTTTATAGATTTTATGTGCTTTAATAAGCCGAGAAAACAGTCGAATTCAATGTGTACATAGAAATATGTTGCTTTCATTTGTCAGTTTCAGCTCAGTTTCAGTTCAGTGGCAGTCCCGAGCTGCCACAAGACTTGTCAGCTATATTGAATCACATCCATTCTTCTATAACATATCAGACATATATAACATCAGACTTATCAGTGTGAATGGGAAATTAATATTAGAAACCCAAATATAAGTCATTAATATGTTAGAATAAATTATACAGATGAATGTGCATTATGATTATAAATATTTGAAACATTGTTTACAAACCAGATAATATCAATGAAAATTAATAACAGAACTGAAATGCAATGTGATTGAATAATATATACCTAGATGAAGCATATATGGACTATAAAGGAGATTTGTAAAATATGTACATAATTTCTTTCTATGATTGCATTTTATTTATATGGATGTTTATAAAGACATTTATACTGTAGACTTTTTTAAAATTTATTTTAAAAAACAAAGATAAATGTGCAGATTTTTAAGCATTCTTGCATAAAATTATACAAATGCATTTTTATAAGGTTGTAATTAAGTATTTGTGGGTACATATATATACACATATGTATATATGTAACAAAAAATAGGAATAGAGGTTATTAATTTGAGGAGATAGGAGAGAAATTGGGAGGGGTTATAGGAAGGAAAGGGGGATGTGATGCAGTTCTATTTTAATAAAATATATTCTTTTTTTTTGGTGAACTTCACACGGTCTGTGAGTTGTTTCTGGGGTGTTCAGCGCTTTTTTGGCTTAGTATCTAATTATCGGTGACTGCATATTATGTTTGTTCTTTTGTGACAGGTTTATCTCACTCAGGATGATATTCTCTAGATGCATCCATTTCTAAAGAATTTCCTTAAATCATTATTTCTGATAGCTGAGTAGTAGTCCATTGTGTAAATATACCACAATTTTTGTATCCATTCATCTATTGAAGGACATCTGGGTTCTTGCCAGCATCTGGCTATTATAAATAGAGTTGCAATGAACATTGTGGTGCATGTATCTTTGTTGTATGTTGGAGCGTCTTTGGGGTAAATCCCAGAAGTGGAATAACTGGGTTTTCAGGTAGTACTATGCCCATTTTTCTGAGAAACTGCCAGACTGATTTTCAGAATGGTTGTATCAGTTTACAACACCACCAGCAGTGGAGAAGTGTTCCTCTTTCTCCACATCCTTGCCAGCATCTATTGTCATCTGAGTTTTGGATCTTGGCCAATCTGACTGGTGTGATGTGGAATCTCAGGGTTGTTTTCATTTGCATTTCCCTGATGGCTCAGGATGTTGAGCACTTCTTTAGAAGTTTCTCAGCCATTCGATATTCCTCAATTAAGAACTTTTTGTTTAAGTCTGTACCCCATTTTTTAATAGGGTTGTTTGATTCTCTGGTATCTTGCTTTTTGAGTTTTTTGTATACCTTTGATATTAGGCCTCTATCTGATTTGGGGTTGGTAAATATATTTTCCACTCTGTTGGCTGCCATTTTGTTTTCATGATAGTGTCTTTAGCCTTACAGAAACTTTCCAATCTCATTAAGTCCCATTTATCAACCTTTGATTTTAGAGCTCAAGGTATTGGTGTTCTGTTTAAGAAATTTTTTCCTGTGACTATTAGTTCTAAGATTTCCCCTACTTTCTCATCTAATAGTTTCAATATACCTGGTTTAATGTGGAGATCTTTGATCCACTTACACTTGAGCTTTGGACAAGGAGATAAGAAGGGGTCTATTTTCATTCTTCTGCATGCTGAGTGCCAGTTGGACCAACACCATTTGTTGAATAGGCTGTCCTTTTTCCATTGAATGTTTACAGCTCCTTTGTCAAAACTTAGGTGACCATATGTGAGGGCTCATTTCTGGATCTTCTATTCTATTCCATTGATCCACGTGCCTATTTCTGTACAAGTACTATGCAGTTTTCAGCTCAATTTCCTTGTAATATAGCTTGAGGTCAGGGATAGTGATTCCTGCAGATGTTTTCTTGTTGTTGAGGATGGATTGCGCTATTCTAGGTCTTTTGTTATTCCAAATGAAATTTCACATTGCTCTTTCCAACTCAGTGAAGAACTGGGTTGAAATTTTGATGGGGATTGCATTGAATCTGTAGATAGCTTTTGGTAATATGGCCATTTAAAAAAATGTTGATCCTTCCAATCCATTAGCATGGGAGATCTTTCCATTTTCTGAGATCTTCCTCTATTTCCTTCTTTAGAGGTCTGAAGTTCTTGTCATACAGGTCCTTCACTTGCTTAGTTAGGGTGACACCAAGGTATTTCATAGTTTTTGTGACTATTGTGAAGGGTATCTTTTCCCTAATTTCTTTCTCCACATGTTTGTCTTTTGAATATAGGAAGGCTACTGATTTGTTTGAGTTAATTTTATATCAGGCCACTTTGCTGAACTTGTTTATAAGCTTTAGGAGTTCTCTGGTGATTGTTTTAAATGAAGCAATATATAATTGGATACTTTTTATATTAGATAAAATATACTCAATTACTTTTTCATTGTCTATAAATTTTTTCTTTTCTTTTTTTTTTGGATATTTTCTTTACTTAAATTTTAAATGTTATCCCCTTTACCAATATCTTCTCTGGAATCCCCCTAACCCTTCTTCCTTCCCCCTACCTCTATGAGAGTGTTCCCCCACCTACCCACTCCCTTTTATCTCTAGGCCCTGGCATTCCTCTACACTTGGGCATTGAGCCATACTTTTTAATACTATGCAGAAAAAAATCTATGTGTAGCTCTCTTTATATTCAGTCGTTTAATTATAGACCTTGACTAACTAAAATCATGGCATAAACTAACATATTTTAACAATGATTCCAAGAAGATGTAGTGTTAATGTGGTTCCCACTTGCTTCTGACTGTGATTTATGGTCTTGTTTCTGGTTTACATAATTTGCAGTAATCTTCTTTTCCTTATAGTGATCTATATATACAGAGACCTAAGCCACAGAATGTCCTCTGTTGTGGACTGTTAATTCTACAGAATGAAACTCATTCTTCTCTCTACCTAAATGTGAGCATAAATTTGATTAAAGGATAATGCTCATCTTTGAAAAATTACAAATAAAATATTGAAAAATAGCTCAAAGTAAAGTTCTCTCTGTTTCTAGTTCATGACAGAGATTTTAAAAAATCTGCATTCATGGAGTAAAAAGTGCTCTAGAAATCATTAATAATGAGCAAATAGGAACAAAATATGTTTTATCTTCTCATAAGAACAGTATGTGGTATGCATAAATGAATAGCAAACAATAAAATTATTTAAATCCTAAACTATATCAAGATAATCACTGAATAAATATTTGTATTGGAAAACTTGAAATTCTTGTGATTAATGAATTTCTAAATTATAATGGATAAATATGACTCTAGTCTTCATAATATTTGCATATCATTTTACCTTTCACAATAGTCCTGTTACAACACTTGCAAATATCATGGGAAAACAAAGCAAATGAATAATTAAATGTGGTCAGAGGATTTGTTCTCGGGCAGGAGGAGCTGAACATCATCACTAAGAATGTTTCTGAGCCTTAGGTCACAACCATAACCTCACCTGCTTAGATGAAATTGGCCTCAAAGTTAATTCTAGTATGTTGATTTAAATACTAATTTTCCAGATATTTTAGTTTATTAATAATTTCTTCTATTTTTAATGTTTTGGAGACAAACCACTCGAAGTAATTATTAGGAACACCCTGGATTCTCTCAGTATTTACTGAATCAATGGATGATATTACTTTCATAAATTGCTATTTCTTTTCAAAAATACAAACATCTTGAAAGACAAAAATACATTTTAGCTTGCTTAGGCAACTGAGTGACTCCTGAAAATAGGATTATATTCATGGGCAATTACTTTGCTTGTAATTTGCATTGTAGTTAACAAAATGCCTAAATAGTCATGTTGTTATTGTAATTTCAGACTTATGTGAGACACTTCATCCTGGTTTTCAAGTTTCACCAGGCCTAGGCACATCATCTGCAAATCAGGCAGTCTAAATAGGGTGGAAGGGAATCTATTGGATACTAGCTGAGACCAAGAGACCAAGACAGCCCCTGCTCCACCTGTTAAACCAAGCTGCAAATGTGTAGGGGTTCTACATCCAGCTCTTGCATGTTCTCTGGTTGGTTTCCAGGCTCTGTGAACACCCATAGTCCCAGGTTCATTGACTCTGTATCTTGCTGCGGTGTCCTTGACTTTTCTGACTTGTTCACGCTCCTTCAACTCTTTCACAAGACTCCCATGGCTCCACTTAATGTTTTTTATGTGTGAACCTGCCTCCATTTACTGCTGGATGGCCTCTCAGGACAGACTTATGCTAGGTTCTAGTCTGTAAACATAGCAGAATATTATTTATAGTGTCAGTGGTTGGCTCTCACATGGGAATATGTCTCAAGCTGGGGAAGTCACTGTATGGCTATTCCCTCAGTCTCTGCTCAATATCCATGCACATTTGTAGTCAAGAGAAATTTTGGATGGAAAATTTTGTAAGTAGATTGATGTCTGCCTATGACTTTTGGAAGTCCTGCTTGGCTACAGGAGTTCGACACTACATTCTCCAAATCACTCTCTAGTAGGAATGTAAACTAGGGACACTCCCTTAGATTCTGCTAATCTTCTCTCTACCAGGTCTCCAGGTAGTCACAAGAGATGCCCCTACCCGTTTCCAATCTAATTCCCAGTTGTCTTTTTCTGCCATGCTTCCTCTCCCTACCCCTGTTCGCCATCCCTGTTACCCTCCTCACTTCTTCTCCTACCATTCCCTGCCTTCATCCATCTTTGATGAATATTTATTTTTCCGTACTGAGGGAGATTCAGGAACCATGCCTTGGGATCTCTCTCTCTCTCTCTCTCTTTTTTTTTTTTTTTTTTTTGTCCAGTTTCTTTGTATCTCTGCATTCTAAAATAATAGCCCCACATTATATGGCTAATGTACACTTATAAGTAAGTATATACCATGCATGTAATTTTTGGATCTGGATTATTTCACTCCTGATGGTATTATCAAGTTTCATTCTTTTGCCTGTAAAATTCAAGGTTTCTTTGTTTTCCAGTAGCTGGATAGTATTCTCTTTTGTATATGTACCACATTTTCTTCATCCATTTATCAGTTGAGAGACACCTGGGCTGTTTCTAGGTTCAAGCTATTAGGTATAAAGCTGCTATGAATATAGTTGAGCAAGTGTCACTGAGATATAGTGGGACATCTTTTGAGTATATGCTCAGAAGTGGTATAGATCGGTTTTCTGAGAAACTTCCAAATTAATTTCCAAAGTAGCTGTGCAATTTTTAGTCCCATCAGCAATGAAGGAATGTTTCTCTTGTTCCACATCCTCACCAACATGTGTTGTCACTTGAGATTTTGCCCTTGGCCATTCTGACTAGTGTAAGATTTCCCTGATGACTAAGAACATTGAACATTTCTGTTTGATTTTTGTTGTTGTTGTTGTTGTTGTTTATACACCTCCAGTGCTGTCTCCTTTCCCATTTTCCATGACCAATGAGAAACTCTCCCTTCTTCCGATCCTTCTCAGCAATTTGAGATTCTTTTGTTGAGAATTCTCTGTGTAGCTCTGTACGCCATTTTAAATTAAATTGTTTGGATTTTGGATGACTAGTTTCTTGATTTCTTGATAAATTTTAATATTAGCCCTCTGTCAACTGTACAGTTGGTGAAGATTCTTTCCCAAACTACAGGCTATTGGTTTGTCTTATTAAAATAGTGTTTTTTTGCCTTATATAAGTTTTTAGTTTCTTTATATCCCATTTATCAATTATTGATCTTAAAGACAAAGCCACTGATGTTCTGCTCAGGAGGTTGTCTCTTGTTCCATTGAGTTCAAGGCTATTTCCCACTTCCTGTTCTATTGGATTTAGTGTATCTGATTTTACATTGAGATATTTGATACACTTGGACTGGAGTTTTGTAAAGCATAAAGTGATGGATTTATTTGCATTATTTTTTCTACTTTTTATCCCCTTAATCTCTTTTGGTTGTCTTATTTAGCTAGTTATAATGTCAAGCACTATGTTGAATAAATAGGAAGAGTGTGAACAGTCTTGTCTTGTTCCCGATTTTAGTGGAATTTTTTTTAAAATTTCATTCTATTGAATATGATGCCATGAATAGTATATTGATTTGATTATGTTTAGGTATGTGCCTTGTATTCCTGATCTCTCTAAGACATTCAAACTGAAGTAGTGTTTGATTTTCTTTCAAGGTCTTTTCAGCAACTAATGAGATTATAATGTGATTTCTTTCAGTTTGCATATGTGGTAGATTACATTGATGAATTTCAACCATACCTGCATCCATGGTCTGACTTCTACTTCATCATGTTTTATGACATTTTGAATTGCTCCTCCATTTGGTTTTCAAGTATTTTATTTTTCCATCAGTGTTCATAAGAGAAATTGGTTTGAAATTCTTTGTTGTAGTTGTTGTTGTTGTTGTTGTTGTAGTTGTTGTTGTTGTTGTTGTTGCTGTTCAGTATTTGTATGGCTTAGGTATCCAGGTGATTATGTACTCACAGAATGAGTTTCATCTAGGTGGTTATCTAATTTTTTTAGAGGTTACAAAATATCTTTCCAGGTTTTCCTAGGTTTTAGAGTCTTCCTTGAGAAGTCAGTTGTCATTTCGATAGGTCTGCCTTCTTATGTTACTTGTTCTTTTTCTCTTGAAGCTTTTAATATTCTTCATTTTTTTTTTTGTAAATTTCCTGTTTGAAATTATGTGAAGGGCATACACACACATTTGGTTATGTGTGTGTGTGTGTGTGTGTGTGTGTGTGTGTGTGTGTGTGTGTGTGTGTGTAAAGGTGTTCTTCAAATTTCTTATATGTTCATGGGCATCTTTTTTCTTTAGGTTGGGAACATTTTCTTTCATGATTTTGTTGAAAATATTTTTGGTCCTTAGAGCTCGGACACTTCATCGCTCATTCATATTATTATTAGGTTAGACCATGGTATACAAGATTTTCTGTATGTTCTGGGTCAGAATTTTTTTTTATTTCACATTTTCTTTGAATGATGTATTGATTTCTAATTTCTTCTATCATAACTTCTTTACCTGAACCTATCATTCTTATTTTACTCCCTACAATTTCCATTTTCAGGATTCCTTCAGTTTGTGTTTTCATCATTGCTTCTATTACTGCTTTTAGGTCTTCAACTGTTTTATCTGTTTAATTCACCTGTTGTACTTTCTTGTGTTTCTTTAAGGTCTTTATTACTATCCTATTTAAAGGCCTCTATCATTCTTGTACTCTAGCTGTGTTAAGATATCCAAGGCACGCTGTAATATGAAAGCTATGCTTTGAATTTGTTATATTTCCCTGGCTTTTGTTGATTGTGTCTTGTCTCATCAGGATATCTCCAACTTCTTGTTTCTATTCTCTGGACCAACAACAGCAGCAGCAATAGGAAAAAGAACCAGAAGGAAGAAACCGTTTTGTACTTTGTCTTTATCATCATCATCATCATCATCATCATCATCATCATCATCATCATCATCTTATTATTATTATTTATTATTATTATTATTATTATTATTATTATTACTTTCTTTTTTCTTTTCTTTCTTTCACTTACCCTTTCTCTTCCTCCTACTCTTGTTCTTCTTATTCCTCTTTCTCTTCTTCCTCCTCTTCCTCTTCCACTTCCTCTTCCTCTTCTTCTTCTTGTTCTTCTTGTTCTTCTTGTTCTTGTTCTTATTATTATTTTCCTCTTTTCCTTCTCTTCCTCCCACTTCTCCTTCTTCTCCTCCTCCTTCTCCTTCTCCTTCTTCTCTCCCTCCTCCTCCTCTTCCTCCTCCTCCTCCTCCTCCTCTTTCTCCTCCTCCTCCTCCCCCCTTTTCTTCTTCTTCTTCTTCTTCTTCTTCTTCTTCTTCTTCTTCTTCTTCTTCTTCTTCTTCTTCTTCTTCTTCTTCTTCTGCTGCTGCTGCTGCTGCGGCTGCTTTCTTCTCTTCCCTCTTTTTCTTCTCCTTCTATTATTTTTTCTCTAAGTACTTTACCTGGCCACTGTCAGGGATCTGGTAATCATATCCTCCAAATTAAACTATTTGTGTCTGAAAGAATCAAGCCTCTGCCAGAGCATCCATGAGGCAAATAGTATATTTTTGTGGATAATTTGAAGCAGCCCTACATCCCACACTTAGGTTTAAAACAACAATAACAAAAAGGTTTATATAACATACTGGGTTTTTTAAGAAACCAAAACTATCACTACAAAATATTTAAAATAATTCAAGAGGATTTTGCTTGAACAGGTGGATATGATATTTTGAGGGCTAAGGCACAATTAACTAATAAGATCATCCTTAAATATGTCTTGATTTTTTGTCTATTTCAAATTTACTTACTTTTTCCAAGCATGTGTTTGATTGTGGGTGAGTGTGTGTGTGTGTGTGTGTGGTGTTTATATGGATGCACATGTCTATAGTTGTATGTACAAATCTATGAGCACAAGCCAAAGGACAATGATAGTTGTTCATCTCAATCAGAGTCTGTCTTGGTCCCTTAAAATTATTACTAACTAAACTTGATGCTCACTTTTTGATTTCTTTTGTTTCTGTTTTGATACTTTGGCCACTAAGCTCCAGGCTTACTCCTGTCATCAGTCATAGTCTCTCATAGAACTAGTAAGGTGAGGACACAGAACTGTACAGCCAGTCACCTTTTGTCTGTGTGATCAAGTTCAGAACTTGAATCTTTCTCCTTGCAAATCAAATATTCTTTCCTAAGAAACCATCATACCAGTCCATAATTCTTGTGCAAATTTATCTTCACAGAGTTTGGACACTCATGATAACTCCTTTTATGACCCCAACATATAATATTCATCTGTGTCAATTAATCACATTTTAAACAGGCAGAAATTAGATATATTTCATTCTCACAAACTGATATGAGAAAAAGATCAGGGCATTAGTGTCCTGAAATTCATTAAGAAGTGTCTCAAATAGAAAAATATGCCATCATATTAATATTTGTACACAGAATCTGTTCCTGGCATAGTACAAATCATCATCAAGAAACCTATAAAAATTGATGAAGACATCTGTCAAAAGATATATAAGTCAACTTATTAAAAAAACTTTGTGACTTGAAATATTAAATGTGATATATTTTAATATTATCTAAGGAAAAATAATGATATATTTACAGATTTTATTGAGCGATATAAGACTGCAAAATAACTTATCATTTTTCAACAAAAATGAAAATTTAACAGATGTTCATTATTTATTTACATCACTGAATATAAATAAAAACGTTCAATTGGCTTCATATTTGTTCAATATATATACATAATTATTTTCAATAACTATAATGAAGTATAAATGATCATTTACAAATTAAATGTTAATCTTTTTCCTGATGATAGGATATTAGCATACAATATGGAATACATTGCACAATGCAATATACTTTCAGCAACATTCTCACAGAAGCAGCAGAATTATGTGGTAATCTACACACATACTACTTATGAGAAGCAAAGTATGCATATTTTGCAACCTTCCATACACACCAGTAGAAATATCTTCTATTTTATATCTTGTAACATTAAATACAATGTTCATTTTGTAAATACGATTTACAAAATGAAGGGCTGGCTGTTAGGGAGAACTATTACTTATATTGCTGTTGACAAATTGAAAATAATTGATTTGGGTAGCAAATGTTTTATTGTTAGTTTTCTCGGAAAAGAGTAAAAATCCTTGCTGTTTTTCCAGTAAAAGATCCTAGAATATGCAATTTTGGATCAAGTTTTTCAAAAATACTTCATAATATTTTTCAAATATATAGGGGATATAAAGCTTTCCCTTCTTAGACCAATCAGAAATAAAGGCATTTTAACATGTATATTTATTATTTCCACTGATACAGAATGACTAACAAAACAATTGAATAATGTTTTTTTTATTTTAAAATCTTTATTTTACAAAACAAAAATAAATGTACAGATTTCAAGCATTTTTTGCATAAAATTATACAATACATTTTTGTCAGTAATTTTTTTTCAGATTTTCAAATAATTTTTACATAAATCTATATGAATAGTCAGTACTTGATCTTTTTAAAGGTTTGACAGTATGCATCGAAAATCCAATAGTTACAATGAGCACAAAGTACATGCAAAACAAAATGTAACATGAAAATAGTCAAAGTTTTCTTGTTGTGTAGAGATTTTTTTGTTTTGTTTTGTTTTCTTTATTTCTTGGACTTCCTACAGTCTGTGAGTAGTTTCTGGGGCAGTGCTAGCCTCGGAGGGTTAGCATCCCACTATCAGTGACTGCATATTATGTCTGTTCTTTTATGACTGGGTTATCTCACTCAGAATGATATTCTCTAGATGCAGCCATTTTCTTAAGAATTTGGATAAGTCATTGTTTCTGGTGGCTGAGTAGTATTCCATTGTGTAAATGTACCACAATTTTTGTATCCATTCATCTTCTGAAGGGCATCTGGGTTCTTTCCAGATTCTGGCTATTATAAATAAAGCTGTTGTGAACATTGTGGTGCATATATCTTTGTTGTGTACTAAGGTGTCTCTGGGGTATATGCCCAGAAGTGGAATATCTGGGTCTTCAGGTAGTATTATGTCCAATTTTCTGAGGTATCACCAGACTGATTTCCAGAGTGATTGTATTAGTTTGCAACCCCACCAACAGTGGAGAAGTGTTCCTCTTTCTCTGCAACCTCGCCAGCATCTGTTGTCATCTGAGTTTTGGATCTTGGCCAATTTGACTGGTATAAGGTGGAATCTCAGGGTTGTTTTGATTTGCATTTCCCTGATGCCTAAGGATGCCGAGCACTTCCTCAGATATTTCTCAGCCATTCAATATTCCTCAACTGAGAACGTTTTGTTTAGTTCTGTACCCCATTTTTTAATAGGGTTATTTGATTCTCTGGTGTCTAGCTTTTTGAGTTCTTTGTATACCTTAGATATTAGGCCTCTATCTGATGTGGAGTAGGTAAAAATCTTTTCCCATTCTGTTGGCTGCCATTTTATTTTCTTGACAATGTCCTTCGCCTTACAGAAACTTTGCAATCTCATTAAGTCCCATTTGTTAATCTTTGACCTTAGAGCTTGAGCCACTGGTGTTTTGTTCAGAAAATTTTCTCCTGTGCCTATATGTTTTAAAGTTTTCCCTATTTTCTCATCTAATAGTTTTAGTGTATCTGGTTTAATGTGGAGATCTTTGATCCACTTACACTTGAGCTTTGTACAAGGATATAAGAAAGGGTCTATTTTCATTCTTTTGCATGCTGAGTGCCAGTTGGACCAGCACCATTTGTTGAATAGGCTGTTTTTTTTCCAAAGAATGTTTACGGCTCCTTTGTCGAAAATCAGGTGACCATATACATGAGGGCTCATTTCTGGATCTCCTATTCTATTCCATTGATCCACATGCCTATTTCTGTACCAGTACCATGCAGTTTTCAGCACAATTGCCTTGTAATATAGCTTGATGTCAAGGATAGTGATTCCCACAGATGTTTTCTTGTTGTTGAGGGTTGATTTCGCTATTCTGGGTCTTTTATTGTTCCATATGAAATTGCACATTGATCTTTCCAATTCCATGAAGAACTGTGATAGAATTTTGATGGCCATCCTACCAAAAGCAATCTACAGATTCAACGCAATTCCCATCAAAATGTGGATCAATGAGCTAGGGAGATCTTTCCATTTTTTTAGATCCTCCTCAATTTCCTTCTTTAGAGGTTTGAAATTCTTGTCGTACAGGTTCTTCACTTACTTAGTTAGAGTCACACCAAGGTATTTCATAGTTTTTGTGACGATTGTGAAGGGTACCTTTTCCCTAATATCTTTCTCCACATGTTTGTTCTTTGAGTACAAGAAGGCTACTGATTTGTTTAAGTTAATTTTCTTTCCAGCAACTTTGCTGAACATGTTTATCAGCTGTAGGTGTTCTCTGGTGGAATTTTTGGAGTCACTCAAGTACACTATCATGTCATCGGCAAAGAGTGATGTTTTTATCTCTTCCTTTCCAATTTGTATCCCCTTGATCTCCTTTTGCTGTCTAATTGCTCCAGCCAGGACTTCCAGTACTACGTTGAATAGGTAGGGGGAGAGTGGGCTGCCTTGTCAAGTCCCTGATTTTAGTGGGATTGCTTCAGTTTCCCACCATTAAGTTTGATGTTGGCTGTTTGTTTGCTGTATATTGCTTTTATTATGTTTAAGTATAGACCTTGGATTCCTATTCTCTCCAGGATTTTAAAATGAAGGGGTGTTGAATTTTATCAAATGTTTTCTTGGCATCTAGTGAGATGACCATGTGGTTTTGTTCTTTGAGTTTGTTTATATGGTGGATTACATTGATAGATTCCGTATATTAAACAATCCCTGCATCCCAGGGATGAAGCCTACTTGGTCATAATGAATGATCGTTTTGATGTGTTCTTGGATTTGGTTTGCAAGTATTTTTTTGAGTATTTTTGCATCAATGTTCATACGTGAGATTGGTCTGAAGTTCTCTTTCCTTGTAGGGTCTTTGTGTGGCTTAGGTACGAGGCTTATTGTAGCCTCAAAAAATGTGTTGGGTAATATTCCATCTGATTCTATCTTTTGGAATAGTTTGGCAAATATTGGTGTTATATCCCCAATAAATGTCTGATAAAATTCTGCACTGAACCCGTCTGGACCTGGGCTTTTTTTGGTTGGGAGTCTTTTGATGACTTCTTCTATTTCTTTAGGTGTTATAGGGTTATGTAGATGGTTTACTTGGTCCTGGTTAAACTTTGGGACCTTGTATCTGTCTAGGAATTAGTCCATTTCCTCCAGATTTTCCAATTTTGTGGAGTATAAGTTTTTGTATTAAAATCTGATGATTTCTTGAATTTCCTCATTTTCAGTTCTTATGTCCTCACTTTCCTTTCTGATTTTGTTAATTTGTTTACTCTCTCTCTGCCCTCTAGTTAGTCTGGCTAGGGGTTTATCAATCTTTTTGATTTTCTCAAAAAACCATCTCTTGGTTTTGTTGATTTTTTCAATGGTTCTTTTTGATTCTATTTGGGCTATTTCTGCCCTAATTTTGATTATTTCTTGCTGTCTACTCTTCTTGGGTATATCTGCTTCCTTTTGTTCTAGGGCTTTTAGCTGTGCTGTCAGGTTGCTGATGTGAGCTCTCTCCAGTTTCTTTTTGGAAGCACTTAGGGCTATGAGTTTTCCTCTCAGTACTGCTTTCATTGCATCCCATAGGTTTGGGTATGTTGTGTTTTGGTTTTCGTTGAATTCTAGAAAATCCTTAATTTATTTTTATTTCTTCTTTGACCCCGCTATCATTTAACAGAGCATTGTTTAGTTCCCTTGTGTATGTGGGCTTTTTGTTGTCTTTGTTGTTGTTAAAACCAGCCGTAGACCATGGTGATCTGAAAGGATGCATAAGAGTATTTCAATCTTCTTATATCGATAGAGGCTCGTTCTGTGTCCAATTAGGTGGTCAATTTTCAAGAAGGTACCATGGGGTGCTGAGAAGAAGGTGTATTCTGTAACTTTAGGATGATATGTTCTGTATATATCTATTAATTCTAGTTGGTTCAAAGTCTCTGCTTGCTTTGCAGTGTCCTTGTTCAGTTTCTGTTTCCCTGATCTGTCCATTGGTGAGAGTGGGGTATTAACGTCTCCCACTATTATTGTGTGGGCTAAAATGTATTTTTTGAGCTTTAGTAGGGTTTCTTTTATGAATGTGGGTGCTTTTTTATTTGGAGCATATCTTTTTTTAACCTCACAGTTTGTGGGTTCCTTCTATTATGCCTCAGTAGGAAGCTGCAGGAATGTGAAGCACTGTTCTTACTGAGAGTTCATTTAGGAAGATTGAAAGGAATACCAGCATTCAAATACCTTTTTTATCTCTATTGATTCTAAAACAGTAACCTACAGAGTTGTTCTACACATCTAAAGTAAGTCTTCCCACTTCAATTAATCCAGTTTACAGTTTCTTTCAGAGACTTTCCCAGGAGTATTTCCTGGGTGACTCTAGGTCCTAAGTAGTTGATAATCAACATTAATCATACAGGTTCCTGTGAGCCAAGCATTTGCATATATAGGAACAGAAAGGCCTGAAATACTTTACAGCCTTTTTCTAGAGTAACACTGAGGTGCTGGTGAGATAAAAGAAAAGGTACCTCCTATCACAAATGGCAACCTAATTTTGTCATGTGTTATCTGTTCTCTGCTCATATGTGATGGCATACACACATCCCTTATGAAGGAACACACAGATAACTTTTAAAACGTAATAATTTCTGTGGATGATGCACACAGTGATTCTCTATAGGAGAGAACTGGATTTCCTCCTTCCAGTGATGGTCAGTTGCAAACATTTTCTTGGTTAGAAGTTGTCTTCACATTAATAGCCTGATCTCAGTACTTGGATTTTGTCTGATCCATATCTTGCAGCCTTGCGTATACTGTCACTGTCTTGTGAGTTTATATATGTAATAGTCCTGTTATTACCAACTTGTTTCCATGACATTCTCCACCCACTTTTGTCTCAAACAATCTTTTTATCTTCTCACCCACAGAGATTCTTGAGCTTTGGGAGAATTGTTTGTCCAAGATCATATTTAGGGATAAGTTCCCCAAGGTCTCTCACTCACTCCCTTTTGCTTAGTTCCATTTCACAGAGTTAATTATCATTTAAAGTCACGAGCTTCTCCAGGGAGGACTGATGAGTATGACAACATGACATTGTGAGTCAGTCAATTGCTATGTTCATTTAACAGAGTAACATCATCAGGTTTCCCCTATAGAATTTCTAGATCACAGAAACAATGTCAAGTATTTGTTCCATGTGTTTCATTTCATAGAATGGATCTTTAATCCAATAAAAAATGCTGTGATACTCCCATATTTGGACCATTATAACACTAGGATATACTGCAAAAAGACTGCTGTTGTGAGTCCCAAAGTCTGTGATCCTGTGGACTGGTTTTCTTTTCTCATAGTGTTAAAAATACTCTAGCAGGAATGATGCTTCTAGCTGAGAAATATTCTATTGTGTAAATGTAAAATATCTTAATCATAGAGGCATTAGTTGATAGACATGTAGACTCTTTTTCAGTCTCTGCTTATTATAAACACAGCAACAGATGTCTATACATATATGCCTGGGTCTGCAGTTCTGTTTTGAAATCTCAGTTTTATATCACTATCACACTATTTTATTTTTATCACTTTATATTTGCAATAAAACTTAAAATCTTGGGTAGTGATACTTTCTTTTTTCTCATTTTTTATTGGTTATTCTATGTATTTACATTTCAGATGTTATCCCTTTCTCCCAAACCCATTCTCCTCCCCCTTCCATTGCTTTCATAAAGATGCTTCCTCTCCCAACCCCTTTTTCCCACCTGAGTACATTGGCATTCCTCTACACTGAGAAAATGTGCTTTTGCTGGACCAAAGGCCTCTCTTCTGATCGATGCCATAGAATGATATACTCTGCTGTATATTTACCTGGAGCCATAGGTTTCTCCATAACAACTCATTGGCTTGTGTTTTAGTCCCTGGGAGCTCTGTTGGGTTTGGTTAGTTGATAGTTTTGTTCTTCCCATAATGTTGCAGAACCTTTCAGGTCCTTCAGTCCTTTTTCTGTCTCATTCATTGGGATCCTCCTCTTCAGTCTGGTGGTTATCTGCAAGCATCCTTTTCTGTATCAGTATGGTTCTAGCAGAGCCTCTGAGGAGGCATCCATATCATGTTCCTGCCAGGAAGCACTACTTGGCATCAGCAATAGTGTTTGGGTTTAGTGGTTGTATATGGGGTGGACCCGCTGGTGAGACAGTCTCTGAATGATTTTTTTTCAATCCATTTTCCTCTATTAGTCCCTCTATTTTTCTCCATTGAGAGTTTTTGTTCTCCCTTCCAAGAGGGACTGAGGCATCCAGCTTCTGGCATTCCTTCTATTTGAGCTTCATAAGTTCTGTGAATTGTTTCTTTGGCATTCAAACATTTTGGGTTAGTATCTGCTTATCAGTGAATACATACCATGTATTTTGTTTTCTGACTGGGTTACTTTATTTAGGATGATGGCTTCTATTTCCTTCCATTTGCCTAGGAATCTCATGAAGTCATTGTTTCTAATAGCCGAGTTGTACTCCATTGTGTATATGTACCACAATTTCTGTATCCAATTTTTGAGTCATCTTTCTATCCCAGTAGTAATACTTTCATCAGCACTTTTCATTCACAGATTCCTGGTGGCTACCAGGGATGTGTTATCTTTTGAAGGACACTTGTTAAATGTTTTTAATTATTTGAACTAGATCTACTGAGAACTTTTTTAGTTCTGTATTTTTAAATTGGGTTATTCGGTTTTGCTTTAATTATCAGAAAACGTTTTGTCTTTAAAAATATTATGGGTTTCTGTGGGTGGGTTAATGTCTCCTCACATGGGTTGGGCAAGGATCAAATGACAGATGATGTTCAAGATGCTATATTTTATTATTATTATAAGATTACATTTTGTGGGCTGGAGAGATGGCTCATCCAATAAAGTGTCTGTTGCCCAGGAATGAGGAATCAATTCCATTCCCTGCATCCACAGAGAAACTAAGGATGTTAATGCACATCCAAGCATTGATAGAATCTGTGGACCACTCAGCTTGCTGGCCAATCAACATATTGATAGTACCTATTGGTTATCAGAAAATCTACCATCTATAATCCTCACCTGCCAGATGTTTGAAGCCTCCTTTGCCCCTTTTTTATTTCCTCCACACCACTGTCTGCTCATCCCTTCATAATACCTACCAACAACTCTCATTTCAGGTGCTACCATGAAATTTTGTGTTTTATTTTGAATTCTGTAGTTAAATGTCTTGTTTTTGTTTTTTTAACTGTACCTGAGCAACCTACATACAGTAGACTAATCTCAGAATTTTACTTCGTTGTTTGATAGGTTTTGTTTGTTTTTTTGTTGTTTGGTTTTTGAGTTTTTGTTTTGTTTGTTTTGAGAAAGTGTCATATTACACAGGTCATCATCAAACTTGCTGTATATCCAAGGCTGGTCTGGAACTCTTGATCCTCCTGCTTTTGGATTTCAACTCAGGGATTACAGAACTGCACTATTATACTTATCTCAGAGATTGTCCCTATCTACCAGATACTGTGTGCTGCCTGGTTGGTGGCTCAGTGTTGGAAAGATCTCAGGAGTCTGGGTTTGTTGAGACTGTTGGTCTTCCTATGGGATTGGCCTCCTCAGCTTCTTCCAGACTTTCCCTAATTCAGCTACAGGAACCTCCAACGTCAGTATAATCCTTCGGTGTAAATATCTGTGTCTGTCTCAGTCAGCTGCTTGTTGGGCCTTTTCGAGGGCAGCCATGTTAAGTTGCTGTCTGTAAACTCAGCATAGCATCAGTAATACTGCCAGGCCTTGGAGCATCTTCTTGAGATAGATGAAAATTTGTGTCCAGTATCTGGACCTTCCTCAGTTGCTTCTCCATCTTTGTCTCTACACTTGGTCAGAGACAAAATTGAGGCAACCATACTCTTCCACTTAATGCCCTGTCTTTCTAATGGAGGTGAACACTACAAATTTACTCTCCCCACTGTTGGTCATTTAATCTAAAATCTAATCCAAAATTTACCTTGCCTATGAGAAGCACAGGGATAAAGATGAAGCAGAGATTGAAAGAATTACAAACAAATTTGAAAACCATCTTGAGAATGGCCTAACTTGAAAACCATTCCATGTAAGAGAGCCAACCAATGACACACTTCAAGATAATCTGCTATGCTTGCAGACAAGAGCCTATCATAGCTGTCTACAGAAAGGTTTCATTCAGTGGATGGAAACAGATGCAGTGACCCACAGCTGAACATCAGGCAGAATTCAGAAAGTGGGGGATAGGACTGAACAAGCTGTAGGGGATCAAGGACATCATAAGAAGTCTTATAGAGCCAACTAACCTGGTACCATGGGATCCACGAAGACTAAAACAACAACCAAAAAACATAAAAAGGCTGGACTTAGGCACTCTACACATTTGTAGCAGATGTTATTTTGGTCTTCATGTGGGTTGTATTACCTAACAATTGAAGAATGAGCTGTCTCTGACTATGTTGCCTCCAATTAGATCTCTTACACTAGCTGAACTGTCAGGTTGGATCTAGTGGGAGAGGACATGCTTATTTCTGCTGTGACAGGATGTCCCAAGGTGTGACAGTACCAAAGAGGGGGAATCCCCTTCTCTGAGAAGAAAGGAAGAGGGCAATGGGGTAAAGGATTTGTAAGTATGGGACTGGGAGTAGTAGATGGTAGGGGTGCAATCTGAATGTAAAGGGAATATATAACTAAATTAATGAAAACTATATGGAGCTGAATTTATAGGTTTTGTTTGCTTTTACTTTCTGTGAAGTACATAGAAATTTTGTATTGCAATTTCTGATGGGAATTACATTAAATCTATAGATTTATTTTGGTAAGATGGCTAATTATACAATATAAATCTTGCTTATTTAGGAGCATGGGAGATCTTGCAATCCTATGATATAGCCTTTAAATTCTTTCTCCACTGAGGATTTATAATACAATTATTTGAATTTATTGTTACCCCAAGGTATTTTTGACACTATATGAGAGATATTATTACTGTGGTTTATTTCTTAATGTTTTATCTTCGTATATAGAAAAGCTTTAATTTTTGCATTTTTTGCCTTGAAAATATTTAAAAATTAAATATATTTATCAGCTGCATGAAGTCCCATGTAGAAATTTTAGGTTCACCTGTGCCTACTATATCATCTTCAAATGAAGATACTTTGACTTGTTTTTTTCCTGTTTTTAATTCCCTTTGTCTCTTTAAGTTGGGTTATTGCTCTAGCTCAGACTATATTGAATAGGTATGGAGAGGCAACAAAACCTTTCTTTTTCTGGATTTAGTGGAATTGACTTCAGTCCCTCCATTTAAGCTGATGTTGGCCAAGGGCTTTCTTAAACAGCTTTTATTATGTGACAGTGTGTATCTTTTATACCTAGTCTCTTAAGTACTTTTAGTATGAAGGAGAATTGTATTTTGTCAAAGGTATTTTGAGTATCTAATTAAATAATTACTGTAATCACTTTTTCTTTCTTTCTTGAGATGCCATGACTCAGGCAACTATAAAAGAAAGTATTTATTTTAGTCTTTTTTATATAAATTAAACAACTTTATTTAACAAAAACAAAGATAAATGTACAAATTTTAAGCATTTTTGCATAAAAGTATATGAATACATTTTTGTCAGTACTTGATGTTTTTAAAGGTTTGATGGTATGCATTAAAATCTTACCAGTTACAATGAGCATAAAGCACATGTAAAACAAGATGTAACATGGAAATAGTCAAAGTTTTCTTGGTGTGTAAAGATTAAGCATAATGGTTTTAATTTTCCTTTTTTTTTTTTTTTTGGCCTTTATTTTTTCTTGAACTACATATAGTCTGTGATGTCCAAAGCTTTCTTGGATTAGTATCCAATTATCAGTGACTGCATATTTTGTCTGTTCTTTTGTGACTGGGTTGCGTCACTCAGGATGATATTCGCTAGGTGCATCCATTTTTTTAAGAATTTTATAAAGTCATTAGTCTTTATTATAGTTTCCATGGGTGATTCTAAGATTGTCATGGAGGGATTATGGCAACAGGAAGATAAGCTTATCACTGGAACAATATATGAAAGCTTTAAGCTGATACAAAAGCAGAAGTCAAAAGAGAAACTCAGTAGGCTTTGGAAACTTCAAGGCCTTCTCCAGTGAAACACCTATGACAAAGCTGTAACCCCTAAATCTTACAAAGCATTTCACCATCTATGACTTTATACTATAATATAGGTGTTTATGTTAGTCATTATTTTTCAAACCACCATATAATCAGGTTGTTTTTGGTTGGTTTTTTTTTTTCTGTTTATATAGTGAAGGAAAAAATTAAGTATGACAATTCATTTAAACTAGTAAATGAAACTTTAAAATATATAACAAATTTTAGGTTGGTGGCCTGCAAATGCAGTCAGATATACACATATATTCTGTACTGGAGTTAAATATTTGAGTGTCTTGCCTGTTGATACTTTTTTTCTAATGTTGAAGGAGAAATTAAGGACTTTATATGATATATATGTGATATAAGTCGAGGATTTTTTTGCATTGAAGAAAGGCCCAAATTATATGGGGGATTAAACATAAAGTTTTGGGATTATCAGTATAATTACTGTATTTGTCACCATGGTATATGTGATAGAATGGACCTGACTAGTAAGGCTTTTCTCAGTGGTCTTTTGTAACATTATTAGCTAAGAAAACATGTTTTTACTCTTGAATGCTAATACATACTCCTTTCAATAATAAAATGTCAAGGTTTGATAAGAAGTATACTTATGACTTTTGCATGAATAATTAGGACTTGTAATGAAATTATTCTGAATCTTAAAACAACACAAGAATTTGCCTAGCCACATCTTCAAAGGAAGGCAATAGTTTATAAAGAGATCAAACTATTCCAAGTTTTTCTGTAATAGCCAATAGTTTTGTGTGGTAGAGAAAATTTTAGTCATTGTGACAACCCAGAGTCAGGTTGAAGTCCATACAATTCCATACCATGGTTGAATATTTGTTTAACACTTCTGAAAAATTGCATTTATTCTTGGTTATGTTTGTTTTAGGGATTTATTCACAGCAATAAGAAAAGTAACTTTTGGCCAACTAAATTTAAACACTTATTTATTTTTCTTTTTAGTACACTAATTTGTGTTTAATGGTTTGAAACTATACTGATTCTGAATTATTTTTTAAAAATTAAATATTTTAACTAATTCTTTAAGATAATCATATATGTATACAATATAGTGATATTTAATGATTTATACATAATCTCTCTTATCTCAGGTTTGCAATATATGAGATTTGAACTTGAAACACTCTTTCATTAGGAATATTTTTCCTCAGGAAGGACTATATTCAAATATCAAATTGATATTGACAATTATATTGTCAGTCTAACTTTTTCATATTGAAGATCACTTTTATATTTTACTTACCAGTATCAAAATTTAAGTCTATTATTCCCTATAGTGTTTTATAATGTACTATGAACTAAAAGCTACCCAATATGTATGTCTCTCTTTTCAGGATATAGAGAAAATATTTAAGGTATAGAAATAATTAAATAAAATAGCCAATAAAATAATAAATGTAAATGTGTGTGAGACAAAACAAATGATAAAAATAAGCCTATTTTTTTTTTTTTTAGAAATGTGTTTATGCCTTACTCTTGTAAGAGGGGTCACATTTTGTTACTAAGAGGGAAGAAGTCTTGGTAAGCCCCTAGTCTCTCATGAATTACCTAAAAGATAATTGGAGCAATAAGGTTTACCAGAATAATAGATTATTGATTTTTATTGTTGTTTTAAAATGAACTGTGGGGCTCATAGAGGCTGAGCAACTGCGATTGGGAACAGAAAATTAGAACTTCTGTTTCCACCCGGAGGCGACTTCCGGATGCAGAGCAGAGCCTGGCCCACCTGCCACCCAGAACGGCGGCTCATAGAGGCTGAGCAACTGGTGAGTGGGAGACCTAGACAGCAGGGGAGCAGAGAGATCTCTGCGGAGTGCACACGGAAAGTGCACACCCTAAATTTCCCTGCCCTACCTTGCCCGATCCAGCGATTGGGAACAGAAAATTAGAACTTCTGTTTCCACCCAGAGGTGACTTCCGGACGCAGAGCAGAGCTTTGGCCAATCTGCCACCCAGAACGGTGGCTCATAGAGGCTGAGCAACTGCGACTGGTAACAGAAAATTAGAACTTCTGTTTCCAACCGGAGGCGACCTCAGGACGCAGAGCAGAGCCTGGCCCATCTGCCACCCGGAATGGAGGCTCATAGAGGCTGAGCAACTGGTGGGTGGGAGACCTGGACTGCCAGGAGCAGAGAGATCTCTGAACAGTATACATGGAAAGTGCACCCCCTGCCTTGCCATGCCCTGCCTTGCCTGATCCAGCAAACAAAAACAGAACGTTGGAACTTCTGCTCACACCCGACAACTCTGAGGTATAGAACAGGGCTCGACCCATCTGACACCTGGACAAGTGGAGAACCAGTGACACAGATCAGAGACAAGGGAAAGACCAAAACATATCACTGAAGACAAAATGGCAAAAGGAAAGAGAAAGAGTATATACCAAGGAAACGAAGACAGTCTAGCAACGCCAGAACCCAGCTCTCCCATAACAGCAAACATCAGAATTCCAAACACTCCAGAAAAAGAAGACACAGACCTGATATCATACCTCAAGACCCTGATAGTGTTACTTAAACAAGAAAGGGAGGAAAAGCAAAAAGATTCAGAAGCTTTTAAAGAAGAAACAAGAAAAACACTCAAAGAACTCACAGAACTAGAGGAAAACAGAACCAAAGAAATAAAGGAATGGAAGAGGGAAATTAAAACAGAAATTGACACAATAAAGAAAATGCTAAAAGAAATAATCCTAGAGTCAGAATACCAAAAAAAGAAATCAGGAGTCACAGAAGCAAGCATTTCCAATAGATTACAAGTGATCGAAGAGAGAATCTCTGGGGAAGAAGACAACATTGCAAACATAGACAAAACATCCAGAGAAGATGCAAAAAACAAAAAGTTCCTAACCCAAAATGTCCAGGAAATTCAAGACACAATGAGCAGACCGAACCTAAGGATAACAGGAATAGATGAGGGAAAAGAGTATGAACTAAGAGGAACAGTAAATATCTTCAACAAAATCATAGAAGAAAACTTCCCTACCCTCAAGAATGAGATGACCACGAGCATAAAAGAAGCCTTCAGAATTCCAAATAAATTGGACCAGAAAAGAAATACCTCCCAACACATAATAGTAAAAACATCAAGTGCCCAAAGTAAAGAAAGAATACTAAAAGCAGTAAGGGAAAAATGTAACGTAACATATAAAGGCAGACCAATCAGACTCACACCCGATTTCTCAACAGAGACTATGAAAGCTAGAAGAGCCTGGACAGACGTAATGCACTCCTTAAGAGAGCACAAGTGCCAGCCCAAGCTGCTATACCCAGCAAAACTATCAATCACCATCGATGGAGAGACGAACATATTTCAAGACAAATCAAAATTCACACAATATCTGACCACAAACGCAGCACTACAACGAATTATAGGTGGAAAACATAATACAATGAGGTAAAATATAGCCTAGTAAAAACAAGAAAACTCCTAAACAAGAAAACTGAAAGAAGAAAAAAACACAGACACAACTCAACCCAAAAAAGCAATAATGGCAAAAAACAGAAACAACTATTCCTTGATATCTATTAACATAAATGGACACAACTCCCCAATAAAGAGACATAGGCTATCAGACTGGATACATAAACAAAATCCAGCTTTTTGCTGCATACAGGGAACTCATCTCAGAGACAGAGACAGACACTATCTCAGAGTAAAAGGGTTGGAAAAAACTTCCAAGCAAACAGCTCCAAGAAGCAAGCTGGAGTGGCTATTCTAATATTGAATAAAGTAAATTTCCAACCAAAAGTTATCAAAAACATAAGGAAGGACACTTTTTACTCATTTCTGAGGAAATCTGTCAGGAGGAACTCTCAATCCTTAACATATATGCTCCAAATAAAAAATCACACACATTCATAAAAGAAACCCTACTAAAGCTCAAAAAATACATTTCACCCCACACAATAATAGTGGGAGACTTTAATACCCCACTCTCACCAGTGGACAGATCCGGGAAACAGAAACTGAACAAGGACACTGCAAAACTAGCAGAGACTTTGAACCAACTAGAATTAATAGATATATACAGAACATATCATCCTAAAGTGAAAGAATACACCTTCTTCTCAGCACCCCATGGCACCTTCTCGAAAATTGACCACATAATTAGACACAGAACAAGCCTCCATCGATATAAGAAGACTGAAATACTCCCATGCATCCTCTCAGATCACCATGGTCAACGGCTGGTCTTTAACAACAACAAAGACAACAAAAAGCCCACATACACATGGAAACTAAACAATGCTCTGTTAAAGGATAGCAGGGTCAAAGAAGAAATAAAGAAAGAAATACAGGATTTTCTAGAATTCAACGAAAATGAAAACACAACATACCCAAACCTATGGGATGCAATGAAAGCAGTATTGAGAGGAAAACTCATAGCCCTATGTGCTTCCAAATAGAAACTGGGAAGAGCTGACATCAGCAACCCGACAGCACAACTAAAAGCCCTAGAACAAAAGGAAGCAGATATACCCAAAAAGAGTAGACGGCAAGAAATAATCAAAATTAGGGCAGAAATAGACCAAATAGAAACAAAAAGAACCATTGAAAAAATCAACAAAACAAAGAGTTGGTTCTTTGAGAAAATCAACAAGATTGATAAACCCCTAGCCAGACTAACTAGAGGTCAAAGAGAGAGTAAACAAATTAACAAAATCAGAAAGGAAAGTGGGGACATAACAACTGAAAATGAGGAAATTCAAGAAATCATCAGATCCTACTACAAAAACTTATACTCCACAAAATTGGAAAATCTGGAGGAAATGGATGTTTTCCTAGACAGATAAAATGTCCCAAAGTTAAACCAGGACCAAGTAAATCATCTAAATAACCCTATAACACCTAAAGAAATAGAAGAAGTCATCAAAAGCCTCCCAATCAAAAAAAGCCCAGGACCAGACAGGTTCAGTGCAGAATTTTATCAGACAATTATTGGGATATAACAACAATACTCGCCAAACTATTCCAAAAAGTAGAATCAGATGGAATATTACCCAACTCATTTTTTGAGGCTACAATAACCCTCGTACCTAAACCACACAAAGACCCTACAAGGAAAGAGAACTTCAGACCAATCCCACTTATGAACATTGATGCAAAAATACTCAACAAAATCCTTGCAAACCGAATCCAAGAACACATCAAAACAATCATTCATCATGACCAAGTAGGCTTCATCTCTGGGATGCAGAGATGGTTTAACATAAGGAAATCCATCAACGTAATCCACCATATAAACAAACTCAAAGACCAAAATCACATGGTCATCTCACTAGACGCTGAGAAAGCATTCGACAAAATCCAACACCTCTTCATGTTAAAAGTCCTGGAAAGAACAGAAATCCAAGGCCCATACTTAAACATAATAAAAGCAATATACAGCAAACCAACAGCCAACATCAAACTTAATGGCGATAAACTTGAAGCAATCCCACTAAAATCAAGGACTTGACAAGGCTGCCCACTCTCCCCCTACCTATTCAACATAGTACTGGAAGTCCTGGCTAAAGCAATCAGACAGCAAAAGGAGATCAAGGGGATACAAATCGGAAAGGAAGAGATAAAAACATCACTCTTTGCCGATGACATGATAGTGTACCTGAGTGACCCCAAAAATTCCACCAGAGAACTCCTACAGCTGATAAAGAAGTTCAGCAAAGTGGCCGGATACAAAATTAACTCAAACAAATCAGTAGCCTTCCTGTACTCAAAGGACAAACATGTGGAGAAAGAAATTAGGGAAAAGGTACCCTTCACAATCGTTACAAAAACTATGAAATACCTTGGTGTGACTCTAACTAAGCAAGTGAAGGACCTGTATGACAAGAACTTCAAACCTCTAAAGAAAGAAATTGAGGAGGATCTCAGAAAATGGAAAGATCTCCCATGCTCATGGATTGGAAAGATCAACATCTTAAAAATGGTCATTCTACCAAAAGCAATCTACAGATTCAATGCAATCCCCACCAAAATTCCAACCCAGTTCTTCATGGAATTGGAAAGATCAATGTGCAATTTCATATGGAATAACAAAAGACCTAGAATAGCGAAATCCATCCTCAACAACAAAAATAAACATCTGCGGGAATCACTATCTCTGACCTCAAGCTATATTACAAGGCAATTGTGCTGAAAACTGCATGGTACTGGTACAGAAATAGGCATGTGGATCAATGGAATAAAATAGAAGATCTAGAAATGAGCCCGCATGTATATGGTCACCTGATTTTTGAAAAAGGAGCAGTAAACATTCAATGGAAAAATGACAGCCTATTCAACAAATGGTGCTGGTTTAACTGGCACTCAGCATGCAAAAGAATGAAAATAGACCTGTTCTTATCTCCTTGTACACAGCTCAAGTGTAAGTGGATCAAAGATCTCCACATTAAACCAGATACACTGAAACTTTTAGATGAGAAAGTAGGGAAAACCTTAGAACACATAGGTACAGGAGAAAATATCCTGAACAAAACACCAATGGCTCAAGCTCTAAGGTCAAAGATTAACAAATGGGACTTAATGAGATTGCAAAGTTTCTGTAAGGCTAAAGACATTGTCAAGAAAAGAAAATGGCAACCAACATAATGGGAAAAGATCTTTACCAACACCACATCAGATAGAGGCCTAATATCCAAGGTGTACAAGGAACTTAAAAAGCTAGACACCAGAGAATCAAATAACCCTATTAAAAAATGGGGTACAGAGCTAAACAAAACGTTTTCAGTTGAGGAACACCGAATGGCTGAGAAACACCTGAGGAAGTGCTCGACATCCTTAGGCATCAGGGAAATGCAAATCAAAACAACCCTGAGATTCCACCTTACACCAGTCAGATTGGTCAAGATCCAAAACTCAGATGACAGCAGATGCTGGAGAGGCTGCAGAGAAAGAGGAACACTTCTCCACTGTTGGTGGGGTTGCAAGCTAATACAAGCACTCTGGAAATCTGTCTGGCGATACCTCAGAAAATTGGATATCGTACTACCTGAAGACCCAGCTATTCCACTTCTGGGCATATACCCCAGAGACACTTTAATACACAACAAAGATATATGCACCACAATGTTCTTAGCTGCTCTATTTATAATAGCTAGAACCTGGAAGGAACCCAGATGTCCTTCAGAAGATGAATGGATATAAAAATTGTGGTACATATACACAATGGAATACTACTCAGCCACCAGAAACAATGACTTAAACAAATTCTTAAGAAAATGGCTGCATCTAGAGAATATCATCCTCAGTGAGATAACCCAGTCACAAAAGAACAGACATAATATGCAGTCACTTATAGTGGGATGCTAACCCCAGAGGCTTGCACCCCCCTCCAGAAACAACTCACAGACTGTATGAAGTCCAAGAAATAAACAAAACAAAACAAAAAAATTCACAAAACAAGAAATCTTTAACTATTTCCATGTTACCTTTTGTTTTACATGTACTTTAGCTCATTGTAACTATTAAGTTTTCAAGGCATACAACCAAACCTTGAAAAAAATCAAGTACTGACTCTAAAATATATTCATATAGTTTTATATAAAAATTATATTAAAATCTGAAAAAAGTATGGACAAAAATGTATAATTTTAAGCAAATAATGTTTAAAATCTGTACATTTATCTTTGTTTAGTAAAATAAAGTTGTTTAAAAAAATGAACTCTGGTAGTGTGAGTAAGAATGGCACTGATAGGATTATATATTTTAATATCTGGTTTTGGGAAGTCGTGCTACATTACAGGGCTTAGTAGCTATGATCTTTTTTGAGGTAGTGTTTCACTGTGGATAGTGTTTGAGATTTCACGGGCTCCAGCCAGGACCAGTGGCTCTCTCCTCCTGCTGCCTGTAGATCAGAAAGTAGAACTCTCAGATGTGTTTCCACCACCATCTCTGCTTTTGTGCTACCATGTTGCCTGCTAGATGACAATAAACTAAACTTCTTAACACAAGCAAGGTCTAATTAAATGTTTTCATTTTATGCATTGATGCAGTCACTGTGCCTTTTCAAAATAGAAAACTGTTCAAGATAGGAACCTCTTCTTAGAACATGATATACTATACTTTTATATTGGGCTTAAACCTTGGATCAGCAAACAATACAGTCTTCAGGGTTTTGTTGTAAACTATAGAAATTTAGAAGAACCCCATAGGGAACAGCTGAAAAATAACTTTATATTCTATGTATATGAAGCTGCTGTACTTACAAAAATAAGAATGAAATATACAACATCAGGTTGTATGTTAGTAGGAATAATATAGTTTGATTATTTCACAAGTGAAAGGCAAGAGATATCTTTTCAATTATATTCTTGAAATTCTAAAATTATGTGACTTCATATGTTGAGGTTTTCAACTGAATGAACCAATGTTATTAAATGAATCCAGGTGGTGGTAGAGTTTTCTTCTATCATCCTGGTAATTGGCTTTAGTCTTCTTCTGTTCTTAAAATTTTCCAGTTCTGCCCTAATAATTTTGGCAATATGTGTGTAAAATTTAGTGACTAAATTGCTTTGGCAGTGTAAGCAGAAATCTCCTTTCAGCATTCCAAAATATGTTAGATGTGACAAACCAAGAAACCACAATAACTAAAAAGATTTATGAGATTTAAATTTATGAGAAATAAAACAAATCAACATGCATATGCTACAATGAGCTTTCTGTAAGTTTGAGGTAGATAGTTTCACTTAAAATTACATTTTGGGTTTTGATACTATATACTTAAAACTTTCCTTGATTTAGGTACTAGGTCTAATAATCATTATTTTCGTTATCATCAAGTAAAATAAGAAATTCATGGCAAATTGGTGGTTTGCTGCATTTCTAAATGTTGATATTTCTGAATGCTTACCTTGCTTATCTTATTTACAATTATTCTAGTTAGTTATTATTTTTTATTATTAGTTTCTATTTAAATGTTTACTGACTTGCATTCGTACTTTGGCTCTAGGTAAACTTGAATATATTGGTTGATATGCTACTCAACCATATATTTGTATGAACTCATAAGTGTGTTATCTCTCCTACTATTCAATAGTACAATTTTTGGTACTTTTGAGTTGCTAGATTCATGTAAATTTTTAAACCTCCAAATGTTGCAGAGTTATTAGAGCTTGATATTGTTCATGTAGCATACTTTTTATCTCCATCAACCCAGTCATAGAAATATAATAAATGATATATCTACTACTTCGTTTTACAGAGTAACTGTTAAGGTGAATATAAATGTCTATGTTTATCACTTGATTTATTCATGTGAGAGCTTTAGAGCCATTTAACAACATTAGCATTGTTATCTCATAATGTTTAAAGACAGTTACATTACGGAGTACTAAGAAATCTGAGATGTTGTCTCAAAATGGTTATATACAGTACATTTTCATTGATCTATCAAAAAACTTTCCAATTATGGTGGTTAGTGTTGACTAAAATTTATAAAGAATCTGGGCTCAGCTGGGAAATAAGCCTCTAGGCATATCTATGTATACTATCTTTGATATATTATTTAATGTGGGCAAAACATCCATTTTGTGGGTAGAACAATTCCCTGGACAAAGGACCTAAGAATGTACAACATGAAGAAAGAGTACTTTGAACCAAAGTGTATTAGTTACTCTGTTTCTTTATAACAGACAGAAGGTGATTACATCTCTAATGTTCCTGCTCATGTAACTTCTCTATAAAAATAGACTGGAACTAGAACTGTGAGTCTAAATCACCATTTTCCGCTCTCAAAGTCTTTTGGAATTTTGTCTGCATATTTTATCAAAGTTACTAGTAATTTACAAAAATACCTTAACCAGTAGATTTTGAATTATTTCAAAATATAAGATTGATTCAATAAACAATATAAATAACCTTAAAAGCCATTGCCAAGGAATATTATTTATAGTAATTACAGAAAAATACTTTTCAGCTTTTAACATTTTATTTTAAAATGTCATTTATGGAACTACAAATAAAGGAATATTCCACACACAAACAGAATGGACTAAATAGTCAATAAATCAGATGTGAAAAATTAAATATTATGGTGAAAGATTGATAGTTTCACTTGTGTTAGTACTGACAATGATGATTTTGTTTTCCAGTTTCTACTTATTACTAAAATTAACAACATAATAATAAAAGTACATAAAGTGTTTAGCATTAGAAGAACTCGGTGTTGAGAACTTCATTGTAATTGTTGTATTTTTAGTTTTCTGGGTAAAGATTATTCGATATTTGCCACTTAAAACTGATCCATACTGGAAAGAAGATATTTCCAGACATCATTATGATAATTTAATCTGATGATCTGAGAGGGTATCAGGGGGATTGCTAACTCTAAGAAGGGAGAAACTTGGACATTGTAAGTATATAGCAGAGTGCACGGGATAATACAGGAAGAGTACAGTGGAAAGGAGAAGATGGCCTTTACCAACCTAGAAAATAAAGCTAGCCTAGATCACTTCCTTTTAGCTCACAGAGTAAACCACGGCTTGTTTCCCAGTTTATAGAAATTTGAGTAAAAACTTTTCCTGCTCTTGCCACAACATATGCAGCATGACAGACTATAATAACAGCCGTAGGAAAAAAAATTGCTAAGTGTTGTTTATATATTGGGTATTTGCTTCCATGTGACATTAAAATATTATAAATTATATAAATGCATATGATATTGTACAAGGATTAATACAGATCAATGACTGAATAAAAAATAGTATGTAGTCAAAAATCAAACACTTATAATGACTCAAATGTAAATATTTATGTTTGTCTCCTGAGTATAAATTATTATTTCGAAAACTCTTATAAGATGCAAATGAGTAGAGGTGGGCCTTTTACACTAAGATCAAATGTTACCCAAATTTATTGCAAAAAAATCATTACACATTCCTTTCAATATTTGCAATTGAATTTTGAAACCATCTGAACATCTAAAGGAAGAGAGGAAACATGTCTTAGAAAGACAAAACATGAATATGGGGAAAGAGTAGTGGGAGAGACAACTGCAATGGATGGTATTTCAGAGATGAGCTAAAATCTAGTACAATGGGAACTCCCAGGAATCTATTAGGGTGAGCCTAGCTAAGACTCCTAGCAATGGAGAACATGGAGCCTGAACTAGCAGTTTCCTTTAACCAGGAAAGAATCCCAGTGGAAGGATTGAGACACTAACTCATGAACAAAACCTTCAACCAACAATCTGTTCTTCTTACAACAAAAGCTGGGAAAAACGTGGTGTAGAAATTAGGGGATGAACCAAATAATGACTAGTCCAGCTTGGGGTCCACACCACCAAAGGGAGCCCACCCAGACAGTGCCTAGACGGAGACCTAGAAAGAAACCAAAAATTACTGGCAAAACAGTCAGTGAAATGATTCATCAATGAAATGATTCACAGTGATTTTCTGCTGTGCTCATAGATTAGTCTCTAGTCCAGATGTTATCAGAAAAGCTTCATCCAGCAACTGACTGAAATGGATGTAGTGGTCCATAACCAACATTAGGCAGCATCCAAGTAATCCTGTGTAAGAAGTGAAGATCAAAAGGTCAAGGACATCACTGGAAAAATCTCACAAAATCCAATAAACTGTGCTCATTAGGAGCTCAAAATGACTGATCATCCTGCTTTGTCATAGAATGGAGAATCCCAGGATGGTACCACCCACTATTTACTGAACCTCCCATCTATCATTAAGAAAATGCTAAGACTTGAATCTAGCCCACATTATAAAACCATTTTCTTATTTGACATTTCTTCCTCTCAGCTGACTTGAGCTTTTGTCAAGTTAATGTAAATCTACCCAGCATAATTGTCCCCATATCAATTTGACATATAAACAAATCACTGTTTAGCTACAAACTTTCTGGTCTGCTCATCCCTAAAATTAAACACTAACATCTCAATATAAAAAAAATACAAACATGATAACATCACACAGCTTAAATTTACAAATTCAAACACTTTAAAATTTAATCTCTCTTTAAAACCTAAAATTGCTTTTTAAAAAAATTTAGTCTCTTAAATGTGGACTGTTGTAAAATCAAAATTAAGCTAAATACTTTCTCACATTAAGGAGAATGAATTAGAGCAAAGTTATAATCTGAACAAACAAAACTAAACTCCAAGAATGTAAATATCTCAGTGTCAAGTGTCTCGCCTTCACTCACAATCTCTCTGCCTCTCTAAAGGGTTTGGGTCACTTTTCAGACTCCATGCTGTGCGTCATACATATCCTGTTTTATTGCGTCTGTCTCCAGTCCACTGCTGCTGATGCTTTTGGTTATCCCAGGATACAGTCATCTCTAAAATGCTAAGGTCATTTCTGTTGCTGCGTTAAATTTCACTGTTAGCTTCTCCTAGGCTCTCTTCTATTGATGAGCACTTTAATCTTGGGTCTTCCAATACTGAAGCTGCACCTTCCCCAAAGGCCTCTTGTGGCCTCACACAGTGACAAGCCTAAGCTGCTTTTTATGACTGCTTCAAGCCTTCAAAAGCCATACAATCTGGGTGACAGTTATAGTACCAAATATGTCTGCCAGTGCAAAGTCCATATTTGGATGCTTATGAAGTCTTGTGTCTATATACAGAACGTGAAAAAAAAACTTCACAGATTTTACCTCAATAATGCCAGGGTATTTTTTAATTGTCAGTAATTTTTAGCTCTAGCTGATCAACATCAATTGTTCCATCAATTCAAAGATTTTACTTCAGTGGTTCAGGATCTTTATCATTACAGATGAATTCTTCAGTTCAAGCTAACTGGACCTACAAATATTTATGTCACAATATGCATCAGCCTGAATAGAGTCTTTAAGTCACACTCAATTTGATCTTTGGAACTTTACAAGTTAGACCTTCATTGTCTCCATGTTTCTTAATACTCTTATATTCCAAACTCCCATAGAAGAACTCACCACTCTTGAAACATTCAATGGAGTTCTATGTGAAATCTTGTCCCTCCTAATATCAGAAGCTACACATATTAATTAATTTTATAAGGACACCAGTAGACATACTAATGTAGATGTGAAAAAGCCCATTAGACTTCAACCCTGAGCATAAAACTGTAGGCAACTTAGGAATACAGAGAGTGGAATAAATAGAACTCTCTAGGATAAGCACCTTGGTTGTTTATCTAACAACAAATTATCAATCATGAAAACATAACATATACAGAAGGATACAATTATCTTCATGCATATATATATATATATATATATATATATATATATATATATATTAAAGAGGCCATGAGTTTGGAGGGAAGTAAAGAGAGAATTGATTTAATTTCTGTATAATCTTCAAAATTAAAAAAATTATCACTTACAAACAACAACAACAAAATTAAAATGTAATAGTTGACTTTGGGAATATAGCTCAGTGCTGAACCAGAAATTTATAACAGAACTAAGTGCACAGTTTAGAAGAGCTCTAGAATTCATAGAACCAATCCTTGTTTGTTTTAGAAGTCAATTATTGATGCTTGTTGGAGAATGTTGTCTGAGAAGAATTATTAGTATGGAAAGAGTTTTTGAATTCTGGAAGTGCCTCTTTCTTCACTCCTCCTGCATGCATTCCTTTGACTGTGAATTCACTCATAAACCTCCTTTATGAATTTTTCAATGCTTACATCAAACTAATATTAGATATAGTTTGAACTGCATAAAATTTATAAATAGTAATTAGAAGGTGTTTTCTAAATAATAATAATAATAAAATAAAAGCTAGATTTGTTAATACTATTAATTTTTAATTCTCTCCTTCCTTCCTTCCTTCCTTTCTTCCTCGTTAATTTTATTTTTACTTATTCACTTTACATGCTGCTAATTGAACCCTTCCAATCATCTCCTGAAAATTCTTCCCCCACTCCCTCTCCCTTCTTCCTCTGAGAGTGTGGGGGTTCCCTCTATATCCCCCCCCCAATCCAGGCATTTAGTTCCTTTAAGGCAGTGTGTATCCATCTAAGGCCTAACAAAACAACCCAGCGAGAAGAACATATCCCACAACAGCTTTTGGGATAGCCCATGCTGCACTTGTCTGTGACATAACTGAAAACAAAGCTGAACATTTACTACATATGTTGGTGGAGGTCCAGCTCAGGTATGCTCTTTGGTTTGAGTTCTTTCAATACAATACCTTTTTGCTGTCCATGATACATCAGAAATATTTCTGTCTGCATTTAGAAGAGCAAAACTAAGAAATGCTCTGACTTTGTCTTTTGAAAGCCATAAAGTTTAGTTGGAAATTAAAGAATAATGATAACTAGCTGTGAGATGACTTAGTGTTCTACTGATAAAGCTGAGCACATATATCTAAGGAAAAAAACCAAAAGCTTGATACATTTTTGATAATACAATTAAAATTTCTTCAGCATTGCCTTGTCTACTTGTGCAGATTTGAACATAATGAAGGCAATTTACACAGATAGAAAATGCGTATAAAATTAGATCATTCCGTTGTAACATATTTGTGTACTTAGGATTTCTAGAATGCTTGTCTCAAAAGTAATACCACTCTGTGAAGACTGATATAGCTAAGGCTTTTAGTTCTTAATAAACAGTTCAATCTGTTATAATAAGAAGCAACTGATTTGCATAAGTTTATCATCTTCTGTTAAGAGGGCTCAGCCTCATTTTCTAATGTTTGAACAAGTTTATATTATAATGAGTAAACATTAAAAAATTTAATCTACTGGCAATAGATTTCCCAAAGAAACACATTTCAGCTCTAATCACAGGATATTATAGATATCCTGCAATTTCTATTGTCTGAATTTGAGTCTAATTTTGTAAAGCTTATTACTGAAATGTGGATGGTTTACTAATTTGTACTATCAAGAGTTTTCTTAATTGGACAGATATCTTATCTCACAGCCAGGGTATGTAATTTTCAGTAATAAACTAATCAAAGAAGGCTAACATTTTAATTACTACAAACAAACTTTGGTCATCCTCAAAATTGAGAATTATTCAGTATGTTATTATATTTAATAACTAGTAGAAATAGATCATTTTAATGTAGTCTATGGATAATTTACTAAATCCGAAACTCAGTAAGTAAACCAAAGCTTTAAGCATAGTTATTTCAAGGATCAATTGTGAATCATCAAGATAAAGAAGACACAGTAGGGTCATGTGCCCATTCCTGGCTCTGGCCCTTCCTCTTTATACTCTCCTTAACCTCCTTTCCTCCCTAGTCCTCTTTCTCTTTCCATCTTTACATATACTTATTTATTTGTAACCTCTAGATTTTGCATATCAGGGGAAACATCTTTGTTTTAGTTATGTCCCTTAACATGATCATAGCTAGCCTAACCATCTTACTGCAAATCATGTGACTTTTTTGCTGCTACATAAATCCTCATCTTATAAGATCACTGCATTTTTTTACTAATATTTTTTGTTAACAGACATCTAGACTGGTCCCACATCTTGCGTCTTGAATATTGTGATTTCCTAATAAAGGTTAACAATGACATTTTTTAAAAGATGTGTTGCTAGAGTCATCAGCTTTATTGTTGGATTTCTCTAATTTATGTCCTGTAACTGCTCTGTCCCTCTCTAAATGTTAATAATTTCTTTAGTTATTTCCTAAGTATAACATGAAAAGAAGGAAATCTACTTACCTCATCTGAGAAGGTTTTGAGATGTTTATATACAATATTTTCTAGATGTAATTACTAAGCATTCTTAAATTTTGAAAACTCAAATCATGTCCAGAATTACAATGTTAATTTATGACAGAACACAGTAATTTGATTATTGAAAATAAAGAATAGCACTTTTGAAGAGAAAACTTAACATTTCTTTGTAATGTCAGTTGTGATGGATGGTGATTTTCTGGGGAAAACGTGAAGAAATGCTTTTTCTTAAGTGGACCCAAGTGAAAGACTAAAGCAGACTCTTGAAGGACTGTTCCACTGAAGTAGACACAGGGAAAAGATGTTCTCCAGAAACAAGCATGATAAAAGACATGTGATGAAGGATTCTTCACTAACTAGACACATGTATTTATTGGTCAACCTTACATTGTGTAGTTGAACCTTATTTGTGGGGACTCCAACGAGAGAAATGTATCAAAAACGTCAGGTGGTGTGCTCTTATTTCTTGCCACTTCGGTAGACTCAGACTGATTGACAGAGTGATAAATCCTGTGTAAATATTTTCAAACATTTACCTGATGCACTTCACAGGGACCACTAGTTCTCCTGTTTGAAAATGGCAGTGATATACAGGAGATACCATGCAAGAAAGATGCTGCAGATCATAGCACAGTTGATAGCATCAGCTGCTTGCCCAGGATCCTCCAGTTATCATCCTCAAACACATGTGAAATCTGCAGGACCAGTATCTTTAACTATTACTAAACATTGGTTTCTTATAAAGTTCTTCATCAGAAGAGGGCAGCAGAATTTCATGATCATGTAATGCTGACTCTTGTTCCCCAGCAAGAGTGGAAAATTGTTTAGAATATTTATAAACATCCATTTTATTATTCCATAAACTGCTGCTCTGTCAGTAGGGTTTGTATGTTAAGAATGCTACAGTATCATGTTGATTTGTCAAGGCAGGAGAAAGAGAAAAACTTTTTTTAATTTGACAATTCCCCATCAGAAAAACCAGGGTTAGTTGATCCTCAACTTTGTGGATGTGTTTGCCTAACGCATACAACTTGATGCTTTTCTAAGATACTTGACAATATTACTACAAAAGATTACAAGAGATTCTTTAAAGATCAGTTTATTTGGAATATATGTGAATATATTTATATGTAAAATTTTAACCCTGAAACAACTCAAAGCTTTAAAGAATCCAAAATAAAAAGGAAAAGAAAACAATTACTTGCCTTCCTGAATTAAAGTAATATTAAGAAAATCATTCTGTGTAGAATACAAATTTCATAATCTAAACTATTTGAAGGAATTATTTAAAATTTTTCTGGTCACATTCTTCATTTCTAGTGTTACAGGTTATAACACAATTCTTTGTGAAGAAAATTGGACTATAATATTATAAAATTATTAAAGAAAGAATCATATTTCTATCTTATGGTATATGTATATGTAATATATATTATCTTATAATAAAGAAATCATTAAAAATCATGTATGATTGGTCTGAAATGCTTGCTATTCAAACAATAGAGCCTGAGTTCAAAATCTCCTCATATAACTTTACTTTCTTAAGACACAGTATTTTAAGGCAGTAAGTCAAATAGTGATGGAGATAAGAATCTTTGTCCTTCCATGGCCTCTGTATGCAAGTTCCTGTGGGTTTACACTGTCAATCTCATATGTGCACAATCTCTCTCTCTCTCTCTCTCTCTCTCTCTCTCTCTCTCTCTCTCTCTCTCTCTCTCTCTATCACACACACACACACACACACACACACACACACACACACACACACACACACACCACACAAATTCTCCAAATAAGAAGCATTTTTTTTTCTGTAAAACTAGAAAGCTTACTTCAGAACAAAAGCTAATGCAGTCTTTATGAAAGGCATAGCCCAAGTAAATACAGGCACTGCCCAGGAAGAAGAGCCATCTGCACACTGTGAAAATACACTGAGCTAGTCCTTCATCTGATCTTGATGGTAACCAGCCAACATTGTGAAAGCAGATTAAACTATTCAATATCAGATGATGTCTGAAATTCGTCCTTGCAAACTAGACCGAAGGGGAAAGTATTTGGTACACAGCACACATGCTCCCTTGTATTTCTCCAGTTCAGTGATCCAATCTCTTTTCTGTTGTTGTTAATCTAGAGGCCACTCTATTTCCTTTGTTAGCCCTTTGATCCACTACTATCTACATAACCAATTCTTCCGATTAAATTCCTATTAATTATTAAACTCATTCAATTTCTATTAAATGCCTATTAAATACATATATGTGTTTGAAGTACAGAGTGTGTTTTGGGGGTGCAAAGCCATTATCTTACAGGAAATATAACTAAAATATAGCAAATCTTATTTTGTTAATATAAATTATTTTGCTTCAATTATACTCTATATTATCATTGGTATTTGATTATTATTTATTTTTTAAATTGAATTTATGTTATACTGAAAGAAAGATGCAGATTGACAAAGTAGCACTAAAAAGGAAATGGTAAGCTACTAGGATATTTTTAGTAATAAAATGAGCTAACAATAAATGCATCTATATTTAGAAGATTATATTTAAGGGCAGATAGTCATTTCTTATATCTCTTGATCTTTGGGTGCATGTGTATGCACAGTCAGAAATTGTTATCTTGAAATTTAAATGGCCTTTGCTCAGTTATTTTCTCAAGATAAATTCAAAGCACATATGGCTGAGAGTTCACATATTATAAATTATGTTCTCGGAAAACAGTTTCCTGCCCGAGTATCCAGTCACGAGTCATAATGTTTGGAACAGGCAGCAAGTAATCTGTAGTAAGGTAACATTTAGAATGGCACAAAATCCTTGAAGATGGGGTGATAGCCAATGGAAAGTTTCTGATTCACCTAAGGAGAACTCTAAAACAGGTAGAAAACTCTAGAAAACTACCATCTGTTTCTCTTGCAATTGTGAAAAGCAGCAAAGGACAAAGAAACATAAACAAATGAGCACAATAAGACAAAGTTCTGTGTACCATTCGCTCCTGAAAAGATGCAGAGACACACATTTGCAGAGGTCACAAGCAAACTTCACGTCAAAAATTTTAAGTCTGTGAATGAGACTTTTTGTCCAAGCTTTCAGAAGAATGAGATGTTTACACTAAAAAATAAACTAAATTAGTTAAGACAATCCTGAGAAATGGCTGAGACATAGGATAACTTTTAAAGGTCTTCATTTTTGTCTGCTGCATGCAATATGTTTGACCTTATCCTCATTATCTCTCTGTGCTGTCGGAGTCCCCTCCTTTGTACACCCAGCATCCACCCTCCTGCCTTCCTACCTATGTTTCAGGCGAAGCACATAGCTCTTCTGTGAGGTCATTATGGTCACAGCCCCGTCACATACAGAAACAGCATTTCAGATAAGACCCTCTTCTTCCCACATTTATAATATGTGCATTCCTTCTCCTCGAATGTTATCTGAGACAGAATGGATGTTATAGCGGTTGAAGAATTCTCAGCACTTTTCTTTATGCAAGTAATCCTAAGAAGTAAGATTTCCCTTTTGAATTTTAATTAAACTGAGTTCTGTAATAATAGCTCATTGTTTGAAGTATTACGAATATTTGCCTATTTCAAATTGTATTTAATTGATTTATCTTGAGATTAGATAATAATATTGATTTAATATAAATATTTGAATTAATTTAATATTTCTCTTAAACTTCAAAATAACGATAAAATGAGAGTGATATCAGTACATGTTTTTCTTCTGTTTCCTGGTGGCATTTAAAGTTTCATTTTAATATACATGACATCATTAAAGACAAACTTTGGGACATACACTGTAGTGTTTCAAACAATTTGTAGAAAATGATCAAAATGCTAATTTTATACTCCCAGCTTTATGTTTTAACATTTTATTCCATGGGAATTGATTTGACCATAACAAATTGAATATATTTTTCTCATTTTATGCGTATTGAACCTGATATTTGTCTTGACCTAATAGCATTTACTATACTTCAAGAAGTTTGTTTAAATTACATTGTGAAACAGATAAAGCTGCCTTATTTTCAGAATTAATAATTTACTTAATTTAAAATCATTTAAATGCTATTCTATGTGTGCTTGCTATTTTAATCTCTATAGACAGAGAAAATTTACAAAAATTGTAAATAAATCATTATTTGACACAAATTACCTGACATAAAACAACATTTAATAAGCTTATCGACATTATAACTGTTTGGTTTATTTGTTAGTATGTTTGCATGTTTGTTTCTTAAGCCGACGTTACTATGTTTGCATGTTTGTTTTTTAAGCAGAGGTTAGTTCCAAAACTAGTTTTGTTCCTTTTTTCTTGTTTGCCATTGCACCATGTTTGACAACACATATGACACATTCTGAATCATATAATTCACAGGCCCCTGAAGAAGACAACAATAAATTTCTCTGGCTAACATAGAATCCCAGCAGTAGGGAGGCTGAGGAAGACCTGCAGAGGTCAAAGCCAACCTCTGCTACACAGTGAGTCCTCAGACAAACTGGGTTACTGGGTGAGATTCTATCTCCAAAACAATGACTACAAATAAGGAAACTAAGTTAAACACTTTACTCAGGAAGCCATACTGTTTTCAAAGTGATAGTTTATAAAAAGAAATGAACATGAAGAAAGATATTATAAACCTCCTCTAAACTCTTGCCTGCTAGGGATAAGGGATAAGCTTGAGTGAAAAAGAGAATCCCTCTTCTCTCTTAGTCTCACTCACTGTATAACACTATATTTTTTAAATGACTGGATACTTTGGAAAATATTTTTGGATCAACATCTGAACCATTTATTATCAATTACTTTTCATGAGGAAAATATTCTGCTTATGGGTTGTAGCTCAGTAAAGCCATAGGGATATAATATGACCAACAGAAAAGAAGAATCACATCTAAGATGATAATATGCACAGAACAGGTGACCATGTGGGACAGATTAGGTACAGAAGCATCCAGGGTCTGAACCCCTGCTTCTAGACCAGGCACAACTATTGCAGAGAACCTGTGCACCTTGCATTCTTATATCCAAAGGTACCTGCTATGATGTCTCTATTTTCAACATTGATTTCTGGCTTTTTATTTAAACAAATCCTGCTTAAAATAACTTTTACATTTCAAAAAGTACATATGCAAAACTAACACTTGAAGACTGTATTTTTGTAATGCTTTATAAATTGATTAAAGGTGGTTACATATCCAAATCTGCATTCGCAATTACTAATTTTTCTTTCACTCTGTATCATTAGCTAAAACTTAGTTATCATTATCCTGGGTTGTAAATGCAATGATGTTTTCTATATCATCCTCTCATAGTAATTATGCCGTTGTTTATTTAATTTTTCCTGTCAGCAAACTCCTGGTGTTGGAAGGCATCAGCATATCCAGAATGTTTAAAACCCACGTTAGTCATAATGGAAATGATCATCATATGTCCATATCTAGACCACGTTTTTTTTTTTCTTATGTTGTCTCTACTTGTATATATTGTGTGTGCTGCTAAAAAATCTTGTGCTCTTTTGTTTGCTAAAATGTTAACATTGTGGGTAGTGGGACTGGAGTTCTGTGTTTTAAATTAGCCTTACATTAGGCTAGAGGATTTGGCATGCCGTTGTCCTGTTTTAAGCCCCTCATGTGTTATTATGCATTATCTCTGTATTTTCGCTCAATGCTTTCCTCCAGAGCACTTATCCATTTGTAATTTAACAGGCACAGGGGCTCACCATGTGTGTGGTTTTCTCCTCTTTTCCTTATCTTGAATGTGTACTTCACAATCTATTGGTGGTCTGCTCATGTGCTTCACTTTAATATTAGTACCAAGGAAATGATTTACACAAATATTTGCAGAGACAATACATGAATCAATGGCCATTGACTTGGAACCATTCTTGCTGTAGGAATACATGGGTCTGTGAGGGAAAGCACCCCAAAGAAGCCACTACTGTCTAAGAGTGTATCACATTACACTTGAAAAGAACAAACAAAGCAAAGGATCTTGCCTGGAAGTAAATGCCATGCACGGGTGAATGGACATCAGGCAGCAAAGCTAATCTGCATTTCCCCCAGAGGAGGCCTCTAGCTGCTTCTTATCCCACATTCCACCCAACCAAATGTCCTGGCCAAGTCCTAATGTGCATTTGGTTCAGCTCTCTGCAGAAAGATCGGTTATCTTCCCTGCTTCATGTGGCCTCTGAGTCTGTGTGTTTGCTGTGTTTCTGCTTGTTACTGTAATCAAAATCTACCAATTTCTCCATTTTGCAGATCTCTTTCCTCATATTTAACTAATTTATTCATTTTTTTCCTGAGTCTTTAAGAATGGATGAGACAGATCAATATGCTGTGTCTGTAGTCTGACCTTGAAGCCAGCAGCCTGTTTGCTCATAGATAGTTGAGGTCTTAGCTCCTCAAGGTAGCCTAAGGTAGGAAATTATACACACAAGGAGGGATAAAACATCTTGCCAAATTATTAATAAGTTTTCTATCAGCACATGCTCTTGGTGACATTACTTGCTTGGGTGCAGGATATCAGTACTGATAACATGCAGCTCCGTAGCTGTACTCAAAAGAGATGGCACAGCAATTAATTTTATACATTATAAACATTATATAACTTTGAAAAGAAGAATACACCCAAGCTAGGAAATGAAGGACTGGATCCTGTAAAGCCAGAGTTCCTGAGCCTTATGTTAGTGTGAAGAAACAATATCTATATTATAATAATTCAAAACAGCATCAAACATACCAGCCTGGTTCCAAATTCTTGAGATAATTTTACATTAGGTTCAAGTATAAACCATTTTTGCATTATTAAAACAGTAAGCAAACTGCGTAGAAAAATCAAATTTTATTCTAAAGGATCACCAGATTTTATGCTCATCAGATGTTCCTGTTTAATGAAAGAAAGCCTGCTGTGGTCCTCATTTCCTTCAGACAGTGCTCAGAGTAAAACATAAAGAAGATCATTATTCAAGTTATAAAAAATTCATTTATGCTGACCTGACTTTTTTAAACGAGCAACTTCTAAAAGAATTATTTCTCTCAGACTCATACCCTGATTTCTTTTTGATGTCATTCTACCAAGGAAGTTGAAAGGTGATAGTGTTGTCTACAGACAGCTGTCTTGTTCTCTCATGTTGAATATTTTCCTTATTTGGTATCTGTAGTTTTCAATCTATCACCCAGCAGGAGGCAAGGGACATCCCAGAAATGGCTTTAAGCTAGTCCTCAGCATTTTCTTTTTAATCTATACAGAGGGGGAAGGTTGGAATTGTTCCTAAGTGTAAGCAGGTGAAACTTGCTACTGTTTATAGCAATTTTCCTTTTTTAAAATCATGACAATTGCTACATTCTATTAAAAATAAATGCAAGTGTCTGACATACATGCAGAAACAATGGGGACACTTACTTTGGAACACTGTATTATTTGAAACATACATACTCAAATGCACAAAGCACAAATGTCACTCCTTCAGATACTAACTTCAGCAGTCCACACCACTGGGTGCTCAATACCTTACCAGAACTCTCACCTCTTCAGTGTATAAGAAGTTGCTTCCCAACATATGATATATCTCTTCAGAAATAGATCACTGTTATGTGAGAGAAAATGTACTCTTTCGATTGTATTCCTTGCTTGAAACCCTAAGAGTGATATTGACCAGAACAAAACAAAACAAAACAAACAAAAAAACCAAAAAAACATTAATGATATTTTATGTGCTATAATTCTCCTAGTACTGATAGAATATCTGTTTCCTACATCTGTGTAAAAAATTATTTTATTCATATTACTATATTGATTAATCATTTTGCTGATTATTATCCATAGCTCTGGCAAGGGATCTTTTTACTGAAATTGAAGTCTTGGCATTTCCTATGCAGACTTTAACTTAATGGCTCATAATTTTCATGTATAATCTTATATTGACTGTTTATTGATCGTTCAACAGTGCTTTCATTATTAAAGTATATTTGTAGCATATTTATGTTTTAGAACAGGGAAAGGCCAATAAGAACACATGATATCTAAAGCCAGATTTAACCATCTGCTAGTATAATATTTGAAACCTCTTAAGAAATCAGAATCACATGATTGATATTCAAATTATACTACAGACTATGGTAGCCTCATGTGGAAAAATATCTCACTTATATATCAGATAATATGAACAAAGTAGGTATAAAATTCTTTTGACTTGGACTCCACTATGTATAAAGAATTATTTAATATAAATAAATTCATAGCATTGCATCAGGACCACAAGTTAATATTAAAATAACTTCAAAATAGATAAATAATATGCTTTTAGTTATTATCATCATGTGCATATTAATAATTATCAATTCATAGAAGGTGAGTTTTGCCTGAACTTACATTTTGTTTATAATTTCTCACATTCAGTTCCATTTTAACTTGGTCTCTGTCCTCTGCAACACCAACACTAATTAAGATTTAGCTACTACCTAACTTCTGCTAAATTCAGAAACAATAGTATATAAACTCCTAACAATGGGCCAGTCTTCTGTAGTTCTTTCTGTGGCTTGGACTACATTCCAATAAAAGCAAATGTATTTATCCCCGAGCCACAAGAGTTATGATTATTATGGAGATTCTTAATTAATGTACTTGGAATTAGATTGGGGCCCACTGATGGGATTAGAGGCTTTATAGAAAAATAGGTACTAGATATCCTAGTTAGGGTTTTGTGGTTGTGAAGAGATAACGTGGCTATGGAAACACTTATAAAGGAAAACATTTAGTGAGGCTGGCTTACAGTTAAGAGGTTAATCCATTATCATCATATCGTCATGACATGAAGTAGGGCAGCATTCAGACAGACATGGGACTGGAGAAGTAGTTAAGGGCTCTACATCTTGATCCACAGGCAGCAAAAGAGGATTGTGTTTCACACTGGGCAGAACTTGAGATTATATATGAGACCTACCAGCTTGCCTCCATGCTTCTTCTAACAAGGCCAGACCTACTCCAACAAGGCCATATTTCCTAATAGTGACACAGCCCTTCACCAAGGATTTGAACACATGAATCTATGGGCCCATACCTACTTTAATCACCATACAAGCTTTCCAACTGTCTCTTCATATTACACATGAAGAATTTAATATTTTGAGAAGTGAGCACAAGAGTACTCACCAAAACCTGCATTGAATACGAATTGTCATCCATTTTCCTGGAAACCAGAATAAATATATGAAATTGATTTATAGCATTTGACTCATGTAATTTGTGGTATTTTGGTATAGAACATAGACATTGAGGGAGAATGTCGGGATGATATTTCAGAAGGCAATACAGATACTACAGTTTGCCTTTATAAATTCTTTAGTACATGGTATAGATGCAGGATATGTTGATAATGAGGCATCCTAAGTAGAAAATGTTCAGAACAACTTGAGTTGATTTCTCATTCTTCTGAAAAGAGTGTTGTAGAATTCTTAATCTCAGAAAATCCAATGGTCTGCTAAGGATATACATATAAAAATACATTTTAGGATTCTTCATTTTTGGTTCCAAATCATACACATATAAATGAGACTCTGATGTAGCTGTACCCAGATCAGAAAGCTAATATCCTGGGATTCATTTTTATTCTTGCTGTTTGGGAGTGATTTTTTTTTATTTTAAGTTAATTAATTAATTAAGTAAATTACCTTTATTCATTTATTTACTTATTTTACAGTTCAGTCCTTATTCCCCTTGTCTGCTCTCCAACAGCTCATAATCCCATTCCTTCTAACCTGTCTCCAAGAGGATATCCCCACTCCTGGCCCATCACATCCTGTCAGGCCTCCCCACTCCCTGAGGCCTCAAGACTTTAGGTTTAGGATCTTCTTCTCTCACTAAGGTGAGACCACGCTGTCTCTGTTGTGCATGTGTCAGAGACCTTGTGCCAGCTAGTGTATGCTGCCACGTTGGTGGCCCAGTGTCTGCAAGCTCTCAGGGTCCAGGTCAGTTAAGACTGCTGGTCTTCCTTCTCCCTCACCTTAGTTGAGACTGTTGGCCTTTCTATGGGCTTGTCATCCCCTTCAGCTCCTTCAGTTCTTTCTCTAACTTTTATACAGACTCCTGACCTAAGCCTGATGCTTGACTTTAAGCATCAGCATCTGTCTCAGTCATCTGCTAGCAGATCTTCTCTGAGGAAAGCCATGCTAGGTTCCTGTCTGCAAGCACGGCATGGTATCAATAAGAGTGATCATGAATGAATCCCAAGTTGGATAAGTCACTGGATAGCTTTTCCTTCTGTCTCCATTCCATTTATGGTAGACAGGAACAATTATGTGTCAAAATTTTCAAGGTATATTGGTGACCCCATCACTCCACTGGGGGTCCTGTCTATCTATGGGAGAATATTTCCTCAGGTTCCATCTCCCCACTGTTGGGCATTTTGGCTGAGGTCATCCCCAATGAGTTCTGGGAACTCCTCATCTGTCAGGTCTCGGTGACTTTCTAGAGGTTCCCTACCACAAACTACATGTGGTTACAGTAGTGAAACTGTTCCAGACTTCAAATAGGATTTTAGTTCAGAAATCTTCCCATATTTGTTTTAGTCTAGAGACTTTAAGTTGCATTGATATTTCTCCAGAATTTTAGCTGTTATTTTATGAGAGAATCAGCATGTACGAAAGTCATTTTGCAGTGTCATTGCTAACTCAAGGTGATATTCAATTACTAGGACAAAGATTTAGATGTCTTTATATGAAGAAATACTGTCTGATTTATATAGTAAGACATATTCAATATTAATAAGTTTTGAATATTGAAAAAATGAACTATTCTAATTACATTTAAGTGATAAACTGGAATGAGTAACATTTTACCTAAATTTTCATTTGAAAAGATCCTGCGATTACCCTAGAGATGTAAGAAATATACAAGATAAAAATATTCAAAACAAAAGAAGCAAAAAATAAAACAATAAAACTCCAAAAGACCATGCCTTCTATCTGTTTCAACCAACACCATTCATTTTCCCAAATATTGTATTACTACTAGAAAATGACATTGATTCAGCCTGCCAAAATTATTCATTTTCTCTTCTATTTGTAATCATTTGTGTATAAATTCAGACAATGTTGTTGGATGTGTTCGTTCCCATATGCACTACTACAGATGTGTTATGAAACAGAGCATACACTGGGGTCCTCCATATGGGACTAGCACATCTGATAAAACTTCTGTCAACATTCACATGGATGCATTTTGGTTAAATGTGAATTTGTATTTGTCTAGGACACATGATAAGACATTATATTTCTTTGTATAGTGGAATCACTTATGTTTTTATAATATGAAAATAAGTTATTGCATTTCAAGGGTTTGTATAAATATAAATGCCCACCTTAGAGATTTACTTGTTCTTGCATGCTCATTGGTTTATACCACTAATTTGCATGCTTGTGGCTCTTGTAATACAATTTTGTTGTTTATAAATTCTTTACTCATGTTTAACAATGCCACAGTTATATTCATTCACTTATTTGCCATGTTTTGTTACAGGAAATACAGGGGGCTACATTTTGTCAGCTTTTAACAGGGATTGCCCTTTTAATGTTAGATTTTAAACCACTATATTTGCCTTTGATCCCATCTTTTGTCATGTGCATAATTTGTAAATATTCTCTGCCAAGGAACAACTATTTTCACTGTCTTAAAATTCTGATCCAGATCCTTTAAATAGCACTTATTTTCATGTCTCCGTAGACTTTGTCTAACTTTATACTTACTTATAAATATTATTGTGCTCTCTTTTAAGCCTAATGTGTAAATGGATATGTGTATCTTTCACTCTCACTCTGTCTGTCTGTCTGTCTGTGTACATAATACAAAGATAGTTGATGAAATTTAGTCATATTTCATCACGTGGGCTGCAGAGATGAAAATAAGATGGTTAGACTTGGCAATAGGTTCTGTGGTCTACTGATCTTTGTCTACTGAACAATATCCCTGGCCTGTGTCAATGTGGTCATTTGTATTTCATATGTGAAATATTGGCCACTTCCAATAATTATTAGCTTCAATAGATTAGAGAAAAAATGATACTGATAAAATTGCATTAAACTTCCAGTTTTTCATTGTTATATATTAAGAAATGACTACATATTTGAAAACCATCCTTCTTATCTGATTTAAAAATGAAAAGGAGATTATATAAGGAGGCATAATTTTTCTTCCTCCCATCACTCACTATATTAAAACACATATGCTATAAAAGTAGCTTTTAAATCAATTCTTTGCAGGGGAAAATATTTATATATGTTGTTGAGATTCTATCTAAAGTTGCTAGATATCCAAAATAATTTCTGTAGTGATTTTTTCATACTCCCTGCAATTTCTGTATCTATCTAATGATATGAACTTTTAAAATGCATAGAATCTATGTCAAATTTTCTGTAGAAGCACAAGACTTATTTCTAGAGTGGTTAAACCAGCTTGTGGTTTTATGAGCAATGTGAAATTATCATCCTGAGTGAGGGAACCCAGTCACAAAAGCACACATGCTATGCACTCACTCATAAGTGAGTATTAGCCCAAAAGATTAGAATAACAAAGATACAACTCACAGATCCCATTAAGCTCAAGAAGGAGGAAGAGCAAAGTGTGGATGCTTGAATCTTTTTAGAAGTGGGAACAAAATACTCATAGGAGGAAATACAGAGACAAAGTATGGAACAGAGACTGAAGGAAAGGTCATCTAGAGACTGTCTTATTTTGGGATCTATCCCATATAAGTCACCAAACCCAGACACTATTGCTGATCCCAAGAGGTATATGATGACAGGAACCTGATATAGCAGTATCCTGAGGGGGCTCTGCAAGAGCCTGAGAAACACAGAGCCAAACATTGGACTGAGAACTGGGTCCTCTATGGAAGAGTTAGAGAAAAGACTGAATGAGCTGAAGAAATTTGCAACCCTACAGGAGGAACAACAATATCAGCCAATCAGACCCTCGGTTCTTCCAGGGACTAAACCATCATCAAAAAAGTATACACAGAGCAACCTGTGGCTCCAACCACATATACAGCAGAGGATGGCCTTGTTTGACATCAATGGGAGGAGAGGCCCTTGGTTCTGGGAAGGCAAAATGCCCTGGTGTAGAGGAATACCAGAGCTCAGAGGTAAGAGGGGGTAGGTGGGTAGGGAAGCACCCTTATAGAAATACAAACAAAATAGGGGGGTTTCTGGAGAGGAAACATGGAAAGGGGATAACATAGAAAACATAAATAAAAAATATTCAATATGTAAAAATTTAAATAAATGAAAATCACAACTTGTATTAATTACTTTTCTTTTGGCATGTCAATACACTGTGACCAAGCCAAATATTTAATTTGGAGGCTCACAGTCCTAGAGGTTGAGATTTTATGACTCTCATGTAGGGGAACCAAAAAAAAATTACATAGCCAGAATTAATTCTGTACTCCATTCTAAACTATATTCGTTTTTCATAAACAAACACAAGAATTAAAATTTCCTTATCTTTGTTGACCTGTGACTTCATGTATAACTAGTGGTGAATTAATTAATGAGTGTTTGCTGTATCATATGAAAGGTATTTAATTACAGGTTTTAATTTATATTTCCTTCCAGACATATGTGGCCTTACATAGACCCTTAAAGAATAACTTTTAATTGCTCTATTTTTTTTTTTTGCCTGCTGAGACTATTCAAGTTGTCTACTAGATGATGTATAATTGCATTGTAGACTGCATTCCATGGCATTGAGTACCTCAAGAAAACCAGTGTACCCCAGAATTGTTTTCATTAAGTGGGTCTCCAAAGAAGTGCTTTATATCAAAGTCTTTAGGCTTGAGACACATGGAAGTGTTTTTTCTCTTGGTAAGTGAAGCATGTTTTTGGAACACTAGGCACATTCATGAGTAGGAGTCTGGGAAACATTAACTTGTTGATAGTTTTGATATCTATGGAAAGAAGTGACTCATGGTGTAAGCTTAGGTGAATATAAACATACTTAAGATATTTGAGAAGGAGGTAAATTGGATTTTATGAGATAAAATGTCAAACAATATAATTAACAAAGATAAGGTCAGATGATCTCATTTTACCGAGTCATAGCTCATTGACTAAAGGCTATTTTTCAAATTGTTTTTTATTGCAGTAAACAGCAAATTTGTTAACTGTTGGAGAGATAACTGAACATGAAGAAGATTGGATATTAGAGTGGATATTTAGTTTTATTTTCCCTAAACTCTTTTCTTAGAGTAATGGATGCAAATATGCTTAAACATTTCATTTGCCTCTAGAATGTGGACCAGAAAAGCAAGCAAAGATTCTTATTTAAAACACCCCAGTGCTTCTGTGTATGGTTACTAATAGCTTTGTTTTTCTAATATAATTCTCTGGGTGCTCCTCTTTCCCTTTGTAATTTACCTTTCATTAATTGAAACACATAGTTTTATGATTTGAATTCAGAGGTATATGAGGTGTGAAAATGGATTCACATGTATTTGTTAATGAGACTATTTTCATAGCAAACACATAAAGGCTTCTGTGCTTATCTCTGTATATGCTTATGACACAGCAGTCATTTCAGCAGACTTATGTAAAATTGATCCAGTCTGTTGTTCTTGATTATGTCATACTCTTAACATGTGGCTTAGGATTGGCTATGGCATTTATGGACAACTTTTAAAAATATGGGTACTGTATTATTTTCAAAAATTAAGAGATTTTTTTTTAAAGTAGTTGGATTGTATTTAAAGCAGGAGCCAGCATATTCAGTGGCCTGGTTAGTAAATAATGGACATTCTTTTCTGGATTTACTAGTTTCCAAATCCTCTTTCTTAGAACAAGGCAGGCTAGGTTTGGCAACAAATGTTATAACTATCTGAATTCCAGTGAACCCTAGGGATGCCAACAGTAACTCACATCTCAGTAATTCAAGGACTGTGTTCTGTTATTTGGCTGCTGTTCTGTTGCTTTATTCCATGCAGTGATCCCAGCAGGTAGGCCAAGCATGGCTTAATATTGCTCTTCTACACTGTGACCACAAAAAATACACCCCAGTGTTTACTTACTTCTGGGGCATTTTATATAGAATGTAAACATCCCTGGTCAATGTTCCTACATTCCATTCAAAATTCAGCTACTCTCTTTGGTTGTACTTTGAGTATTTCTGTGTAATTTATCGACCAAAAGTTTCTTCATGCTCTCTGAATTGTGTTCAATGGATGTCACCATTCTTTGAGAAGTAGAAGTTTCAAAATATTTATCATTCACAGAAAATTCTCTAAGTCCATGTTAAGTATTTATTAAGGTCATAAAGTCATAAAGATACATAGAAGTCTTATTATCACAGACTTAGATCAGATAGCAGTGTGTAGCTGATTGTGTAAAACTAGCAAATTAAAAGTACCCACTTATTAGCAACATTTAAGATGATGGGCTATACAAAGAATCCTATAATAATAACGTTTTCACCTAATTTCATTGGTAGTTACACTCATTGCATATGAGGGCTAATGGCTTCACTTTCTCAAGCATCATTCTTAGTATCCATAGCATCAAACTGGTATACAGGTGGTCTGCATATAAAGAAAGGCCCTAAGCTCTCAAAGCCTACCCTATATGTTATACTTCTTCAACTTAAACCAAACCTCTTTAAACACCAACTTGGAAACAAGTATTAAGATGCCTAAGACTTAGGAGGTAGGAGGCATTTCTCATTTAAACCATCACAGTATTTATTTTTCCAGAATTATTCTAATTCTTTCTTTTCAATTTGTTACCCATGGTGCAGTGACTCTCTGGTGTTTTTATAAATGCCATTAAAAACTTGTGTTAACATGTTTTTATGTTTATATTAAATACCTTAAATTTCACCTAAAGCTATTGTTCACAATATACCAGGAAATAAGATCATGTTTCTTTGACCCAAGTACATTCATTGAAAACTAGTTATGACAAATTCTGTGTGATGAAGAAATCTATATTATTCTAGGAAAAATTTATCCTTCTGTTAATCTTTATTATTTCAGCATCAATTTATATTTTTTGCTAAATATTCATATAAAAAATAAATACTGTGGTAGTTTGAATGAGAAATGCCTCACTCCTTCAGTCTTAGGCATTTGAATACTTGTTTCCAACTTGGAGTTTAAGGAGATTTATGAGATCAGGCTTACATTGAGGAAGTTTTGCATTTGGGGTAGGCTTTGAAAGCTTAGGGCCTCTCTTTATTTAAAGTCTTCTTTCTCTGCCCCTCTGGTTCGAGGTATGATTTCTTAGCCTGGAGGTCAAGCTGTCATTCCTGCTGCTTGCTATCATGATTCCCCAACATCCTGGTTTGTAACTCACCTCTGGCAAAATAAGCCTACAGTGACTCTTTCTTCTATAACTTTCCTTGGCCATTGTGTATTATTATAGCTACAGAAAGTTAACTAATACAATATTGCTTGTGGGTTTTTGTGTTTGATTGCTTGTTTATTCTTTTACTGCATATATTATCATTGTGTCCTTGGATTTATATTCTTTTCCAGTAGAAAAAAGAGAAGTCCAAATTCACCAAATACATGACCAAAGTTAGAATTAGAGGTAAAATTTTGTAGGGTTACAAGTAAATTTCTGCCTTCAGATTAACAGTCTATACCAAAGCCAACCATTCCCGTACCATTGTGTTTTCACTTAACACTAAAACTGAAAAGCATTTAAAAATAAATGCATATGAAAATCTGTATCATTAGACTTCGTCCGTGAAGATGATGAAAGACAAAGTAGGCGTTACACTGGATCCCAGTGGCACATGAAAAAACTTTCTGAACAAACGCTTGGTAGCTCAGAAATTAAGACCAGCAATTAATAAGCCAGGCATTAGGACACTGAAAAGTTTCTGCATAGCAAAAAACACTGGATTGGGAATTAAGAGGAGTTGACAGTGATGGAGAGAAAAACTCATCAATTATACATTTGACAGTTGGTTAAGATACAGAATATAATGTGTCCAATTTTCTGAGAAATCACCAGACTGATTTCCAGAGTGCTTGTACCAGCTTACAATACCACAGACATTGAAGGAGTGTTTTTCTTTCTCCAAATCCTCAAAAACAGCATTTGCTGTCACCTGAGTTTTTGATCTTAGCAATTTTGACTGGTGTGAGGTGGAATCTCAGGGTTGTTTTGATTTGCATTTCCCTGATGACTAGGGATTTCTAGCTATTTCTAGGCCATTCAAGATTCCTCAGATGAGAATTGTTTGTTTGGCTCTGTACCCATTTAATTCTCTGGAGTCTAACTTCTTGAGTTCCTTGTATATATTGCATATTTGCCCTTTAGGATTGGTAAATGTCTTTTCTAAATCTGTTGGTTGCTATTTTGCCCTTTTGACAGTGTCCTTAGCCTTAGAGAAGCTTTGCTAATTATGTGGTCCCATTAGTCAGTTAATGATCTTTGTGCATAAGCTACTGAAATACTGTTCAGGAAATGTTCCCCTGTGCCTATGTGTTCTAAGTTCTTCCCGATATTTTTTCTATTAGTTTCAGTGTATCTGGTTTGAGGACCCAGCTATACTACTCCTGAGCATATACCCAACAGATGCTCCAAAATATGAGAAGCACACATTCTCCAACATGTTCATAGCAGCCTTATTTATAATTGCAAGAAGCTAGAAATAACCCAGATGCAGCTTAAACTGAGGAATGAATACAGAAATTGTGGTACATTTATACAAGGGAGTATTATTCAGATATTTGAAACAAGGACTTCATAAAATTCCTAGGCAAATGAATGGAACTTTAAGCTATTATCCTGAGTGAGGTAACCCAGTCACAAAAGAACACTCATGGTTTGTACTCAGTGATAAGCAGATACAAGTCCAAAAAGCTCTGAATACCTCAGAAATAATTCAAAACCCATATGACACTCAAAAAGAAGAAACATTAGAGTGTGGATACTCAGTCCTTCTCTTTTATTCTTTTTTTTTTTAATTGAACAACTTTATTTTTAAAAAAACAAAAATAAATGTACAGATTTTAAGAACTTTTGAATAAAAGTATATGAATACATTTTTGTCAGTGCTTGGTTTTTTTAAAGAGTTTGATAGTGTGCATTAAGATCTTACTAGTTACAATGAGCATAAAGTACATGTAAAACAAGATGTAACCTGGAATTAGTCAAAGTTTTCTAAGTGTGTAAAGATTAAGCATAATGGTTTTTTATTTTCTTCTTATTTTTTCCTGAACTACATATAGACTGTGAGTTGTTTCTGGGTTGTTCAGAGCTTTCTGGGGTTAGTATCCAGTTATCAGTGACGGCATATTATGTCTGTTCTTTTGTGGCTAGGTTATCTCACTCAGGATAACATTCTCTAGATGCATCCATTTTTTAAGAATTTCATAAAGCCATTGCTTCTGACAGCTGAGTATTACTACATTGTGTAAATATACCACAATTTTTGTATCCATTCATCTACTGAGGGACATCTGGGTTCTTTCCAGCTTCTGGCTATTATAAATAGGGTTGCTATGAACATTGTGGTGCATGTGGCTTTGCTGTATGTTTGAGCTTCTCTGGGTTATATGCCCAGAAGTGGAATACCTGGATCTTCAGATAGTACTATGTCCAATTTTCTGATGCATCGCCAGACTGATTTCCAGAATGGTTGTACCAGTTTATAATCCTACCAACAGTGGAGAAGTGTTCCTCTTTCTCCTCAGCCTCGCCAGCATCTGCTGTCATCTGAGTTTTGGATCTAGGCCAATCTGACTGGTGTGAGGTAGAATCTCAGGATTGTTTTGATTTATATTTCCCTGATGATTAATGAGGTCTAGCTCTTCGTTAGATGTTTCTCAGCCATTCGATATTTCTCAATTGAGAACTTTTGTTTAGCTCTGTACCTCATTTTATAATAGGGTTGTTTGATTCTCTGGTATCTAGCTTTTTGAGTTCTTAGTATACCTTGAATATTAGGCCTCTATCTGATGTGGGGTTGGTAAAGATATTTCTCCACTCTATTGGCTGTCCTTTTGTTTTCTTAACAGTGTCCTTAGCCTTACGGACACATTGGAATCTCATTAAATCACATTTGTCAATATTTGACCTTAGAGCACAAGCCATTGGTGTTCTGTTCAGGAAATTTTTTCCTGTGCCTATGTGTTCTAAGGTTTTCCATATTTTCTCTTCTAATAGTTTCAGTGTACCTGGTTTAATGTGGAGATCTTTGATCCACTTACACTTGAGCTTTGTAAAAGGAGATAAGAAAGCGTCTATTTTCATTCTTCTGCATGTTGAGTGCCAGTTGGACCAACACCATTTGTTGAATAGGCTGTCCTTTTTCCATTTAATGTTTACAGCTCCTTTGTCAAAAATCAAGTAACCATATATGTCAAGACTCATTTCTGGATCTTCTATTCTATTCTATTGATCTATGTGCCTATCTCTGTATCAGAATCCTGTAGTTTTTAGCACATTTTGTCTTGTAATATAGCTTGAAGTCAGGGATAGTGATTCCCACAGATGTTTTGTTATTGTTGAGGATAGAATTAGCTATTCTAGGTCTTTTGTTGTTTCATGAAATTGCACATTGATCTTTCCAATTCCATGAAGAACTGTGTTGGAATTTTGATGGTGATTGCATTGAATTTGTAGATTGCTTTTGGTAGGATGGCCATTTTTAAAATGTTGATCCTTCCAATCCATGAGCATGGGAGATCTTCTCATTTTCTGAGATCTTCTTCAATTTCCTTCTACAGAGGTTTGAAGTTCTTGTCATACAGGTCCTTTACTTGCTTAGTTAGAGTCATACCAAGTTATTTCATAGATTTTGTGATAATTATGAAGGGTAGCTTTTCCCTAATTTCATTCTCCACATGTTTGTCCTTTGAGTAGAGGAAGGCTACTGTTTTCTTTGAGTTAATTTTATATCCAGCCACTTTGGTGAACGTGTTAATCAGCTGTAGAAATTTTCTGGTGGAATTTTTGGAGTCAATTAATTACACTATCATGTCATCTGCAAATAGTGATATTTTTATTTCTTCCTTTCCAATTTGTATCCCTTTGATTTCTTTTTGCTGTCTAATTGCTCCGGCCAGAACTTCCTGTACTATATTGAATAGGTAGGTTGAGAGTGGTCAGCCTTGTCGAGTCCCTGATTTTAGTGGAATTGCTTCAAGTTTCCCACCGTTAAGTTCGATGTTGGCTGTTGGTTTGCTGTATATTGCTTTTATTATGTTTAGGTATGGGCCTTGGATTCCTTCTCTTTCCAAGACTTTTAACATGAATGTTGTTTGATTTTGTCAAATGCTTTCTCAGCAGCTAGTGAGATGACCATGTGGTTTTTTCCTTTGAGTTTGTTTATATGGTAGATTACATTGATCAATTTCAGTATATTCAACCATCCCTGCATCCCAGTGTGAAGCCAACTTGATCACGGTGAATGATTTTTTTGATGTGTTCTTGGATTCGGTTTGCAAGGATTTTATTGAGTACTTTTGCATCAATGCTCATAAGTCAGATTGGTCTGAAGTTCTCTTTCCTTGTAGGGTCTTTGTGTGGATTAAGAACCAGTGTTACTGTGGCCTCAAAAAAAATGAGTTAGGTATTGTTGCACCTTATTCTATTTTGTGGAATAGTTTGGAGAGTATTGGTATTAGGTCATCAATAAATGTCTGATAAAATTCTGCCCTGAACCCATCTGGAACTGGGCTTTTTCTGGTTGGGAGGCTTTTTATGAGTGCTTTTATTTCTTTAGGTGTCATGGCATTATTTAGATGGTTTACTTTGTCTGGGTTTAACTTTAGTATCTAGCAACTGTCTAGGAGTACATCTATTTCCTCCAAATTTTTTAGATTGTCAAGTGTAGGCAGTTATAATAGGATCTGATGATTTCTTGAATTTCCTCAGTTGCAGTTATTATGTCTCCACTTTCCTTTCTGATTTTGTTAATTTGGATACTCTCTTTTTGCCATCTAGTTAGTTTGTCTAAGGGTTTATCAATCTTGTAAATTTTCTCAAAGAACCAGCTCTTAGTTTTGTTGATTTTTGGATGGTTCTTTTTGTTTCTATTTGGTTTATTTCTGCCCTAAGTTTGATTATTTTTTGCCATCCACTCTTCTTAGGTGTGTCTGTTTCCTTTTGTTCTAGAGCTTTCAACTGTGCTGTCATTTTGGTAGTGTATGCTTTCTCCAGTTTTATTGGATGCACTCAGAGCAATGAGTTTTCCTCTCAGTACTGCATTCATTGCATCCCATAGGTTTGGGTATGTTGTGTTTTCGTTTTTATTAAATTTTAGAAAATCCTTAATTTCTTTCTTTATTTATTCTTTGACCCTGCTATCATTTAATAGAACATTGTTTAGTTTCCTTGTGTATATGGGCTTTTTGTTGTCTTTGTTATTATTAAAGACAAGCCTTAGACCATGGTGATCTGATAGGATGCAAGGGAGTATTTCAATCTCCTTATATCTATTGAGGCTTGTTTTGTGACCGATTATATTGCAGAAAGTGCAATGAGGTTCTGAGAAGAATGTGTATTCTTTGTTTTAGGATGATATGTTCTCTAGATATCTATTAATTCTAATTGGTTCATAACCTCTGCTAGTTTTACTGTTTCCTTGTTCAGTTTCTGTGTCCATGAACTGTCTTTTGGTGAGAGTGGGGTGGTGAGGTCTCCCACTATTATTGTGTGGGGTGTCATGTATTTTTTGAGCTTTAGTAGGGTTTCTTTTATGAATATGGGTGCTTTTGTATTTGGAGCATATATGTTAAGGTTTGAGATTTCCTCCTGATAAATTTCCCTTGTAATGAGTAAAAAGTGTCCTTCCTTATTTTTTTTTTTTTTTGATAACTTTTGGTTGAAAATCTACTTTATTTGATATTTGAATGGCCACTCCAATTTGCTTTTTGGGCCCGTTTGCTTGAAAGTTTTTTCCTAACCTTTTACTCTGAGATAGTGTCTGTCTTTGTCTCTGAGATGAGTTTCCTGTATGCATCAAAATGCTGAATTCTGTTTATGTATCCAGTCTGATAGCCTATGTCTTTTTATTGGGGAATTGAGTCCATTTATGTCAACAGATATTAACGCATAGTGGTTGTTCTTTCCTGTTATTTTTGATTTTATAGGTAGAATTGTGCTTATGTGTCTTTCTTCTTTTGATTTTCTTGCTTAAGTATTTTCTTGTTTTTCTAGGATGTAGTTTCCCTCCTTGCATTGGGTTTTCCACCTATAATTTGTTGTAGTGCTGGGTTTGTGGTCAGATATTGTATAAATTTAGTTTTCTTAATATTCTTATATTCCCAATTTCTATTGAAGAATTCACCTGTCTTTATACATTCAATAGAGTTCTATGTTTTTACTAGGATGTATTTTCCCTCATTTCATTCTTAAAGGGAGAAAAAAACACTTGCAGGAATAAATCCTGGGACAATTAGAGAAGCAGAGATTGAAAAAAAATAATTCAGAGACTACCTCACCTGGGATCCTCCCCACATGTAGCCAGCAAATCCAAACACGATTGCTAATGTAAGAAATACTTATGAGAAGCATTCAGACATGATGCATCCTCACAGGCTCTTTCCAGAGTCATAACTATACAGTTTAGGATGCTTGCATCTAACCATTGGACTGAACACAGGGACCCCAACTAAGGTGTTAGAGAAAGGACTGAAGGAGCTGTAAATTTAGCAGCCCCATGGAAAGAACATTTTCAACCAACTAAACCCTCCAACACCCCCAGCAACTAAAACACCAACCAATGAGAACACATTCCAGTTTCATATGCAGCACAGAATAACATTGTCTGGCATCAATGGGAGAAGAGACCTTTAGTCCAGTGAAGGCTTGTATTCCCAATATAGAGAAATATCAAGGCGCTCTTGTTGGAGTGGGTTGCATGGAGAGAGCACCATCATGTAAGTGATGGGGTGGGGCGAGCAGAGATGAGACTAGGGAAAAACTGGATAACATTTGAAATATAAATACAGAGAATATTGAATAAATATGGTACAGAATATACAAAGAATAATTTAAAATCTATATATCAAGGAGACAACCTTTTTAAACAAAAAATGGAAAATGTAACTTAACATGTTTTAAAAGATAAAAACAAATTGAAAAATGAAAGATTTTTTTACAAATATCATCATGATTAAATTTATGTAAAAATGCATTGAAATTACTACCAGATAGTTCTTATCCTATTCCAAATGTGTGTGAGTAGAGAAAAAGCAAAACTTAAGTAATAACTAAACAAAGATAAATAAAAAGAACAAAATCTAAAAGTGAATGTTGGCATAGATGTGCTGAAAGCACATTAAGATTTCATAATACTAGAGAAGTCAAATAATAGGGCCATTAAGAGATTCACTTTTGAATTTCTTCAGATATCTGGAAGTAAGCTTCCAAGTGACTCAATTGTATCATTTTGGGGAATATATCCTAAGGACTGTATATCCTACTACAAAGATACCTGACTATTTATTTATGCTCACTGCTGCTATGTTCACAATTGACAGGAAATGAAATCAGCCCAGATGTTTCTCAACTAGTAGACAGAAGGGAGAAAATTCACTAGGTCCCAGCAACAGACAAAAAGCTAAGATACAGGTAGAAAGTAAGGAATTCTGAAAAAAAGACATCTTTCTCCAGATTACCTAATACTGTGTTTGTGTGTGTGTGTGTGTGTGTGTGTGTGTGTGTGTGTGTGTGTGTGTGTGTTTAACAATAATAGGTTTAAAAAGACATGATGTCAAGGGGGATTGAATGGTTTGGAGGTAGGAATTTGGAAATAATTATATTTTAATTTTAAAATGTTCTTTATAAAAATAAGTGGAGTTATAGTAGGACAACTCTACCTCTACTTGATTTCATAGAGTAACTCATTACAATCACAGAGACAGGATTTTATCATCTCTTTTTAAGAAGTCGATAAATGAGATTCCATGAGATATTCCAAAGTATATGCTGTCACTATGCTCGTATATCCACCCCAAGAACCTATTTCTAGATACAATGCATACTTATGGTTTGGAACCAGAAAAAATTAAACCGGTACTATCCTGGATACTTCAACTCTATTATCTAATTTTATTATCTTAATCTTTTTTTTAACTGAAAATATATTTTTCATTCAATGCATTCTAGCTGTGGTTCTCCCTCATTACACTCCTTCAAGTTCTATCCTAAGATCCTTCTAATCAAGGTTAATATTCTTTGTTTTTCTATTTAGAAGAGAATCCAGGATTTAAAGAATAACAACACAATAAATTAAGATAAAACAAAAATTGACAAAATTAATATAAAACGAAACAATTAAAAAGAAAAGGGGCCAAAGAAAATTCACAAGAAATGAATATTGATGGAGAGACACACATGTTCACAAGTGAAAAGTTTTCATGTAATTTACAGATAAACACACACACACACTCACACAAACACTCATTTATAAAGAACAACTAAGTTTATATATGAAATACAAATGGCTCTGACTTACCAGTAAGTGACAAAAAATCTCTAGAGATCAAAGAAGTTATTGCTTTTATTTTGTGTTTACCATCTTTTTCTGGGCATGCTTTTTTTCCCAGAGATTCTGTTAGATGCCAGAGACACAAGAGGTTCCCAGGACCCAAAAGAAAGGACATTAGCTGAAATACCCAACACTGGGGAGAGAGAACCTGTAGAGACCAAATCAAATGGCTAGGCATAGCCTGTGGTTGAGAAATAGGTCCACTTTTCCACCTCAATAATATTAATCCAAAGTTCCTTCTTTCAAAAGAAAATGCAGGAACAAAGAGTGGAGCACAGACTAAAGGAAAAGCCATTCTGAGACTGTCCCACCTGGGGATCCATCCCATTTTCAGACACCAAAGTTTGAAATAGCCAGGCACTATTGCTAATGCCAAGAAGCACTTGCTGACAAAAAAATGATATAGCTGTCCCCCGAGAGGCTCTTCCAGTTCCTGACCAATGCATATTTGGATGCACTCAGCCAAACATTAAACTAGGCATGGAGAGTCCAGTAAAGGTAGGTCAAGGACTGAAGGAGCTGAAGGAGTTTGCAACCCCATAGGAAGGACAACAATGTCAACCAACCAGAAACTTCAACCATCCAGTCCACATGGGGAGAACTATTGACCAAACCGATTATGTAGCAGAGGATTGCTTTATTGGGCATCACTGAGAGGAGAGTCCCTTGGTCCTGTGGAGGCTCAATGACCCAGGGTAGGCGAATACTAGGGCACAGGGGCAAAGTTGGTGGGCAGGTGTCGGAACACCTTCATCGAGTCAGGGTGAGGAGTGAGGGCATGGGAGAATGTGAAGGGAAAACTGGGAAAGGGAATAACATTGGAAATGTCAACAAATAAAATAACAAATAAAAAGAATACTAACATACTGAATTCTTGAGAGATTTGAAGCCCTAGGGACTATAGAGGCCTGGTAGAGTGAGCATGTGAGGGTGGGGACGTGAGGGTGGGGATATATTCTTGGAGACAGAAGGGAATGAGGTATTGGATGGGGAGATGTAAGCAGTCAGGGAGCAAACCAGGAAGGGGATAAAACTAGACTGTAGGAAGAGATTAAAGAATAAAAGAAAAGAAAATAAAGAATTCTAATCTTAAATTTGTAAGTCATTATCAACTGGAGACTGCTTCTGGGTTAGGAATAGGGGCTTTTGTTCATTTTTTTTTTTTCAGCTCTAAGACAAAGTGGGCAGTCCCATGCAGGTCCTGTGCAGGTTACCATATTCTCCATGAGTTCCTATGTAAGCCAGCCTTGTTGTGTCTAGAAGGCAGTGATTCCTTTTCCTCCACCTCCTTTGACTCTTTTAGTTTTCAGCTTCCTCTGTTCGGTTGTTGGAAGGTGCTGTGCATGCAATTAAGGGATATATTAATCATCAGCCTTATACAGCTATGAATAAGGTACCATACTCTTACCAATGTTGCTGATTAGCATTAAGTCTTGCTCTACAAGATGAAACACACACTATGCACTAAGATCATCCCAAAAATTGTCACCAGACAAGTCATAGGTGTCAACTCTACTGCTATTGTGTTGTGTTAAATGGAGATACACTTAAACCAACTTCTGATAACTTCTTATTATCTCTACAGAATAGTGCATCCCGCCACCTGAAGTAGGGATGCTGCCTTTTAAAATAGTTGGAGATTAACTGAGAGATCCAAAGCATATCAAGATTCAGAGAACAAGAGACAGGGCAATATTTAGTCCTATAAATAGTCCATCTCCAACCTACAAGCTCTCCTTCTTGTCTTTGTCCTACTCCTACTTTTTTCATCCTCATCCTTGTTTTCCTCTTGCTCCTCTTCCTCCTCCTTCTTCTACTTTACCTATGATTCAAAAATCATTGTGAAACATGAACAGAATTATTATAATAGGCAGACTTTATAAGTGGAAGACTATAAAGAAATAGCAATTTCCAGTATAACAGGGTACTTGCACATATGAACACACACAATTATGACAATATTCTGAACTCTGTGCAACCTCAAAACAGACACAATTTTAGTGTGGAGAAGAGATATGGAGATAAACTGAAACTAAAACAGAAAAACAAATTCAGCTAACTTATAACAAATACTGGTAACAAATATTTATTACTCAATTTGTGGGTTCTCCTTCATTTCTTTTTAAATTTCAGATCTTAGAGTTTTAGCCTTTACAACTTATTTCTCATTCTCTTTTTCTCCTTCTTTTTCACCCTTTTCATTGGTTCAGGGGGATCATATAGGGTTATTGTCAGAAATATGATTTTGATAATCACCAGAATAAAATGCCATTTCTAAAACGGAGAGGTGTGCTTTGCTTATTTGAATAATACTGTGGGCTGGCATATAACTAAATCTACTTTTTTGGTGTAAGCCTTGCTGTCTTTTCAAGGCTAGGTTTTGGGTAAATAATTAAAGCTTTAAATGGGCAGGAGTACAGAGGTATTTCTGTCTGATCTAGTGAAAGAAAAATACATAAGGAAGAATCCTTCCAACTTCAAATAGACAGAAATAATAACTAGAAATCTAGAATTAATGATGACTAAATTCTAATTCTGTCCAAGTTATATAGACTATCATATGCATTTACTCCACATTACATGGCCCTCCTGTTGTGCCTAATACCTTGGATATGACCTGGATCAGTGATTTAATAACAATTCAGAGCATCCTACTTCATGGTGAGAATGAGAACAAAGATTGAGCTGTGCTACCTATTTCACTGCAGACTCATGTCTATAATTTTTAGCAGGAAGGTAAAGGGCTGGGTTTGTCAAAAAATTTAAAATGTCTCAACTCAGATAGTGAACTGATGTTTTGAGGACACTTTATCCAGCAGTACAAAAATAGCATGTTATATTGACAAATAATTTTAACCCTTATATCATGTTTACTTCCTGATAATTTGCCATAAGACAAATTTAACTTTTGCTGGTCCTTTTGTGCTTTAGGCACTTGGGAAAAAATATCTTCTTAGGAAGCAAAATCAGGACTAGAGCTACATTGTGTAGTTGTCAGGAAAATAAAATCTACAGTGATTTTATTGCCAAAAATATAATTTAAGGGGCTCACATGACATTGGTATGGGTTACACATGACCCTGAGTGTCATAAGGGTGTAAATTATACTTATTATCACCATCATTGTGGCAATAATGGCACCCACAGTATGATCTGTTTGTCACTTCTGACATAAATAACCTATGAGATGTACATTCCATAATTTGCTGTACCATACTTCCTGAAGTATACATGAGAACTGGAAATTCTGAAACTTCAGGAGAGCAGTGATGCAGTTCAGCAGAGTGGAGCATGGAAGCAGGTTCTGTGCACACTGTCCCACCAGAGTGAGCACGGGACTCTCTATAGTGGTACAAACCCTTGTACTTTCTACATAACTGATAGGGCATTGTAATACAACCCAGAATGGTGTGCGCAGATCTCAAGTAGAACAACCTAGCCTATCTCAGGAGTACACAATCACACAGTATGACTACCCAAGAGAATACTTGTCACCAAGTAGAAACAGTGAATATTAAGTTCATCTTTACATCAGTGCAGAATCTATGCTCGGACAAGTTAAGGAGCTGAGTTGTTACTTTTTTTTTTTTAACCCAAGAGCCACACATACATCTTTTAAACCAAAGTCAAACATTCTAGTATGCTGTGTTACATCATGACTGCTTATATTCTTCATACTGTCATAGAACCTTTTAACATGGAGAGAGACAGCAAATTAGGTAAGGATATTAGCAACCCAAAGAACAAAGAACAAGATGCCAAGTTACTTTGTGCTTAAGCTAGTCTTTAATACACTATGCTGTACAAGAAGTAGTTAATGAATGTTAGCTAGGAGTCAAAGAATCAATCATTCTGCTTTTAGTTAAAACTTACTAACTGAACTAGGCCATAGTTAAAAACAGCATTACTTATGGCAATTGTCTAATGTGCCTCAATTTATCAGATTAGTAAAGAAAGTATTATTGCATTGGATGAGAGGAAAAACATAGAATAGAGTATACTGACTCAATTTATCAGTTACATATATCCAGTTTGAGAGGAGAAGAAACAATTCTACTTCAAGGTCATAATCAGAGTATAATGAACTACCAAAGAGAATATAAAACCCTTCTGCTGGTGTCAAGAGGATGCTTTGTGCCTCTGGTTTTTCCTCAGATTTGCTGTTGGAGCAGAAATTCATGGCTCAGAGAAAGTTAAGAGCAATACTTAATCTCTTGGTGAAAAGGATTGTCTGGCTAAGAAAAGCCATCCATGGGAGCTAAGTGGGAAGGGAAATTTGGACTTTCTTCTGAGCTTCTACATATCAATTGACCAGATACAAACAGTATATGGTATTTATCATCAGTCTTCTTCTTTCTTTTCCATCTTTCCTTCTCCCTTAATCTGTTTTCCTGCCCTTATATTTCCTCCTGACTCCTTTGCTCCCCACTCCTGGACCCATCCTTTTATTCATCTCCCCTCTTCACTTTCTTTTCTATCACTCATTTATTCCTAGCAAACACAATGTGAACCACATTCTTCAGCTATACACTGACATATTCTCAAATGTACAATTGTTTAAATTTCTATTCTAGTGAGTTTATAGTCATCACTATTAAGTGTATCATAGCAGAGCCATAAATAAATGAAAATATGTATGTATAGAATACATTTTTGGATGCTAAATTTTTTATAGGTTTTTGTACCTTTTCAAATTTATATCTTCAAATTCAAATCCCCATCACCTTAGAATGTGCGCTGATCTACATTGTTAATCAAGTCAAAATGATGTACTTATTGTGAGTTCCTGATCAATATAAACATTTTAATATTTTGCTAATTTTTGTAGCATGTATGAGTGTGGGCTCACTCTTCATTTGTTGAGGTCATAGCATAACCTTAATGAATTGTTTCATTTCTAATATGCAAGTCTCAGGACTGATTTACTTAGGTCTTAAAAACTGATCCAAATGCCTTTAATCTTTTCTTTTTAAAACAAATCATTGACTATTGTATGTGTAAGGTCAGAAATCTATCTCATAAGTGGGTTCTGTGTGTAACCCCTTGCTGATCAAGCTTGCCATGACTCAACCTTTTACAATTTGAATAAGTGTTTTCTGGATTATACTAAGCCCACCGAAGCCTTTGCTGCTGGGATAATAGGATCATTCTCCCACATATACTGACATGCTTAGACTATATACTACATACAGTACTGAATTCATCCAGTTATCTCAAGTTTATCTTGAGCAATAATCTGGTTACTAAGAGGGATTGCCTAGTGCATGCTAAACTATGAGCATGATATATAATGTAATATCTCCAGAGACAGAATAGGTCAGAATTTAGAGCACATAAATGTATTCCTTGGCATCCATACCTTGGCCATCTCTGAATGTCCCTAAGGAGTTTCCTCAGGGTCTATTTAGGCATAAAACTCACAAAAATTATATCCATGCTTTACTGTTCTTCTTAGGTCATTTTAAAATCAAAGCACTTTCATCAAAATCTATACTTTAAGCCCATCTCCAGTTAGCTGGATGGCAGAATTCATAAAGGGAACTGAGTATATGACTTACCCCTGAGTTCCTGAAAGACAGGCCCTATCTTTTCAGAAATCAGGGTATGTCCATATATTATGACATGCAAAACATTACAGTGAGGTAACACAGTAATATTGGGTGTGAAAACTGAGAAGTCAACCTTGGGTACAAGATTGCTATCTGTATCTCACAAGGCCACATTTTTTCTTACATAATCATATGTGTTCTATTATTTGTGAAAATTGTTTCACTTTTTTTCTCCAAAACATGATCGCTACCTGCTCTGTTCTTCTTGGGGCTGTAGAGGGTCCAGTTAAATTTATTATGTCATAATACTTTAAACATCTGATGATTCATCTTAGAACTTTTCTTTATTTTTCTTCTAGAAAAAGTTTTTATATTTTTATTTTTTAAGTAAATATACACAATATTCTTAAAATGTATTTTTTCAAATTAGTGCATAGAAAATTATACATATAATTATACATTATAAACATACATATATAACGAATGTATAAACAATTATTGGAATTATAAACCATTCCAATAAATCATGGGAATCTTTTATTTTTCTTTGTTTTTTTTCTTGGACTTCATACTGTCTGTGAGTTGTTTCTGGGGCAGTGCGAGCCTCTGGGGTTAGCATCCCACTATCAGTGACTGCATATTATGTCTGTTCTTTTGTGACTGGGTTATCTCACTCAGGATGATATTCTCTAGATGCAGCCATTTTCTGAAGAATTTGGTTAAGTCATTGTTTCTGGTCGCTGAGTAGTATTCCATTGTGTAAATGTACCACAATTTTTGTATCCATTCATCTACTGAAGGACATCTGGGTTCTTTCCAGCTTCTGGCTATTATAAATAGAGCTTCTATGAACATTGTGGTGCATATATCTTTGTTGTATATTGGAGTGTCTCTGGGGTATATGCCCAGAAGTGGAATAGCTGGATCTTCAGGTAGTACTATGTCCAATTTTCTGAGGAATCGCCAGACTGTTTTCTAGAGTGGTTGTATCAGTTTACAACCCCACCAACAGTGGAGAAGTGTTCCTCTTCCTCCACAACCTCGCCAGCATCTGCTGTCATCTGAGTTTTGGATCTTGGCCAATCTGACTGAGAACTTTTCTATACTTTATAGAAACATGGGAAACATGCTAGAGTTCAAGTACATTGGCTTGTTGGTAAGATTTTTTCTATTTTGTACAGCAAATTTGAGCATGAGCAGAGATAGCACAAGTGATGAAAATGAGAGAGTACTGAGGGATGATGTCATGTGAAGCTGGTGGAGATCCCTTGCTAAACCCTTCTCTAGTCAAATAGGGATATCAAAATAATATCATAGTTAAAGACTAACAATCTT